>NC_090933.1:217831365-218204491 GCF_040938575.1 Ambystoma mexicanum | reverse complement strand
TGTTGGGGCAGTTAGATACCTTTTGGCGTATTGAAACAGTTTATTGTTATTTAATTGGAGTTTTGTTAATGTTTTAGTACAGATTAGTTATTAAATTTTGGTTTTAAGAATATTAAATAAGTGTTTGTAAGATTTGCTGGTAATATTTGCTTTAGAGTAATGGTACTGTAATTACATTCAAACCAACCACATTTCTTTTTAATATATGCTTTGTAGTGACCTGCATTGGTTATGGCTCCTGCATGGTAGATTATACCTATTGTTGTGAAGGTTTTCTTACCAAGTGATACTTGACCATGTGTGAATCCAGTTAGCTTGCAGTTGTTTTTGGTACCATCTGCATTGTAACGTAGAAGCATTTGTATTATGTATTTACTATGTGTTTGTATTAGTATGGTGGAGTGATTATCTGAATTGCAGGTAGTACATAATCTACCATGGTTTGCATTTTGTACAAGTTGCTGAAATGGAACGGATTCACAATTGGATACATACATGAAGCGTTCATTAGGGATTTGTTCCTGTGTCACATTGTTGCAGAGAGTGCATGTATGTTTCCATATGAATGAAATCTTGAAGATTCATTTATAGGTATGTTTTTGTTTTCCAGTACTTGTAGTAAGTACATTAGAAATTCTTGTGGATCTTCTTGTGAGTTTATAGTGAATTTCAACATTACAGCACAATAGTCTAATTCTTGTCTTATTCGTGATTTACCTTTAACACTATGGCCCTCATTACGACCCTGGCGGAGATCCATGGTGCAATTTGCACCATGGACCATGGCGCAGAGCTGCCAACTCCGCCATGGGGGTTGGCGGACTTACCGCCCCATTCCGACCTTGGCGGAGCGGTAAGTCCCCAATCCCCATTTACCCTTCCCCATTCCCATTTTTGCCCCATAGGGTATAATGGGAGTGGGGAAGGCGTTAATTACGCCACCGTAAATTACGGTGGCGTAATTAACAACAAGTCCCGTAGCGCCATGGATTTTTCCGCCTGCAAAAAGCAGGCGTAAAAATCACCATGGCGCTACGGGAAGTCGTAATCTGGCGGAGAGGTACGCCATGCATTACGCTGGCGTAAACCCCTCTCCGCCAGGGTCGTAATGAGGGCCTATGTCTAACTGAAGACATGAAGTTGTTCACTTCACCTGTTTCTGTAACTGGTCTAGGGAAACCAAAACGGCATTTGGTATAGTATTTCCCTTTGTTTTTGTATTTGCAACGACAATATTTGCCACATTTATGTCTTTGAAATTGTACAATTTGTGCATGAAGATCACTATTTGTTGCTTCTGATGGAATTTCACAAGTGACATATTTTTCGATAAACTGTAACACAGTGGCATCACTGCCTTGACCAAATTTAGGAGCATCTTTAATCCATAATAGCATGTGGATATGTGGTGCTCCTCTGGCCTGGTATTCTTCTCTCCAAAAGAAGTGTTGCACTTCTCTGAGGGGAGGAACAGTTTTATTACAATTAAAGTGTAGCATAGCAATGAAGCATGATGGAAATATCTTGAAACATTAACATGATCTAGAGAGCAAAGTTCTCCAGGTGTTAGTATATCTATGTTTGTTTTGTTTTTGTTTGATATGTGTAGGAAATCATGTAGATCTTCCCATGCATATTCTGCACAACTTAATATAACAAACCAAGTGGGTGGGCCAAGGTTTCTTATCATGCGACGTACATCTCAGTGACGTTGGAACCAGTACTCTTTCGTACCACACATGTTTGCTAACAGATTTGTAATGCTTGATTGTAAAACTTCATCTTTTTCTTGCACTTTTTGTAGTAATTGCGCAGCTGACATATTTTGAAAGTGGGTTCCTTATTTTAATTTGTGTGCAACTCCGTAACATAGAGTTGCTAGTTCACTTTCAAAGAGTAGGTGGAATATGTATTCCACATTTCGTCTAAATCTGGGATCTTAAGAATACATTCGTAATGAGCGGTATTCTGATGCTGTTATCTGAGTGGGTCTATCATCGTACCTTCCTCCTTTGCCAGTAGGAAAGAGTAAAGGAAAAGCATGTGCTTCTATACTTTTTTCCCATATGCTGATTGTGATCCTTTTGTTTGTCGCATTTGGTACATTTCTAGTGCATCATCTATGGTGTCTTTAAAGTGTAATGGATGCATTGTATAATGGTCCAAAATATTGGATATTGTAGCAGGATCTAGAAGTTCAAATTGACCAGTTTCTGGTGACTCTTGTATTATTTCAGCTGTTTCTCTTACGTTTTCTTCAATATTTATTTCTTTGTAGTATTCATTATTGTCTTTTAGATATTGCAAGGCTTGTCTAACTGTATGTAAATCTACCAGTTGTTGCCAAATTATTTTGTCTTTTGTAAGTACACCATTTTCTATGACAATTAAAGATTGTTCTATTGGACGTTGCACTCCCAGAGTGTGCACATTTTCTTTTAGATCTAATGGTAAATATACTACTTTGCCGCGAATGCTTTTCACCAATTCAGAGGGAGGTAATTTTGCTGTTTTTGGTTGAAGGCGTATTATTGCTTGGAATTGGTGTACTGTTTGAATTATGATGCTGTCATATAAATTGAGTTGTTGCAGGGGTTTTGGTAGAGGGAATAATTCCAAATTATTTGTGATAGCACGTGAAGGAGTTTGATTGTTGTCAAGTTTTTTAGTGCTGCAGTAACTGCAAACAGTTAATGGGTCAGTTATTACGTATTTGTTTTGATCTATAACATAGAGAGCTAATTCAAACCATTTGAAATCTTCATTGTCTTCTATTTTGTATGTTATGTCTATAGTTTTTGTGTTATTTTTATAAAACGTTCTGCGGCAACACACACACACATGGTTTGGTATTTCAGCGGATGTACTTTTGAATTTTAGTATTTCTTTTTTGTATGTGTGTAGTAGAAGGTTGCCATGTTCAGAAATTGTTGCTAGTCTGTTGTAAAGTTATTGCATTTTGCAAGTGGTTTTCACTTCCAAAATATTTACTCTGGATATGGTTGATTTCTTCGAGTAGGTCTTTGGCTGTACTATGTAGAAGATTGTTATTTAAATTGGCTAGTGCTAAAGCAGGACGTTTAGCATAGTACAGTTTATAGACTAGATTTCTTATAGTTGAATGATGTGTTGAAATCATTTTGATATGATGGAAGCTGCTTTTGCAAATAGGTCCTGAAATGCAGGCCAATGAATGTCCTTGCCGTCCTTTGTATTTGCGCACTGTACAAGTATCCATATTTTGCAGCAGTTTTATTTTGATTTTGTCTTTGCCTTTCACATATTGATTGAGGAACTGGCGTAAAGATTTGCAAGATTTTTTGGCAATGTTACACATTGACGTGCATGGCCATTTGTATATTGGACGTTCTGGTTTAGTCAAATGGAGAATTGATTCTGAGTTCTTTGGAGATATTTTTGTAAGCAGTATTTCTTGTTCCATAATGGTATTATTAAGTTTTTCATAACCTCGTGCACTGCTATGGATAGCAATTGTGTTTGTTTGAGTTTGTTTATATGCTTCTTCATTGAAATATGGTTCTGTGCTTGTGGTGTGACTCCATTCACCTCCACAGATATTTAAGAAGTTATTTTTGTGGACATTCTGTTTATTGAGAAGGTTTTTATGTAATTTAGTAGTTAGTTTTGTTAGTGGTTTCATTCTGTTTAACACTAAAATAAATAACTTTCTTTTGAGAAGGATTGCACTGTCTATCAAAGCATCTAAGATTAATTTTCTACGGTAGTTTTTAAGGGTTGTGCATGATTTGTCTCCTGATTTTATAAGATTCTGAAGGACTCTGTGGCTGTACATTTTTGTTAATATACTTTTTCTGGTATGGTTACTTCCTGCTACATCAATATTTATAGGAACAATTTTAGCAGTAGTGGTACCTGTATTTCTGTTAATCATTTTCTGTTTTCTTTTACATTTTGTTAGAGGAGGCAAAGTTTCTGTACTGGAAGATTGTTTAGTTTTGCTAAATGACTGTATTAGCTGTTTTGTTTGAACTTTGTGTACTAACTCTGCTAGAGATGGATGCTTATTTTGGACATTTTTATTTTCATTTGCTCTATTTCTGTGTTGCTTTCTATGGACTTGCTTTCTGGTAGGCATTTTGTGGGGTCTGTGGAAACAAGAAAATAGAAGGCATGGGTTGGGCTGTTGTGCAATGTATGTGTGCTGTATGCATGAGTGTTTGAGTATGATTGTAAAGATGTATCTAGTGGTGTGTGATTGTGCATTGGGCAGCTACAATTAGTTGGGAAGGCTACTCTTCTATTTGTGTGTTACTATACTGCGGTTCAGATGATTGTAAAAAGTGAGCTAGTGGTGGAGATAAGCACTAATAGTAAATCAAATGGTATAACATTAAAACTATTCTTTGTTTTGTAATACTAATATTCTAGCGGCTGAGTTATGTCATTTGTGCTCTGAAAAACTGAGATTTGTGTGCCATTCTGCATGCTAATCCCTGTTTAATAAATGGTGATTTGTGGGTAGAATGGTACACAAATGTTGGTTCTTTTGGTGCACAAATTACATGAATCACTTGCACAGTGTGTTTGAGTAATATATTTTAATAACAAGATGATAAATATAACAAGTTAAATTATAACAGTAACAGTGGAAACAATTTAAAATTGAGAGTCAGACCAAGAAAACAGTAAGTAGACCCATTAAAGTGAAGGGAAGAAGGTGAGTAGTGCAGTAGAAGTGAGAGGAAAGGGTGGAGAAGAGGAGGAGGAGGGAAATGGATGGGGTTAAAGGTGAGAATAGGGTGAGAGGGAAGGGGAGGGAGATGATTAAGGAGATACGGCAAGGGGGTGGAGTGAAGAAGGTGGGAGGCGTTTCATGTTGGGGAATGGAGAAGGAGAGATTTGAGTAAAGTTTACAATGAGGAAAAGGTAGAAATAGAGCAGAGTGAGAGAGGTAAGGAGTTCCAGTGCAGGGGGGGCTAGGAGATGAAAGGAGCGTAAATGGGGTATGGTATAAGGGGAAGGAGTAACAGTGAGAAGAAAGTAGCCAGCAGAGTGAAGGGAGTGGGAGGGAGTGTAGAAAGACAGGAGAGAGGAGAGATAAGGAAGAGCAAGATTGTGGAGAGATTTAAAGGCTAGGCAGAGAAAGTATGCTAGTATTGTACTTACTCTTTTTTTGTGGAATGAGCAGGTTTCTTTGTAGTTGGTGTTTGTAGTTGAGATGTTGTTGTTTTCCAGAAGAGTGATCTTCACTGCAATTGTAAAAGAAAGAAGTTAGTAATTTTGTGTGTTTATAGCAGTGATGTTAATTGAGAGATTCATATTTATGTTTTTGTAGTAGTATACTTGTTTGATATCTGAACATAGTGTATGCATGCAGTTTCATTTTACTATGTTCAGCCTTCATATTTCATATACAATATGCTAGTTCAATGTGCCTTGCAAATGAGTAGAATATTAAGTGTATGAAACTCACTTGGTTTTTTAAAGCTGTGTTATAGGATGTTAGGAGAAAGAAGAAATAATGATATATTTATGTTGCAATTTTTATAAGGTAAATGGCAGAAACTGTATAGAAAAGCATGGAATGTATGTATTTGTGAAGGTGTGGGTAACGAAGCAGAAGGATGTGATTTACAGGTATTGGAGTTATTGCAGCTGGGAGCTTTCCAATTATAGTGTGTATGTGTGTGAGTCTATGAAGATGCATGACCTTTTACTGGCTGTGTATAATTTTATAATACACTACTAAGTGTTTTTCCACTATTATATTGTTATTTCTCCCATCCTCTAATATTATAATTTTTTAGATAGGTGTGTGTGTAAAGAAAAATTAGATAGCAGACAGGTTTGGAAGTGACAGTTGATTATATCAGATGGGAAAATTACAGTAAATTCATTTTATAGGTTATACAGTTTAAGTGGCAGTTACTCTGTTTATATGCATGTATAAGAGTTGTACATGTACTGTGCAGAACATATGCATACCTGTAGTTTGTATTCATGCATGTGGATATTCATGCAGCTGCAAGTAGAAATCTTGGAGACTTGTAGAGCAGTTTTTGTAGTAGGTGCTTTCCAATGATATGAGACTTGTACTCAGAGTGATCAACAGTACATTTGAAGTGCTGAACTCTGATGATGGAGTTAGATGTAGAGTTCATGGATGTGATTGGTGGATGGTTGTGTGACTGGTTAGCTGTATCCAATGAGGGAATACACAGAGAGTGAAGTGGAAATGGTAGGACTGTTCAAGTTACGATATGTCCGCAGACATGGCGGTAGTCCAAAGACATCGCGTATAACATACAGGGATTTTGGGGTCAAGAGGCATGTAAATGAGAGTGAGCACAGTAATTGATTGGTTAGTAAAGTTTAGTGGGTGTGTTCTTTAAGGAGAGAGTTTGTCAGAAAGTCTTTTTCCTGAGAGAAGGACAGTTAGCTATGGCTGTGTGTTTCAGAAAACAGATTGTGTGGATTTTGGGAGACTCGTGGATACATTGGTTGGAGGTGCATGCACAACAGTGTGGAGTAGCTGCAGATATTTGATTCCCTCATGTGGAAGTGAACTAGCATGGAGTGCGCTGAATGAAGTGTCTAGACTCGCTACCACTCTGTGCTAGTTTGCAGAGACAGTATAATCGAGACATAATTATAATTCATTGTGGAGGGAACAGTTTGGGACATGTGTCAAGAATTTCTTTGCAATTTGCGATGAAAGAAGGACTTGGGAAGGTCATGTTTCCAAATTCCCAAGTAATATTTTCTCGTATTGCGCAGAGACAAATGTGGCTGTGTTCTTCTTCATTTGGTCCACAAATGGAGAAAGCGAGGCGCAATGTCAATAAGGCTGTTTGTGCCTTTATAAGAGATGTTGACATGTCCTCATAGCACATACATTTTTCGTAGAGATGGAGTCCATCTTACATATACTGGTAATCAGAGTTTTCTGAGAAATGTACAAAATGCATTGCGTCCTTTTGTGGAATTACAGCCGTCTTTTTTGCAGTAGGTGTTGATTATTTCATGTTTTTCAAATACAAAAATACAAAACACACCACCAAAAGGCTCTTTTCAGAGCCACCACTTCCTCCCAGAGAAAAGGGCAATAATTTTGATAGGGCAGCACCCCAAAATGTTTGATGTCCTCAAACTGTCTTCGGACTTCTGAAAAATACAAAGGAGCCTGCTCAATTTATTTGCCACTTATTTTTTTTTTGACTGTGAAAGAGGGCTCTGAAATTCTTTTTTGTTTTTTTATACACGACACACTAGGAGAGATGGGGAAAGGAGGGAAAGGAAGGACACCAACCACGGGGATAAGAAAGGGCGGGTGGAGAGAGGAAGATGTAGGGTGGGCCTTCTCGTGCTCCGAGACCGTATTCTCGAAAGCACTTCAAAGTCTCTCCTGCCTGCAGAGTACTGTGTCACAGTACATACACAGAACTGTGACCCTCGAAAGGTAAGGGTCATCAGCATTGTGAATGGCCTGTGAGGCAGCTGGAGGGATGCGCTCTCCCACAGGAGTGTCTCTTGTGGTGAGAGGAGTGGAAACGGAGGATGAAGTAGAGGAACTCAACCTACTACGCTCCTCGCAAGTTACAACCTTGCGAACGGCCCCACCGTGGAACGACCTTAGGTGTCGCTTCATAGTAGTCGTACCAAAGCTGTACGAACCAAGCCTCCCGCGACTCAGCACCATTTTGCACTGGTTGCAGGTGACTTTGTTCGCACGCGCCTTGGGTATGTTACCATGAATGGTAAATAACCACCACACCCAAGACTCACAGCGAGTGCTGGTAGTAGGGACTTCCACTACCTCATCCTCATCATCCTCTTCATCCTCCTCTGCATTCTCATGCTTGTTTCCCTCTTCAGGCCCTTGGGGAGGTGGTGGAAGTGGAGGGGGTGGGGGTGGTGCTGAGGCAGATATAGCACCAGTTGGCAGTAGAGGAGCCATGGATGCCATCAGGTTTCAGAAAAATCTGAAGATTGGCAGCAAAATACCAGCCAAACTAGACAATGCTTTGTCAAATAGCCAAAAGCACAATGAGGATGAGCTCTGGGGTGTGGCCTTTTATAGGGGTGCGTGTGCGTGCTTTGCGGACACCCGCGCTGTCCGCGGACAGATCGAAAACCCAAAAAAGACTCAAAAAAATCCAAAAAGTATGTAGAAAGTCAGGGTGATTGCCTGGGACATGTGCTATGGTGAATGTTTACTATAAAATACTGTGGATAGCCTGAAAATGCATTTGTGATGTCATCTTTGATGTCCTGGGTGTTAGTCTTAGCAGTGCACGGTGGTGGCGCGAGTTATGGTTGGTTAGCTTACCATAACTTATGAATTTCAGGGGTTTTCTGGTTTTACTTGGAACCATAACGTCCCTTTAACAAAGTTGTTTTACTGAATTTCATAGGTTTTTAGTAGCGCAACTTAACCATAACGTCCCTTTAACAAAGTTTTTTTACTGAATATATATATATACATTCTACTCTACTTCTAACGATAATTACGTTTTCCCGCCTCCCTCCGTTACATTCCCTTACTTGTTCTACGGCATGCACTTTTGCCAAAGTATTCTTTTTCACTCACCGTTTGCATGTTTCCTCTCTTGATGCTCGGGATCACCACCTTTGTCACCGCCTCTCCTGCCATTCGCCTGCTCAGCTGCCCGCAGAAGTGGGAAGGGGTTTGTAGGGGAAAGTACAGGTCCCTTCGGGCCTACACCTGCAGGTTTTGCTCTTTACTCTAATCACTATCTACAGGGAGCTTCACGCTCTACTTAGCCGGATGGCAAAGGACTTGTGATATTACTGAGGAAAGAGAGTTACTTTATTTCGACGGTCAATGGGTGTCTTATCTAATCGATAATTGATAACCATCAATCTCTGCTACCAAGTGTGCAGGAGGGACCCCAGCCGGCCCAAAGGACTGGGGTTTTCCCTAACAGCACTTTAAGATGGAATAGCAGCACCTGTGAGATGGATGGGGATGCAGAGTCGTACTCAAGCATGACATCAATAATGACAACTCAGAGGTTTGGCAAAGGGAGTCCGTTTAATGACAAGTACACAAAATGGGGAGTTATGAATATCAGCAGTGGCGCGATCTCCCTTCTTGCTTCAACTCCAATGAACTTCACAAAAATTACATCCTTTATACTAAAAACTCATCATCGCTGACGTGAAACGCTAAAAATGTTGCATGTAATTCTATTGGTTATAGGAAGGTAACTTTACTATAGGTACTATATCTGTATACAGTAACGGGGAGAGAGGATTGGATAACTAGCGTCAGGTCGGGCATCTAAGTCCTTCCTTCAGAATGACTACTGTAAACGTCACAAAAAGTACAACGTCTCATTGGTTCTACGGACTGTAGGATCCTAGATTACTTGCTACATTCTGATTGGGTTGATACCATGTCACCTTGTACTTTTCTACTTTGCCTAGCAGCATGCAGAACGGTCGGCCAGTTGCAGGGTGCCTGTCAGTTCCCCTAGCCTCCCACCAACCAGTACCACCATCCATCACTGCCCCACTGGCCATGTGTCAATTAGTTTCTAATTTGTAGACCTCGATGCTGCCTCTTTGTCTGGGAGAACTCAGATATCTGTGCAAGGCTCAAGGCTGTGCGTAGGTGTGAAGGCCGCAACTCTTCTTGCTTGGCAGGTCACATGCCTTAGGCACTGTAAAATCATCTCCGTCTCCATGTAATTTGTGTATTTGATTTTAGCTTTCTGTCCACCAAATGCCTTCTGCTGCTTATCTCGACTCCTTTGAACAGGATACTCTGCTCTTGGTGTCATAAATTGTATTAGCCTGTGTCAGCTTAAAATGACCTTGGTTCCTTTGCACAGTCCTCATGCCTCTGAATTTCGTTTCTGTCCTTGGCTTTCGATTCCCGTATTTGAGGCCTTTGCTCCTGGGGTCTCTGGTCACTTGCAGTTGGTTCTGCCCTTTTGCAAAGTGGACATATGTTATATAAAAAGCTCCTTTTGAGGTAGATATGTATATGTGGCGCTTGCCGCATCTAATTTCCTTCTATGGCAAGCCGCACGATTTCCTGAGCCTTCTTGCGTTTCCAAGCGTGTAAACTGGTTGCATATCTGCATTGCTCTTATGGCATAAGCTTCTTATACTTGACATCTTCCTTTTACGTCAACTCAGGATGTCGCTTATCCATGGTGTTTCGTCTCTTTTGTTATTCACAGGTCATCGTTTTCTTTATCTGCGAGTCAGTCCGAGTTCTTGTGACATCACCATTTGTCTTCTTTTAGGACTTTCTTGGCCTCTTCAGGGACTGTACTCAGACAATCTTCACTCTGTCTTATTTGTTGATCTAGTTTCCTCAATGGGTCCTTTATTCTCCATGTTTTCTTTGGTGTTGGTACTTCAATGGGTGCTGTCGGTCTGATCGGTACCGGGCAGAGCCCTACTGCGGCTCTCTGCTGGTTTATTTACTCATCGTACATCACGTATCTCGGCGTAAACGTTCCTGGTATTTCAAAATGGGCGCTTTGAGTGCGGGTCGCGCTTGCAACCTCCTCTACAATATAACATTTGATGGAGATGTATTTGAACCACTATACCTTTTATTGAGCCACAATACACTTGATGCCCCTAAATAAATGATATACAATACATTTTATAGGAATTTATATAAATTTGATAAGAATTCCAATGAGTTTGATATAAAAAATATGATAGAGATGAACCCGAACCCCTATCAATTTAATTCAACCCAAAAAATGTGATGACCCCCCAAACCTTTTTATATGCATTTTACATGGTTTTTAAATGAATTTGATAAGAATTTCAATGAATTTGATATACAAACTGGATATAGATGTACCCAAACCCCTATACATTTCATGAACCCCAATACATTTGATGAGCCCCAAACATTTCATATAAGTTTTATAAGATTTTTATATAAATTTGATAAGACTTCCAATTAATTTGGTATAACAAATGGATATATATTTACCTGAACGTCTTTACATTTTGTGCATTGATTACGATGGTCTAAACATCTAGACTACCCAATGTGTTTTTATGTTGGAAGTGAACACTGAACTGAACAAGGGGGGTCATTTTGGCGACTCCCTCATATACAAGGAAGTTTGAGTTTAGGTGAATATGAACATAAAAGCGCACAAGCTTCTCCACTAACCGAAGGCCTTCTGAAGCATGAAAAAACATTGTAATGTTAACCTTTCTACGTATGAAAGACAGTATACATTGACAATCCAAACTCAGTGATACAAATTCTGCTGTCATTAAAACTTGAAGCCCTTTAGTGATTGCTTGCAAAGCATCACATACATCCAACCATGTTCTGGCTACATGCAGAGATAGCAAGCAGATCATTAAGATGATCCCTTTGCAAGTGCAGCACATGGTTGGCCCTTCAGTTCAGTATCTCCCAAACTTCCCTCATTAAGCTTGCTTCCTCAAAAGTGACTCTTGAAAGGGCAGTAGTGTGCTAAGTGCTCTGCTAAGAACAAAAAACACGCCCTATGCTCCTGCTCACATAAGAGGATTTTTTTAATGGTAAAGTATTCTTTAATGTGCAGCTACAGCACCAATGTCTTGAACATGTTATGAAAGCCTTTGTGCAGAAGGAAACCAAAAAAGGTTCATCCTTGTCATGTGCTTTGTCTTTTCAGGATACTGTTGCGTGAAGTCCAGCATTGTATGTCGAATCGTCCAGGATCACTTTGATCACAATATCAACCCTACCATTGCGCAAGTACTCTGCATGGTTGGAATTCACTCACACTATGATTGTTTAGTTAAGGTTGTGCAGTTACATTTTATTTTTGTAATTAACATTGCGAAGTACAGGTTTCTAATTTGTACTTTTAAGACTGCCACTCCCAAGAAGCTCGAATTCTCAAATGTTCATGTTTCTTCAAACTAGCCTTCGGGTGTTTTCTTGCTCTTAAGAAGAGCTTGGTTAACTCAAAACGGAATTCCTTGCATAGCTTTTAGTTTGTGTCGTTTCCACCCAACTCGAAAATATGAAAATGTCTGCTCCTGGTTCTTATTTTCATTGTCACCCGAAGGCGTCCATGGGACTTTAAAGCGTATGCATTACGCAATCTTAGCATATTCATTTTTTAGTCAGGCCAATAAAAGGTATTGACCACTGGCACGACAAAGTGTTGGTGCACGTGCACAGAGCAGGCTTGTGAGCTGGCCACGTTACTGGCCACAATCACAAGACCCAAGCACTATGTCCATGCTGAACTGGACAGCGCTATTATAAGCACGGGTATGAGAATATTCCTTAAAAATAGTTTATAATTATTTCAAACTTTTAAAGAAAAGTGTTTTATAGACGTGTTCAGAGCGTGTTTTAAATCCAATCTCTCTTATACTCTTATGAGGTAAAATGGCTTTCATAATCATGGCTGCCCCTTCATGGAAGGATAGTCAGAGGTCATGCCTTGTGTTATGATTCTATAGCAATGGTATTCAAACTTGTTACGCTCTTACTGTCACATCTGTTTATATTTCCTATCGAAAGCACTCAGTTGAAGAGCCTTGCTATTTTAAACTTTTAAAGACAACTGTTGAGTGTGTGTTTTAAATCCAAATTCTCTTGTATTTTCTTTAAGGGTGTAAAGGAACGACACGTGCGACTGCACGGCCATCAGTGGGGATCCTTGGACTGGCGCTATCAACATGAAAAGATGTCTGCCCATCAACAGCAATCCTACAACCGGGTCTACTATCGATCAAAGGTTCTTTTTAATGGGGACTGAGCTTCATCGTGGGGATGCTGCAGCGTGCAGCCTTGCTTCATTTGTGGGGCCGTGGAACAGGGCCCCCCTCACTGGCTCCGAGGGCCTTTTTAATAGGGACTGATCTGCATCATGGGGACGTTGCAGCGTACAGCCTTATTTCATGAAGGGGCCGTAGAAGCGGGCCCCCTACAATGGGCAATAGGGCCTTTTTAATAGAGACTGATCTATATCATAGGGCCGCTACAGGGCACAGCCTTGCTTCATCAAGGGCCACTGGAACCGAGACCCCTAGAATGCCACAGGATATCTTTAAGGCAAGCACTGATCAGTGTCCTAAGATCAAATACCCAATCGTTATAGATCGTTAGTTCCCTCACATGTGCAACCCACTACTAAATATGTGGGAATGGAGCTGGGACAGCTTACAATGCCAGCACCATCATGCTTGACAGCGGAACATTTGGGGTTAAAACAACACTTCAAGACCATTAAACAACCTCAGGTGAGAATGGGGCTGAAGCACAAGTTGGGGTGTGCAGATACAAAAGCTGTTTTAACTGCCCACTCTCACAAAAGACAAAACCTTCAAGCCCCGCTAGAGAACGATGTTACAAATGAACATGTTATTGAAGCAAAGGGACCTGCTTGAGCCTTAAAATAAAAAATATGTGCCTAGCAGTGGGACAGGAGATGTTATGCTATCAAACAGCATTGTCAATGCTGATGTACTTGGGCTTCAGGCTATAGCAACAACAGATGACTGCTATAACAAGGTGGCACACACACATTTCAAAAGAGCGATGACACAGCCCAAGCTGTGGTAATCATCAATGAAACACAGTCTACACTGTTAACTTATGGGCAAAGTGTAGTGGGTATTAGGTGTGAATTAGAAAGTAATATAGGTAACTGTAAAGACCAAATTATCACAAATACTGTTGTCAATGTCACAATGAACCCATCTGACAATACCATCAGAGCCCAGGGTGATTTGCCAGCATATATAGGATCTATTCACCAGTGTGAGCCTGACCCCCCTCAGTAAGAAAACATCAGCCCATGGCAGGATGAGGATCTATTTGTGGGAACTTGTGATAGACATGTTAATGAGAGTGTGTAGTTTGATTGTAAAGATGCAGCGTTGGTGGCACTGAGGGCAGAGTTACAACCCTGTATTAATATGTCCAATCAGAAGGTTTTTGAAATGGCTTGCAATCTCTTCCAAATGACCCCTGCAACGTTTGTCCATGACCCGAGTACAAGCACTAAAAGGAAAGTGCGCATAATGATCACAATGTTGAAACAAAAACAGCATTCCTTGGAGATAGGAAAGATAGACACATTACACCAAAGCATTAATTGCGGCACAATGAAATCAAGGGCCACTTTATGTGCTATGGTCAAACATTTCAACACTGTACGCAAGCTTTTACGCTCAAGGATTTTGTCAAGTGACCGAGGATACTGAGATGGAATGTCTTGTGATGATCGTAACAGAGACAAAGGCAGAAAAAAACATGATACACAGGCAACTTGCGAAAAGCAAAATACATAGTCCGAAATGGATACTTATGCTACTCTAAATGGAAGTTTTTGTCTGCATGGTGAATATGAGGTGTTTAAAAACATACTAAATCAGTGACTCACCCCCTGAAGTGTGCCCAAAATAAACCTTTAATGAGTCTAGCAATTATTGTATAGAATTCCAAAAAGTCAAATTATTTGTTATTCCTATTCTTTCTTATTTCGGGTCACTGCTCAAAGTGTTTTCTTAAGAAGCCTGAACAAGAAAGCCAGCTACCATAGAAACAAAGTGCCACATGGAACTGGCCACAGCTCAGGAGCTTCAATTTGTAAAAAAAAAAATGTTTTTTTTATTCTTTTTTTTTAGGGGTACCAAGGGAGACCACCAGGGTAGCAAGGGAGACCTCAGGGGTTGCAGGTGTGAGCCCTGGCAACACCCAAATGACGTCACTGGAAAAAACATGCACACATCCCCCACTTTAAAACAAAGATATAAAAAAGGGTGACTGTGGTGAAAACCTTGAAGCCCTATTGTAAAAGTAAACTAAGGGAACCTGATATCAGGGGTTCTTACCGATATGTGGAGAGGGTAGGTTCTACATTAATAAAACCGCTGAATGATAGCATTACAGCCTTAGTGGCGGGGCATTGTGGGGCATCCATGGTAAGCCAGCCCAACTATCCTGATAGCACAACATGGAATGCTCAAAAAGGAGAACATAGCATACCAGTGCCTGGGGGCCTGGTCAGTTCAAAAACCATAACACATCTTCTACACCTCTGATAAATCACTGAAAATCATGGTGTAGTGATCGATATTCCTAGTACAGTTGCTGCTCCGTCAATACCCGCTGAAGGGGCATGGCAATCATCAGATGTAACAGGGGCTGACGACAGCAAATGCTTATAACTAGTAAGTAGCGCACACTTGAAAACGAAATGGCCCGTTACAAAATAGGCACTTCATTTAAACAGCCAGCAAACCGTTAGAGCAGGCTCGCATTTAACCAGCACCAGCTGCAACAGGAGTGATCCAGCATGTGAAATAGAAAACACAAGCAATGTTACAGTCGGTATGTCTCTACAAAGTGAGGGTGGATAGCCAGTTCAGAGGGCCCATAAAAGCACTGAACGATCCTTAAAATGGTGTAGATCCAGAGCTCTGCAATGTCTGTTATTTAAAATTTTCAAAAAGTCCAGGTTGATTATATTCAGACGTGATTGGCCTAATATGTCACAATCCCAAACCTCACAGTCTGATGCTCCTGTGTACTTAGAATGGGTGAGGACATATCAAGAGGCATATAAAACATTGTCAGCTGTTGAGTATCATGAGGAATTCAGATTTGTAGACTTGGACCAGTTGAGGTCCTTGGGACATGGGCTAGTTGTTATAACAGACGCAGTGGAATCACTGCTGAGGCATATATTAGAAACAGTTGGACACAATGATTTCATCCAGATATGCATAGATGCCGATGGTTTAACCAGGGCCTTATTTACATAGCAATCCATGCACAATGTCTTCTGTGTTTTACAATTTCTGGAAAATATGAGGAGGCTCATGCAGAGTAAGACTGAAATCATGTGTTTTGCACCATTAAGAATCATTGCGGTATTTGTAAGGCCCCACTCCAGAGGTATTTACCACAATTTGAATGAAGTCATTCACAGTCATATTACAAAATCTAAAAATAGATGGCTATCAAATTTCAATGAAGGACCATTAAATCTGTGTGTAGTGTCTAGTCTCATAGCTTCAATCAAACCGTGAAGCTGAATAGACGCAGATATACATGATAAAGCATTCAAAGCACATAAAGAGCTAGGTATTCCAATGGGCACGCCTGTAAGGTTTGGGGAGTTGGTTCTCTTTGAATGGTATTTTTTTTACCCATCAAAATATTGTACTTCAACAGAGATGTATGGTGATGCTTCCTGCTAAAGGCAAAAACAGCAGAAAACAGATTGTATGTTTAACATCACGACGACCATTTTCATGTTATAACAAATCTACAAAATGTCGTAGGGGCTAAAAACCTCTGTAAGCATTGTCATCGCATTTTAAACAACAAAAATAAATACAGCTACCAGTATCACTGTCACTTCTGTTTTAGAGAGAAGTGCAAAGTGCTTAAGGAATGTCCGCAATGTCACACCTTTGCAAGGTTGTGCGTATGTCTAAACATTCACATTGAGAAAGCGTCCGCGTGGGCTGTCATGTATGAGCCATGTTTTGACTATCCCATGTGTGGGAAATTTACCACCAAGAGTCATAAGTGTAATGGGCTACTTTTTCCGGTATGCAAAGTACCTATTGTCAACATGGCTGAGCACCTATGTTATATGACACTTCAAAACAGAAGCGAGGTTTAGATTGTGTATGGCATAGAAGCTAGGCAGGAGGATATAACGCACCAGCCAAACTACATTTATGCCAGACATTTAACAGGTGTGAGTGATTTTGTTAGCATCTTTGTAACACCTAAATTCATGGGCTACGCATTTATAGCTCATAATGCCAAAGGGTGCGATGGCTACTTTATACTCAAACAATTGCTGAATGAGCGAATTAGAGTGAAAATTATCACATAGGGTGCTAAACACATGTCAATACTTGTGGTAAGGCTGCAAATATGTTTCATTTACTCAATGAACTTCTTACCCCCAAACCACATTAAACTCCCCAAAACATTTAGTTTTCCTGGTTCAAAGTGCTTCTTTCCACATATTTTCAACACAGCGTCTAATCAAAACTATGTACGCATGATCCCGGCCTCTGATCAATGTGGCGTTCAGTACTTGATGCCTAGTGAAAAAGACCAGTTCATGACATGATATAAGGCAAATGAGCACAGAGTATTTGACGTTCACCGCGAGTTAAGAGCTACAGTAAAGAAGGTGTCAACATTTTAAGACAGGCGTGTAATTTCTGAATTACAATTGCGCAGCCTCCCCAGGATTCATATCACCGGCGTCAAAAACATTATTCCACGGCAGCTATTCAATGGCTCTTATACATAGTAGAAACCGAAAACATTGCGATACAACACATTCTAACTGGTAACGTTGAGAAACGCTATAGTAAATACTGGCTGGGTGGATATGCTTTGGCTCAGGGTGTGGAAACAGCCTACCAATTCAACGACTGCTTCTATCAAAGGTGGCCTGAATGATATCTATCCAGGGGTTTCAATACTCTGACAGGTACTACTTAGAGTTGCATAGATACACACTGTTGAAACAGACATTCATATTCAGTCATGGAGTTTGTATTGTCAGTATCTGCGAACATGAGTGGTGCTGAATGGTACAAAGCAATCCAAAAGTGTATCGTCTTTTTAAAGAGAAAAAACTGCATAACCCCATATAACCCAAAATGCACTGTACAGAGGTTGTACGAATGCTTCAAAGTTGCATCTTTGCATCTCAGAGGGTGAGCAAATACACTATTTAGATTTCACCAGTCTATACCCAGCTGTGAAAAATGAAAAACCATTTCAGTTAAGACACCCCGAGATCATCTGTAATAATTTTGGAGATATAGATCAGTATTTTGGTTGGATTAGGTGTGTGATCTATCCACCCGAGGCCCTTACTTACTTGTGTTGCCCTATAGATGTGATGGCAAGCTAATATTCCCCCTTTATCGTACATGCATCGAGATAAAACAGGATGGGTGTAGACACACAGATTAAGAGCGGGTGCTGACAGGCGCTTGGTGTACAATCAAGTTATAGGCCACTTTAAAAGGTGGCTAGCGACTGGGGCTCATACACGAGAGATGGCATTTTAAAACAATGACCCTATCACTCTTCTGTGAATATATCAAAATGTTCCTCCCAACAAAAACAGGATATCTCAGGCTTTCCGGCATGATGTGTGGACGATGCCAATAAACAGGGTTACGTGGATGATTATTACAAACATCAGGGCATATGTTTGTGTATGGAACAAACACATCAAGGACAACCCCGATTGGCAGCTATTACCACAGCTATGTCTTAATTCGATATGTGGCAAGTTTGCACAAAGAGTGAATTTGTCAAACACAGTCATCATTACAGACCCCAATGAGCTTCATGATTATTTATTCGATATCTATTAGGACATGAGAAGCTACATGGTCATAGATGATGAAAGAGCTTGTTTGTGCTGGTGATATGCAAAGGAATACCTGACAACTTCTGACAATACCAATATATTTATAGATTCCTTCACACCCGCTCACACATGCTTGAAGCTGTATGGTTGATTGGGCAATTGCAAGAGAGTGCTCTGCATCATGATATGGATAGTGTTATTTTTGGCAGCGCCCATTGTGATGTCAATCCGGCCACCAGCAACCACCTAGAGGATTTAACCTCACAGCACCTAGTGAGTCAATTGTGGAGTTTGTATCTACATGACCTAAAACATCCACCTATCACACATCTCTAGGTACTGTAAATATGAAAGGGAAAGGTATAACGCTGAATGTTAAAAATACAGCTGAGATAAATGTTGACAGTTTGAAAGATCTTGTACAGTTGTACGGATGTCAAAACTGGGGCTATTACTGTTATATAGCCATTTATCGTACGTGACAAAAAGCCCTTGGAAACTAGCACGACTACTCTACAGAAAACTCTCATTGTTGTTTTTCATAAAAGGACATTAGCACCAGGAGGCTTGACACATTCCAATGACTATTGATTACTAGTTGTTATGGATACCAGTCTACAACACCCGTTTGCGGGTGTTCTGGCCGGACCTTACAGCTGCAGCAAGAGTTATTTTGTCTGAAAACCTCTAGAAAATGCACACATATTTTGTATCCATTATGTACTTGTATTGGTGTATACCAAAGCGCTCCATTGCTTCTCAGAGCTAGGTCACACCAGTTTTAACACCTCCAATTTGTAGACAGTATGCCAGACAGTCTCATCAATGATCACCTACAACCCTGAGCATGGTGAATATGGTCATCGTCGATGATTTGATGAAAGAAGGTGGTAAGAAAGCTTAACTAGAAAAAGCATTTATTCAGTATTCACATCTCCACAATCGAAGCATTTGCTATATCGTCAGAACATGTTCAACAAGGATAGGAGCAACACATCTATAACACTAAACATTAGTTATATAGGGCCTCATTACAACTCAGGCGTTAAGGGTTAACGCCACCGTTAACCCTTAACGCCTGATTCTGATTTTAACGCCTGCTTTTAGCAGGCGTTAAAATCCATGGCGCTAACCTGCCATGGTGCTAATTACGCCGCCGTAATTTACGGCGGCGTAATTAGCGCCTTCCCCACTCCCATTATGCCCTATGGGGCAAAAATGGGAATGGGGAAGGGAAAATGGGAAATGGGGATTTACCGCCCCACTCACCTTGGAATGGGGCGGTAAATCCGCCATCCACCATGGTGTAAACAGAGTTTACACCATGGTGGTAAAGTTGGTGCACTTAGCACCAAGGTTGTAATGAGGCCCATAGTGTTATTTAAACCACCTTGATAAACAACAAGTAGCCATGATAGCAAGACGCTACTAGTAAACCCTGCAGTTATCTTTTGGTTGATTTAAAAACAACGACTCAAGAGGATTGTTGATTCTGCACAGATATATTCTCACACCCGATGTCTACATCCCTAAAAAGGCATCTAAAGCAACTAGAAAACACCCTTCGTTACAGTACCATATCAGTAGCTGCTCGAGTTTTCAACATGTTGGCATGCATACAGAGAAACATTGTGCTGCTCAAAATGCTTGTATACACCACAACCCAGCAATGCAAGGCCATTCCAGCTATGGCCTCTGATGATCTGGTGGCTGCTTTTTCTGAGATTGTCCAGATCAATTTAAAGGGACACGTCCCCTTAACACAACACCAGGTAAGTGTTTTAAAAAAGAATAAGGGCATCATCAAAAAACTGGATCTCTCATAGACATAGCCCTACCGCTAATCACCAGATTGCTTAGGGGTCAGTGATGGAGCATGCTCACATAATGTATTTGGTGGCCAAGCGCCAGTTGGAAAGCCTGGCACCTACACCCATGTAGTTTTGGGACATAAGGAAGGTTGCAACTGTGAGGCTTGACTCGATAATGATGGATGTTTTAAACAGGCCTGCTTTAACGGCTCATGATAAAGTGGCCTTACATGCTAAAATTCTACATACATATTTAAATCACGCTAAGCATGGTGATGAAGAAAAGAACAAACTAACATTATACATGCCACCCGATGAATCTAGCAGTGTGAGGTTTCCGCAGGGAGTAGACCCTGTTGTGGCAGACGTGGTGAATACACTTAGCCAGAGCTATAGACCTAGTGTTGGACTGCCTCTACTTAATATGGAGCTTGAAATAGATGTGGCGGCGTTGACCTACAGGGGAGAATCAATCTACAGAGATAGTTTTGTAAAGGGATTGAACCTGCACAATCTAGTACAGGATATTACAATTTGACAGCCAACTTCTATAAAAAAAGGCCCCCAATGTCTGGAATGAGTTCATGCAGGCCGCTGCTGTAAATATCCTGACATCTGTTGTAGGTAACAAGGCCTTCTGGGGAGGTTAAAAGCTGTTGATCTTGCTACCCCACAACAATAACATAATCCTGTAAATACATCCAGGCCCACCACCCCTATGAACAGATTCTGATCGTCCAGTCTTGAAACAAGGTGGCAGACCTGGGGCTTTTAAGACTCTTTACTCTGCCATCTATACATCTGAAGTGCCTAAGCCTCGTAGAAGATGTACACATCCAAGTTGGTTGTCTGATTAATGCGAACAATCCGTTGTCTGGATGTACTTAAAAAAGATTGTTCAAGTATAACTGATGCCTTTTCTCCTTTCTATATTAAAATAATTGTTCAAGTATAAATTATACCTTTTTTCTTTCTGTAAAAACAATGGTTGTTCAAGTATAACTGATGCCTTTTCTCCTCTTTGTATTAAAATGATTGTTTTAACTATAACCTTTTCTCCTTTCTGTATTCCATATGTCTTTTATAAATAGATATTTTTATAAGTAATCAAACGCACTGGTTGTTTATTACGTTGGCACATCTATGTATAATAGCACATGAGACTTGTTGATTTAAAAAAAGTGATTTATTAATACAAGATAACACTAAATAGAACACAAACATCTGCATTTCTGACACAGTGTAAAAAGTCTGTGAGATATATACATGCTGCGTAATGTCTTATTAACGAATGTTGTCAACATTTGATTGTTTTGCTTGGGATTGTTTGAGAACATTTTCATAACAGCTGACAGTGATCGCCATTCCGACATTTGACTGATAAAGAATATACAGCGTTGTCCGCATTTAACCGCTTTAGAAACGTGGTCTGGTTTGGTGGTATAACGTAAATACTTTGCAATGCTTTTCACGTAAACCATTAAAACATTACCGTATTAAGGGGTGTTGAAGAACATGTGACAAGCTGTAAAACACTGTTAGCGTATCCCCCCTTCAGCCACAGATCTATCCAATGCATTCTATCCCGGTCCTGCGGATCACCGTTCACCACCAGGCTGACAGGGGCATGTATCGCTGACATACACACCGTGAAATGTTTTCCTGGCATGTCTATAGTTTCTTAGGAATCCTTTTATCTGTATACTATCCATTATATATGAAAGAGTATGTTGTGCTGCGTGTTGATCTCGCAAACGTTATCAAAAATGCTCCATGCTAGAAGCAAGTGCGTAGCTGCTAGGTTTCCTTCAAATGTTATATCAGCTCCTAGGTTCCCATTCCTCAATAGGGTGAAATGGCCAGATGATGCATTGTTGGGTCTTAGATCGAAGGCCAGTTATGTGTAGCTGTAGGAAAATACATTGCATGGGAATGCAACTGCTGTATCACGCATGTGCTTCCCCGTAATGGCCACCAGCCCCAATTTATTGATGTTGGCATATTTAACAAAGTCACAAAAAGATTCCGGTGTGCTTGCCCATATTATAATAATATCATCAATAAATCGTTTCCATCCAATTATGTGATGCAAATATGTATTATGTTGATATATGTGTTCTTCTTCGTATTGAGCCATAAATAGGTTCGCTAGAGATGACGCCAATTTTGCACCCATCGCTACCCCTCTCTCTTGTTGGAAAAATGAGTCATTAAATAAACAAATGTTGTTTTTCAAAGTAAAAAGTAAAAAATCTAATTCATATACGTTTGCTCATCCCAAACCTTCTACCAACTGGTGTGGTATGCTACAATCTTATTTCATTTTTATATTATGTTCCATCATGGGTGGATATTGATGTATTTTCTTTATGTTTATCAATAATTGACTGCATAATATGATGCCACTTTTATTCTAATGGTCTACTTTTGTAACTGACTGTACAACTATGGGTAACAGATAGCCTTGAAAATGACCGTCGGGGTCGAAACATGTGTCGGCTATTACCTTACAATACAATGAAGAAATTTCTCACAATTTGATGTGTGGATTCAATTAATTGCAGCATCGGATCATGATTGCTACAATCTGAACATTTTAATAGTTTTCAAGTGGGCATACATAATTGCCCTGTGTTACATCCACCTGGTTGCATATTGTGGCTATGGGGTATGCAATCATAGCCACTCGTGCACCAGCTGTGATGTTGGTGCCATCAGCATTTCTTATTTTACAAGTTAGATGCAGCAATGTGTCGTTTAAATCGAAGTACATGTCGGTCGACCGTGATACAAATAATTCTGTGGGGGCTAGTGGCAATAGCTCTGCCAGAGGCAACACCGCCATGAAAAATCTGTTCTCGATGCTGGTTTGGGTTGATGGTATGCTGAAGAGATCAAGCCCCGATTTCATGCACTACTCGGATGAACCATGTAAGAAGACAATTGTTGTTTAGAAGATATCACTGCCCTTGTGTCTTTCAGTGCTAATGAGCTTCTTCTTAGTTGGATGTCTGCGTCAGGCCCTTGAGCTTCTTTTCTTGATGGGTTTCAGAGGGCCGCGTAGATTTGATGTGGGCAAAGCCTGACCTGCCCTGCCCCTCCTTTTCCTGTTTGATGAGACGATTGGCAACTGCTTTTGTCACACTTCCCACAATGTCTTATGCAATGCTTGTGGCAGCTGTTTTCACGTGTGGTTTAGCTAATTCAAAGCCACCGCATAGGAAGAGCATTGTGGTCTAAAGAGACTTCTAACGGTACCACTGAGCACCACATTATACATTAGGGTGCTCCCACTAAAGTATGGCTGATCGCCATAGCCAGCCTGGGTACTATAATATTCCATATAGGCTCTGGGGTCCACATAGTTCTTCAGCGCTGCCATTGTAACACTGTTTTATTAGCATATGAGCCTCTGAAGTGCAACCACAGCCAGATCTTTCAGTATTTGAATGATACAAACTGCCCTTGACCATCTCTTGTCTGAATATTAATGATATCAAAATGATTTATACACACAGGGACGTAATTGAGTTTTCTGCATTGAATGTTCACAATATAATTGTTATTTCTTCTGATCTCCACGATTCTAAGTAATGGTGCATAGCTATCCCCCACCCTTTGACACTCCACTATATTGCTGTAAAGCAGTTAAACTATAAAACCCGACATTAATATCAGCTTGGATATTGTCCTGCGGTTCTCTACTTCCAACATGTGGCACGATTCCCAGCATGTTACGTAGTCTCCCTGTTGTTGAGAACCTGACAGACGCATTTGGTCCCTGGAGAAACACATTCCTCTGGTGCGGGTCTAGATGTAACACCATATCACCATACTCTGATATGGTTGATATGCTTTTGTTGATGCCTCTGACAAGATCCTGTATATTTCAGTAATACCCCTTGGCATAACCTTCCTGGTGAAAGCCTCAGAGGGTTTGTTCATTTTAATAAACATGGTGTCCCCGTTGCATAAAGTATCCCATGAATGAATGAATTGAACTTCTTTATGTGCCACAGTCCACTGTCCTTCCGAATTTACAGGGTTGGCCAGCTTTGTGGTGAAGTTGGATGTTTTGTTCTCTGGGAATGTATCTGCAGAGGCATTGCTGAGGAGCATAATGTAAAAAGGCTCCACAACTTTCCCGCTATATACCCGTGGCCTCGAGGGAAGTGGCGTCCACCCGATTGTTGAATTTCACACGCCACCCCAGCCATTTCAGTAGACATTGTTTGCTAGACCATAGTCCTTTACTAGTTATTACTTTTTCTATTGTATAAACTCTTTGTTGGTCTTCACTGACTTTCTGGATCTCGTCCCCATAAAAGAAAATCTTGAACTGCTTCCAGTAAGTGATTAGTCTGTATATATAAAGACCTGCATAGAAAGCCACTCCATCTATGATATCGATCTCATCGCTGTAGTTCCGCTCATACCCTTTTATAACTATGGACTTGAGTTTTGAGATCTGCACATGATCACACTTTCTAAAGGGCGCTCGTGTCTCCTTTTTAAAAAGTCTTTTGGCATACAGGTTTTTCCAGACCACCAAGGAATTCTGGGGTGTTACAGCTACGGGGGTAGTTTTACTAAATCTTTGATGTGTGTTGTTATACACCTGTTTAAATGTGAGTAACACATCGAACTATCTACAGGTGTTTGTAGCTGTGAAGAAATGCCAGATCCGTGTTTTAAAAGTCTGTATAAAATGTTCTACCATAGAGGCTTTAACTTCGAAGTATGTTATAAAATGGCGCACTGTATGTTGTTTTAGAAGGATCTTTAGTTCTGTGGGTTATCGTTCACTCTTAAATATGCGTTTAAAATCCATCGCTACACGGGGCCCCGTCTTGTCTTTTAAAGTCTCACCATAGGCATATTTTGATAGGACATCGATGATGGCTAGAATATATCGGAAGCCATCATTGTCTCCCTGGAACGGGGTCATATCCATAAGATCAGACTGCCATTGTTGATCAATATTGGAAACTACGGTCATTGGTCGTTTAAAATGTTTTTGGACTGGCTTGTGTAGCGCATAGGACTCCTGATCCGAAAGCCACATTTTGACAGTGCTCCTTGACACATTCTCACCATCAGCTTTCAGTTTACAATACAATCCTTCAACACCTCCATAACTACCGACAGCCCTTTCATTATAATATATTTTGGACAGCCTTACGCGGAACATGTTCACCACATAGTCGTTGGACATAAAGACACAACTACATTTTACAAACAACATATTTGTATTAACATTTACAACATCAGATTTTGTATTCAGATTTATATTCTCCCTGAATAACTGGGGTCGTCAGCTGCTTTAAAGATATCAATTGGGCTACAAATTCTGCCGAATACTCATTTATATACACACTCTGCCGTTCACTGCATCACAACATGCACAGTATAGTGGTGGCTGTTAGAAATGCATAAAGCTCCCTATCAAACAGCCAATATTCTGTAACAACTAGGAAATTATGTTGCATGTCGTACACTGCCAGCATCAATGAAATTTCCACAGGCAGCCTTACATTGTCAAAACCCCCTTTGCAGCAACACTAGATGTCCATTGTAGGGTTGCATCTATTGGAACATAAGTTTGCTATACATACAACATAGTTACATTCACGTTTGTATGCCACAGTGGTGTTTGCAGATAACATAATATCCTTGGGGATATACTGCCCATATGCTCTAAGTAAATCCAACATTAATTGTTGTACCCATCCTCTGGTGTTTTTCAAATTAAACTGGCAGCTTCCAAACAGGTGTTCATTTTTTATTTCCTGCAAATAAGTGTAAATACATGTAAATTATCTACATTCTCAATCTTTATATGTCCGTTTATGGTACGCCATGCACATTACTCTGTTGTACTGTCTTAGACATACTTTATCCCCCACTTGTGAAACATTTTCTCAATTATACTTCTAACACACAATGGACACCCCCATCTAAACCGCTTCATTTTCAAGAGGTGCTTATATGACACTTGTATAGCCCACAATGTTTTATACATGCATCGGTCTGGTCCTTTCCCAACCCTTAGCTGGGTTGACTGCTTTATCAGATGGATAATTTTGACAGTTAGGGCTCAACACGTAGCATATTTTCCGTAACGATTTATCTGTATATGATATTTCCATACATGAGCCTCCTGCTGCGTATCGTCAATTTTATGCCCGCAACAATTTGTGAAAGTGTTGTTTTCACCACTATTGCTGTGAATCCCTGAATGGCTGGGATATCAACCCAGGTCACAACTGTCATGTCTGCATCGTCTTTAACACTTATCATTCTCCATTAGTGATATACATTGTTTACACAGGCTATTATTACGATTCCCTGGGCTTTCAATTTGATTTGCACAACAAAAACAATAAATATTGACGGTGGCTGCTACAGCTTTGCTCTCCTCATTGCCGTCCTTTTTATCAGCTAGAGGCTGTAGACAAAAACAGAAATGCATGGTTTTAACTCCAGGTTACGTGTCTGCATTCCCCAAATGTTCAGGGGGTCGGGGTCACTCTGCCTCACCTCAACTCCATCATTCTGCATGGTCATGGATTTGTATCCATTGTCTTCAGACTCCATTCCACCATGGTGCATATCTAAACATGATGGCACAGGCTCTAAGTTCATAGGCTGCTAGAGAACCATGGTAGCCATTCCAAGTGTGACTGTCCACCTCCCTGAGTGTTTCGAAAGATGTCTCCAACAGAACACTCCATGACAGTGGTGATGAGAGGCGGCTGACTGCTTACAGAAAGTGTAGCCATGTTCACACTAAGCTCCCGAGCTTCGTGGTCTGCCATCACAGCCTGAGAGACGTCTATTGCATCAAGACTGTTGTATCTTCTCCTGAGGCAATAAGGTAACTATCATTGGGATCGCTGGGGCTGCAGAGAGCTGTTTTCTGCTCGTCGTAATTGTAGCTGTTCATAATGACAGTTTCCTCAACACCACGCAGGCGAACCCCGAGAAGTGTGAATAACACATGTGTTTTCAAGGCCTACAATACCAGATATATTTGGTGCAAAAACTACTCAAATTTGGCTACTTTAACCAGCTATCATAGCCTAATGGAACAACTGGTACATAGCTATAAAGCACCCCAATGCTACCTGTTGTTGTGCCCTTACCCTGAATGATGCAGATTTTTGCTCCCCAATGCGAAATGGCAAGTTGCTGTTATTGTCGGTACTAGGACCGGAGCAGGATATTCCAAAGGAGGAGAGGCTCTGCCGATCCTGTGGGCTTGGGAACTACTTGGAGTCTGCCCATCATGTCCTAACGGAGTGCAGGGAACCTGGCCCTCTATATGTGAGTAGGTTGGGAGCATTTGTCTCTGATTCCCAACAGTATTAAATCAGAGACATTTTAGTGTTACTGCTTGAACTCAGACCATAAAACAATACGCTGTGCACTTTTCAACATTTAGAAAGAACTCCTAAAACATATTAAGGTAGGGTCTCACATTGTATCAGAAAATGACATCTAATATGATTAACGACTCTGGAAACTTTCCTCGACACATTGATTATCCATTATGAGATTGGAATTATGCAATATAGATTTTAATGTGTTAGTCTGTGAGTACATCGAGTTTGATACACTGTAACGTCCTGATCTGTGTAGTTACAGCTCCATGATACATTCACCTATTGTTAGACTTGTAAGGCTAGTACTAACCTCATGATTTGTATGAAGTCTCTGTGAAATTATGATATGAAATTATGATATGAATTTTAGGAACTCTATTTTATCAATATCACTTTGTGTAATATATTGATGAGACCGAATTCAGATACATTTTAAAAACATTTCTAAGTAAATTTGAGCGATTATTTAAAATTTTAAGAAATCACGCATTCATGTAACACTTTGTACTGTATGAATATTATCTGTTTTTATCTGTTTATTTGCTATTTACTATCTATTTTATGAATTTGTTTGTAAATGTATTATGTTAAAGCTCTTTGAGCTATAATCATAATTAACGTTAATGTTAAAGGATATTTGTACCGTGCACTATCACCACCGGAATGGTCCCCTGGTGCTCTGGCAACTCTGAAAAGGGAGGGTTGGGAGTGAGTTAGTGGGAATAAGCTGGAAAAGTGCAAGAGAGCAGTGATGTGCTGTTGGCTGCCTCAGCCTGGAAGTCCGTTGGCTGGGCTTGGGGTGTTTTACGGTCGGTAGCCGTCGTGTGCTGTTGTGCGAGTCTGTGTGTTGTTTGTTTTGTTGTTGCAGGGTAGTGAAGTTTGTGCGGATTGTTGTGTTGTAGACTTGTGGTTGTGTTTGGTTAGAGTTTGAGAGGTGTATGCAGAGGGGTGAAATTGTTAGTGGATTGGTTAATTGGCATTGCTGTCTCAAAGCGAGGCGCTAAACTTCTGTATTCTCTTCAGGTGGGGTGCATGAGCATCTCTGCGTATCTGTCCAGATCTGGGGCTGTCCGACACTCACAGTCCCTTTACCCACATGGCATCCACTCACATTCATAACCTTTCCCAAGTTGGGCACCGGCCACCTACGTGAAGCCTGTCTGTATGCGGGGCAGGCAGGCGTTTCTGCGTTCCTTCAAATCTGGCTCAGAGATCATCCCCAATCCAGTCGGTGTGCGGCATCGGTCAGCTAAGGTTACTCCATCCGTATGTGATGGCTGGTCGGCATTCATCATCTTATTCAGTTGCTCATGCATGCTACCACTCCCAGCCCCTTCGGAGGATCTTGCAGAGTGGGTTCACCTCCCTAGCCTACCAGGCGGTGGCTCCCCTCTGGGTAGAAGGGACAAATGTATCATATTTGTCACAGTCGGCTTGATAAGATACCAGAAAAGGATGATTTTTGAGATTAACCCAAGGAGACACACCAGAGATGGGCCAACGACAGAAGGAGAATCAGGGGGAGATATTGGCATTCAGTTGAAGACCAAAGGGCAGCACATTCGCCTGGAGTTCCCCAGTTGGGAGAGATAGAACCAGGGCATTTGCCGGATGTCCTTGGATAAAGAGTCCAGAAGGTTCATAGAGTTTTCAGTGATCTGGCAGCAACGGGCACCTACTTTTGGATTCAGCAATACAGTCAGGGTTAGGATCTAAAGGGAGACCGGCCCTGCAAGCAGGAGAGGTGATTTAGTTGTCCCCACAGAATCAGAGGGGAAGATGCACGACAGTCAGTCCCTTCTGGTTGAAGAGGCAGAGCCTTGGCATTTGGTTGAACATCAAAGGTGTTGGTGCAGAGGCAGGTCCTTTCTTGCAGCAGGAGGCCTACCAGGAGTGCTGGTACAAAGCTCCAGCAGTAGAAAAGCGAAGTCCATAAGGAGGTCAGCTTTTATCCTTACTCGGGAGCCAGCGAATGGGCTAGGATCCCAATCAAACACTGTGCATCATTCAAACAGCCAATGGCGGACCACCCCACCAAATACACCCAGGAACTCAGGAGGAGCACACCCACAGGAAAGGAATCCAAGCTAATCAAGACAGGCATCTGCCAGTCAGAATCAGATTGTGCCTGGCTACAGCCTCAAGTCCTGGCATACAGGGCCCCAGTGACCAAATATTGTCACCACACAAAACATATGACATACTCGGAACAAAGACTACCTCCACTTTGTGAAATGAGGGGAGTCAAGACCCAACCATGTAAAAAGTATTCCAAAAGGTTGGAATCATCATTGATGTGAGAAATCTGAAGTTGTCTCCAGGGATCTGCCATCCAGGTGGCCGGGACACGGCCATCGCTTTTGGATCCAGTTCCTGGGGGTGGACCAGTGCAGGAGGATCACCTGGATGAGGGGGTCTTTCAGGAGTGGAAAAGGGACACCATACAGCGATATGCGGTATCAACTTCCCTGTAACACCTTTATCCCATCCTACAAGGTAGAACACCTAGGAACTCAAACCCTCCCCCCCTCACCCGACAGGAACACTTTCTCACGGACAGCTCACTGTGAGAGAAAACAGACTAACAACCAAGCCGTATACCGGACATGCCCCAACACTATGGTCAGGCAATTACTGATTACACACGCCTGATTTCCATCACACTTAGTCACATGGATAAAAGGTGCAGCACGAAAGCACACTCTGAGCAAGGCAAAGCACATGAGGAAGCAGCAGTTCCAAGATGGCAGTTTAAATCGAGGAGAAAGACGGCAAGACCGGAGAGGGCTGCAAGGAGGGAAGTGCCCTTGACCTTTTCAAAGAAAGACTTACTTTCATGAGCCCTCGAGAATAAGAAACATAAGAACTGGAATGAAAGCTGAAGAAACATGCATTGTGTGTCAGAGGTACCCGGGGCTCTACCGCAGCGATAACCAAGGCGGGGAGGAGCGTTTGTCGCTGTGGTACTGTCTTTGGCTCCTACAACAAAGCAGCACCAGTAAAGTCAGCACAGCCTGTGAGTCTGGGAGACTGATACCAAACCGGTTTGTGTTAAAGCCAGGGTTGCAAGTAGCAACATTGTATAAAGAAATATGAAGAGAACAGTGTGTGAAGCATATGTGATGAGCGACCCGAATAATTAAACAGCAGATGAGTGGCTGAACTTTTGAAGCCCAGACATATACTGTAAACAGAGTGGTCTGGCAGCATGTGGGTGCTCATTCAAAGGTCTCTTTAGGTATCCAACTGAGAGGTGGCAACTGTAAAAAGGAATTGTGAAATTGGAGTGGTCCTGCAACGGGTCAAGCTAAACCCTGTGCCCATTTGAAGGTCTTCAATAGTTAATACTAACTGAAATTGGTCCGAACCCAGTTGAGGGAGACTAATTGTGTAAGAGGAAGGATCTGAGCCCAGCTGGGGGGGATCCAGGCTGAAGAGTGAATCACCTGGATTGAGTACTTGTAAGAGGAAAATTACTTTTCTTTTGTTTAGGTACATCAGGCCCTCTGAATCAAGAGACTTTGATATGCAAAGGCACTTGGGCACAGAAGCCCCTTATGCTAGGGATTGAACTGTATCCTCGTGCCGAAGAAGCCAGAGATTGTGCTACGCTTGAGTGAACTTCCTTGTCCTGTGCTGAAAATGTGGGGAAGGGAGGCCAATGGCCTAAACATCCTGACATATCATTTTTGTGAACACTTCTTTTTTCATAAACTCTACCCCCACACTATTTGTATTTAGGAGGTAAGGATTGGCAAAAGTTGTTTTCAGTGTAGGCCCTTTTATTTTGACAAGACACCACAAGGACTGCGCTATTATTTGATGGTTGTATCTTGCTCCCGTCTGTAGATTTAGGATTAGATAGGTGTTTATCAAACCCTTGTTGGATTTAGGATTATATGGGTGTTTATCATACCCTTGTTAAAGTTCAATAAACACTCTTGAACTGTGGTCACTTGTGTATGTCTTGCTGTTGATGCCATGCCTTCCTTACATTACACCCAGAAAAACCTACCACAAGTCTAGCCACATGATTAACAGAGGGTGTACCCGTTCTGAAACGCTATGAGGTACCCCTGCCTTAGGAGACTTAAGGTCTCCTTAAGGAAAAAACATAAATAACAGCTATATATCTGTATTGTGAGATCCCCACCCCTTATAGCGCTGTAGCCTTAGAACCGCCCATAGACATACACCTATATATCAAATGCATTGGGGGGGTCTTATCAAATATATATAAAATTCATATAAAATATGTATACAAATTATTGGGTTCAATTAAATGTATAGGAGTGCAGTTACATTTATTGGGGTTCGGGTACATCTCTATCACAATTTTCTATAACTCATTAAAATTCTTATGAAATGTATATGAAAATCATAAAAAAGGCATATCATTTTTTGGGGTCATCACATTTTTTGGGATTCAATTAAATGTATAGGGGTTTGGATATAGCTCTATCAAATGCTATACATGCTACAGAGGGGTTCTTATTATGTTTATATAAAATGTATATAAAACATGTTGGGGCTTCATTACATTTAAATTGGAACCTGTCACGACAAACATAACAGTAGCAGGAGCAAGCACACCTATCAAACTATTATTCTATTATCAACCTTCCTGTAACACATACACTTCAGAGCAGAGACCAGCCACGTGCTGATGCACAGCACTCTTTAATTTAACACTTTCAATCTGCCACCCACTTACCAACTTTCTTCTGGACTTTTTGAATACATTGTATATTTCATAATATAATACATACAAATATATCATACATATATAATAATTAGATATTTTCAGTCAAGCTAACAAAGCTTGGAAAAATGAAAAGATGTATTGGTGATGTAGTGGAGCAAGGGGGTGCAATGGTGAACCTCTTTCTTAAGGAGAGGGAGCCAGGTGGTTGTTCAATTGCTAGCAGGATTTACAATAGGATTGTGTCTGCTTATGAGGAGAATTCTGGTTTGAGGGATGAGTGGGGGAGGAGATTGGGGTGTGAGATTTCGCCAGAGATGTGGTTCAAAATGTGTGCGAATGTTAAGCTTTGTGCTATTAATTTGGAGGAAAGGTCGAGACAGGTAAAGATCTTCAATAGAGTGTTTTGGTATCCAGAACGGATGTTCAAGAGAGGGATGATTGATTCGGATGATTGCTGGTGTTGTGGGAATGCCCTGGGAAGTTTGGAACATCTGCTTTGGGAATGTGTGCATGTGCGGGGATTTTGGCATGATGTTTGTTGTGTCTGTTTGCGTGTTTTGAATTTGGATGTTGAGTTGGATTTCATGACGATGATTTTGGGGTGAGGTGAGTTGCTGGAGGATCTCTCTATTTCACGGAAGAAGTTTCTGCTCCGTGGTGCTAGTTTGGGAAAGAAACTGGTTCTGAGGGGCTGGAAGACATGAATTGCTCCTATTGTGGAGGACTGGATTGAGGGGATTTCTGGGCTTGCAACCATGGAGAGGGTAATTTAAAAGCGACAAGGGAAGTTGAGATTACATGAAAAGATTTGGGATGATTTTCTGAGTTTGTATTAGTTCTTTAATGGTTCTTTGTATATTATATTCTGCGTGTACTTAATTGCTTTGTTTTAATTGTATTACTTGATTTGCTTTTTTATCTTTGTGTAAATCTTATAAATAAATAAATAGATAAATAAAGGAAAAATGAACATTCTAGATGCTAAAGCTTAATATACAATTGGTATCAACATTGATAAGTGTAATTGTCCTTCAGTTACATGAATCAATTGTATCTCCCTTTAATACAACAAAGATGTTACACTTCAAACAAAAGCAGTAGAAACCTGCCAGAAAAATGCATTCTTACTTTATGAAAAGTCCAAAAAAAACAAATTCTCTCTAGCCAGAAAACATAAAATTCCTTTCATGTTCCCTCGTTGCCTGGTGTCTCGACATTTTTGTAAGATTTTAGAGCACCCAAAACGTTTTCCTTTGCGAAAGAGCACACCAAACTCTTTTGCTCTGCCAAAGAATTAATATTGTTATTAAGACATAATATTTCACAAATCTTCATTTCATCAGTTATTTTCATACTATAAAATTGTAGAAATCATACGCAATCAAACACATCTTTTCAGTATCAGTTGGAACACTTCTTGGAATGTTTTTCAGACCACTCCTTGCTGCTTTTAAACATAAACTGTTTGTTTGTTCCTGTAACAAATGGTAATGTTTTTCTTTTATCATTTTACTATCTTGGATCACATCAAATTTTGTATTTGACCATTTATATAATCGCTGTAATTTCTTTCCTAAACTCATTTGCTTTCCACATTTTGAAAATGCTCTTTCCCCCCTTAGTAATACATTTTTTCTCTTCTTAGTAAATATCCAACACTGTATTTTTTTCACAAAAAACAGTTAAATATCTCTACCCTTCATAGTCCTGTTTAGCTAACATTTGTACCTTTTTATGTTGTAATAGGTGTGTATTAAGATTCCCTAGTTTTTGTTCCCATATTTAATTTTGGCCACAACAATTTCCGTGAAAACCAAACAATGATCTGTAAGGAAAATACAGGTATTTAATCACAGTTAGTACATTCTAAATCAGGGGAAATCAAACCAGAATCAATTTAGACTTTGACGATCCAGCTACCAAACTTGTATATTTCAATCTCCAATTATTGCTCGCTGAACACCGAATGAGAGAACACAGAGAGACCAAAATGAGAGACCGAGCACTCTACTGGCAAGCTCCAAGCTCGGAGCCGAGTGAGCTAAGAGCTGACCCGTGCTGATCTGAGGAACTAATGGGATCGGCCCGGGGGAAGCAGAGGAGCAGAGGAGTACTCCGCTCTGCGTATTGTGTTTCCTTCTACTCGCTTGGCCGCTTAGCCATGGAAATTGCCGGTGAGTCATGGTGTGCGGCATGGTCTTTGACCAATCTCTTTCTGGCCCTTTCTCATTCTTGGGGACTCAGGTGACCAGCAGTCTATGAGGGTCTAAGCAGGTCGAGCAGCAGGTCGAGCAACCTTGACATGTGACACAAACCCCTACTCCAATCCCACCCTGATTTCAATCAAATATCTGTATTCTCTGGGGAGGCACACCCTGGCCTTGACAATTAAGTAGCAAGGCTTTCCTGTGTGAGTGATAAAGCAGTCCTGGTTAGGTGGGGACTGTGGGCTTTTGCCTATGACCCACCTGCCCGTGCAAATCTTGCTACCTGCCCTGCTGCTGAATGAGCTGGAGGAATTCTTTGTTTGGGGATCTGAAAAGTGAACGCATAGTGTGTGCGAAGGTGATATTGGTCTGGACAAGCCCAGTGAGGAGAAAATGGCTGTGCTACTTTTCTGTTTCCCGCTGTTTGCGCTGGCCGCAGACCGTTGATGTTGATATGGCATCGCACGGTAAATAATACACAATAGATACTGAACATAAAGTGAGGAGATTGTGACTGAAAAGTGGGATCGGATAAATAATAGCATTGTGAAATAGCATTCGAGCAGAGCTATTTCATATTCATTAATCCCACTACTTGCTAAGAAATCTCCTACATGAAGGGCTACGAATAACACGTGACCTAGGCAAAAGACATATCGCCTCTCAAGGAGCGTTACAAAGACTGCTTATATAGAACATCCACGCAACTCGCTTGTGAAACATAAAGTGGTAACAATGTCAAAAAGCTACAATCTGCGTAGCGCTGCACAGGAAAGTAATTCAAAAAATGGCCAGACAGCTTGCAAGTTTAGCCAAAGCAAAGATAGACAACAACTGGTGACTCAGTTATTTAAATAAACTGCTATAGTCTCAGGCAAATTTTAACCCCCTAAAAGTATATATCCATGAGATCAACAACAGCCTGCCTGTTCAGGTATCGCACCAGTAGAGGAAAAAATATTTGAAACACTAGGAAAATTAATAAACAACCATAACAAGAAAGAAGTTGGAAACCCGATGAGAGAAAATACAGAGGAGACCAATTCCTATGGGAGAAACCTCCATTGAGAGTAACGATCCAAAAATAAATACAACTATTGATACTAAACAAAGTAAACAAAACAAGGAACTTAAAATACAAACAAGCAATATCATGCAGATATCTAATCCAGACGACAAGCTAGTACAAGAAATGCTAAAAAATGTACATACATTTGTGGAGTCCAATGAAACACAACAGGAAGAATGTGCTGGAAAAATGGAGATGACAATACATTTAAAGAGGACAACTAATGCACAGGACCTACAACAGTCAAGTGGAATTGACCAAAATGAACAAATTAGTGATTCTAACATAAACGGGAAGATAGGCGATAATACAAGCACGCAATTGTCGCAATGACAGAAAGCTGCGCAAGCGAAATAATTATGTCAAAAGAGATATCAAGAACATACAAAGTATATGCTAGCAGGAAAAACAAATCCTAATGATTCCAACCAGAAAATACAAAGACTTTCATTGGACATTACAGAGATTGAATCACTCATGATGGATCAGGAAAAGATAGGGATCCTGTTAAATAGATTAAACACCAATGAAACGTCTGGCATGCAGTGGGGGATGACATCTACACCACAATATGACACAAAAAAGGAAGATGTGACTATAACAAATAGAATTAGGAAATGGAAACAAGAAAACATGTTGGATTGGGAAAAAACTGATGGACTAGGAAATAGCACAGTTTTAACGCAGACGGAAATCCAACAACAAGAAATGCACCTGAAGAACTTAGAGAATGAGAAGGCAACACGTGAAAAAACAGAAGAACAGATATCACAATATTCTTCAATCCCTACAACTATGTTGGACCTTCAGAACACTCTAGCGACAGCAGCAACCCATGTTCTAATACCTTTTACGAACCTATATGAAACCTTAGCTGACAATATAAAAGACCAAACAACGATGTTAGCTTTGATCCATACAAAAACAGATATTTCTTGAAGCATTTATGGAGAAAGTTCAACAAAAACTAAGCAAAGAAGCAGAAACAACAACAAAACGGCAAGAAGGAATGTTTGAAATGATTACAAATGATAGATTGGAGAAAGCTGCACTAGCTAAAGTGATGACAGAAATAACTTTTGCAAACACACAAGGAAAATACACATATAAAAACAAAGATTGCAAAAATGAGCTCACACTCAGAAAAAGAAATAGAAAACTTAAGAATGCCAGAAGAGACTTTGAGCCTAATGCAAAATAAAACCGAAAATAAGCAGCAGAATCAATCAAAAGTCGTATTACTGTCCCCAACAAAGAGATCCTCACGATCATAGATAAAACAGCTGACCTTGAGCAAAAAGGGCAACATTTTAAAAAAAAATGATCAAACACAAAAAGAACAAAAAATAAAAAGGAAGTCAAGTACCAACACTATAAATACGAAATTATTGGAAAGCTTCTCTATCTTTGAAAAAAATGGGAAAAAAGATGAAAAACAACAATCACAGAAAAAGCGGCAGAATAATGCTAATATAAAAGGAAAACAAAGATGTACGAGAACGTTTTTAAGCAATTTGTCAATGCCATCACAAAGTACTAAACATGGAAAAATAAAAGAGATAGAAAAAAAACCCCTAAGAAACCACACCCACCTGAAAAATCACAAAATGTTTTAGAAAAGAAACAATTAACAAACGAAGAAGCAATTGAACTATTAATTTATCAATTTATGACCACGAAAGTGAAGATGGAGAAATGAGTGATAAATCAAACAAAACAATGAAGGTTAATAATGAAACACTATATGTGGTGGATGAATATGAATCTGATGGATCTGTGTATAATGAATTGGACTGTTTATCGATGGATGAAATCTCGGAAAATGAACTAGAATTTTCAACCTATTCGCAACACTCAAGGAGATCTTTACACACAATTTACACGGCGAATAATACACAGTTGTCACTAGTGAAAGGGAAACCCTGTGATAAAATAGAAGAACTGCACACAAGGGAAAAGACCAGATAAAACAACCGAGATTTATTAATCTGAGAAGAATCCGGAATGAACATAAACTAAGGATAGAGCGCTCTAAAAGAACAAAAGATAAACTAATACGGAATAGAGCCAACATTTTAAGATTATTCGAGACCATCAGAAATTTTAAAGACATCTCGAAAAAAGATATACAATGTGTAACATTTCCTAATGATGCACAACTTGATGTCGTGGACATTGAATTGGCTAATAAAAAAACTTACGAGCAGATATTAGTAAATGAAAATCAATTAGAAGTATTAGGGTTCGGAGTAATACAAGAAACAACTACGAACATCTCTTATGAAGTGCAGAAGAAAGAAAGAAAATGACGAGAAAAGGAAAAAATACCAATTCACTCTTGGATTATATTTACGTATCCCATACAATACTAACTAGAATTGAAACCTTTGAGGTTATTGATGCTCAACATAGTGACCACAAAAAAGTAATCATGAGATAAACTCAAGAAAGCGAACAACTAGAGAATAGAAAACTACCACTAACGATTGCAGATAGTGCAGGGACCAGATTAAGGTTGAATGAGAAAAACATACAATGACTTAGAAATAGTTTTGAAGATCTTAATGTACAAATTGAAACTAAATTGAACTATTTGGGATTACTAATCCCATTTAAAATGAAGATGAAGAACTCAACTACTCAAAAAAAGAATCATAAACATCAATACTGTGAGACAATTGTACAAATGAAAAAAAATGTTAGGAAAAAGATTGCACTACCAAAAAAGCTATCTATAGCTCAATGTAATGATGAAATTCGTCATATTAGAACTGAATATAGAAATTGGATACGGTGACAGGCAATGTTGAGTCAAAATGACTCATAAAAAAATCTTAAAAATAATAAACCAAAGAAATACGAGAGAACTTTGGGCTTTATTAAATAATAATGGAGACCGGATGATGAATCAAATTGTCGGCGTATCTTACGAAAATTGTAAAAAACATTTTGTTGAGCTATATGAGAAAACCAAAAATACAACTGAAGCGATGCATAACCTCACAAACTGCAGTTGGCAAAGGACATGGAACATTGGTGAAATAATCATCCACATTAAAAAATGTAATCCATTTAGAGCCCCTGGGCCAGATGGTATGAGCAACGCAACTATGAAAAAACAACCAGAACTATGGGCTAGTATATGCTACGGATTGTTCAACATCATCGGAAAAATACAGCGAATACCGAATGTGTGGAGATCAGCAATAATACTTCCAATAGACAAAAGAGGACCTAGAGATAATCCGGTTAATTATCGACCTTTAGCACTCCTTGATCCGCTGGGCAAAATCTTTGTGGCATTTCTAGAGAAGAAGCTATACATGTGGCCAAAAAATTAAGACCTCTTTAATAAAAGGCAAAGGGGCTTCACTAAAAATATAGGGTCAAATTTAAACATCTTCCTATTAAACTGTCTAAAACAAGAAGCGATAAAGAATAACATCTCAACGTTTGCTATCTTTGTGGACTTAAAGTTAGCTTTCGATTCTGTCAATAGACACAAATTATGGGAGAAACTATATAAATGGAACTGCCTCAGCAACATTTTGGACCCGATTAAGGCTTTATATTCTCAAACATCGATTAAGATATGATTAACTTTAGATGGCATGTTGTCAGAGGTAATACCAACAGAAAATGGCCTTAAACAAGGATGTCCCTTATCGGCAACATTATTTGTACTATACATCTCGGATATACAAATAACAGAGGTAGCAAAGGTTGGATATCCACCAATGTTGAATGCGATTAAAGTACCGTACATCATATTTGCAGACACTGTTTTTTTATTTGATAAGACACAAAAAGGATTACAGCAGAGAATGAACGCATTCCTTCAATATACAGAGGAGAATAACTTAAAAATAAATATTGAAAAAACTGAAACGATGGCCTTGACAACAAGAGCTAACCCCGCAAAAAGACCCTTAACGATATCCGTTAAGCGAGAAATGATACAAGCCATCAATACAGTCAAATATTTAGGAATTAAGGTGAACCAGTCAATAGTAAATACTAAATGGAGCGAACATCTAATAACAAAGGCCGAATCCTTAGCACAGCAGGGTCTTGTCATGCACAGGAAATAGGAACATTTTCAATTTTACTGGTATGGACATTCTATAAATAAAAAACAATAGCTATATTAACATATGGGAGTGAGGCCATGATAAATACTTTGATGGTTAATTGATTAAGAAGCAAAGGTATATTTTGGAGGAAGGTACTTGGCCTCCCAAAATCATACCCGATGCCTAGAATTAGGTTTGAGTTGGGGTTACAATCCTTATCTTCCATAGTGATGTGGAAACCCCTTGATCTATATAGGAAAACATTAACACAGGAAAACATACCTGCAATGATAATAATGCAAGATAAACCATTTGCTGCAAATGCAACAGCAATAGATTTTTGGAAAAAACACTGTAAACATCTACTACAAGCTTTGGATGTAAAAGAGGAAATGCTGATAAATAGACCGAAGAAAATAAAACTGAAAATTAAAAGAAATGACTGGATATTAAAACAACAAAGGAAAGCTGAATATAAACTGAATATCCACTTAGCTCAAGATAACAGAAGCTTGAATGAATTGCCATCATACCTGAATAAATTCCTATACCAGATGATTAGAGATACTTTCTAAAGATTAAGACTAAATCCATTACTAATGAGAGGATACCTGGCGCAACCTAGTCAGATTGAATAACAAATGATTTTGCAAACAAAAGAAGTAAGCAGAGACAATTTACCATTTGCTAATGGAATGTAAGGCCTTGACGATGAAGAGGCAAGTGTTTGCCAATATGCTGCCGAAAGACAAAAGAAACATGGATGAGAAAGAAAGGTGGACATATATTATGTTGGGCCAAGATAATAGATGGACCATAAGAGTCGTGCAATTCTGGGGCTCATTAAAATTAAAAAAATGAGAAATAGATGTTGATGAAATGAAAAATGATAAACTGAAAATGATTGATATGTAGCGCACAAGACGGAACATTGACTTTTTATATTAGGAAATGTTTTTTTCTTTTTTTAAGATGTCGTGAAAAGTTAAAAATGAAATATTCTAAGTGAAAATTAAAATAAAAAAATGATTGCTCTCAACACAAATGATGACTTCTCCTGTGAGGTAATTCATATTTTGTCTTTGTTAAATACGCCCAAGTGAAAATCCCCAGCTAAAATCAAACCTCTAAAGGTGACTATTGATTATTGTAGGACGGAAAACAACAATCATGTTTATCATGTGGCTCACATACAAAGATTAACTATTATTCTGCTCCAAATAAAACAATATATTTTAAAACTCTGCCCTTTATACTTAGTGATATAATCACATTTTCATTTTTAAGTTATATAGCAACTCTGCTGTTTTTACATATCTTCAACTCACACAGAAATCAAACTTCATTCATCCTTCGAATATTGGTAATTCTCCGAATATGAAATCCCACATTACTGCAGACAAATACATTAGCAGAAATAGTTTTCAGATGTCATAATACAAATCACATTGAACTGGACTCTTCATACAACTGAAATTTAAAGTCACAATTTGCAGGGCAATACAAATTAGCATTAGAGAGCACTTATACATTATTGCCCTATGTACCATGTTCTGGCTACCAGGGACACAGTTGAAAAATCGTCTAGGGCAAATGCCAACTTTGTCAAAAAGTCCCAGCAGCCACACTCTGGGAGACACTGGGAGCATCAGCTCAGTCATCTCACAGGATATGGCAAAACGTCTGTATTTTAGGGCATCATGCCAGAGCTAAATGCAAAGGGTCTGCCCCCTCTGCCCTACATCCCTCACAACATGAAAATGCTCCTATGTAATACTTCTCTAATTTAACGTGGGTGTACTACATCTGGTGGAGATACTTTTAGTGTGTCAATCTAAACTTACTATTCAAAGCAACAGTTTTAGTTTGTATGGGAGCGTGTGTCCATAGCTCGTCAGTAAGGGTCTCTTGTAGCAAAGTCTCTGGCAGATTGTCTTGATTCCCCTGTATGTGTTTTGAGCATTTTATAGATTGTGCATACCATGTTATTTTATCTTGGGGTTCTAGCCATCTGGTCCGCTCTGGGGAGAAGAGAGGGCCATCAGGGTTCTGAACAAAGTGATGTTTCAGGGTGTTTTTTTATCTCAAATATAAAAAGGTTGCAAGGTCATTCAGGTGCTCTTTCTCTCACAGTTCCTGCAGCGATATTAAGTGACCTTCGGGGTATAGGTCTCCCAGTGTGTACAAACCCAATGCTTCAAAATGTTGTCTGAAGAGTTATCATCTGCAGTTTCAATATTCTTACTTCCTCATGAATCGCTGGCAACCTCACCCTCATATTGCCTGTCATCCACTACAACTGTACTTTCTTACCCTTCAACAATCTCCTTCCCTACATGTACATTTTGGCTTTCTAATTCAACAACTGAATCCTGATTTTGGATGTTTTCCAACTTTTTCTACAATGTATTTGTTCACTTCTTCCACAACCCCATCTCTTCTTTGTTTGGCCACTCACAAAGAAATCTGATCCGTCTTTATAGAAATTAGTATTTCCCCCACACAATTCCACTACTTGAACACTTTACAATCATTCGCCATATTGGCACTTGTTTATAAATTGAGCAAACCAGCTTTTCACATTCTGCTAAAACATGACCTATTTCACCACACCAATTACATGCGTTAGGCGGCCAATTATGAAACAAAAAGACATGATTAGCTCACAAAATAAAGGAAGATTCCTCAACCCACCCTGACCATTATCACCCAGTGTCAATTGTACAGATGCTCTCCAAGTGCAACTTCAACAACTATCCAAATCAGTTACTTTAACAACATTTGCAACCCTCTCAACATATCTTTTCAGCCGTACCCTTTGCTCTGAATCCGTCACAACGACACAAATTGCTATTTAAATGACTATTTATGTATTTATTTTTGCATTTGTAAGGCGCACAAAACCCAGAGACATCAAGGGCTTATTTCAGGAACTAGTTACATATGGCCATTTGGCAATAGATACTTACAGTCAGAAAGATACACAGCTGCGTACAGACAAAGGGAGAGGATTACAAAGGTGGTGCGTTACATGCAGAAGTGGTAAAATGATGGATCAGGCCAGGCAAAGGGTGTAACCCTATGGAAAACCCAGTGGGATTCTTTGGCTCTCAGCGCATGAGGAAGGGAGTTCCATTGTTTGGTTGCAATGGAAGGAAAGCTTGAACCTCTGGCTTTTGCGCGTTTAAATTTTGGCTGGACCAGCCGATGAGTATAAGGAATTCTAGTGGGCCTGGATGATAGGGTCGTGGTGATTTTCTGGGACAAGTAGGGTTGGCCAGATCCAGAGATGCACCTGTGGGTGATAGAGAGGGTCTTGAACATAATCCTTCCTTGGTGGATTGGGAGTCAATGGCCGGCTCTACTGGGCAGCCAAGATGTTTTCTGTTTTGGGAAGGTTCAATGCCGGTCGAACGGCATTATTTTGGATCGTCTGTAGTTTCTGTTTGTTGTGTACAGATGTACCAGCAAAGAGTACACTGCAGTAGTCTAGCCTGGCACCTACCACAGCCCGTGCAATCGTTAGGCAGCTATCAGTAGATAGGAAGGGTCTGGTGGCATTTTTCAATTTGGTAGTGTATACTGCTGAGGAGGAAATAGCATTCACTTGGCGAGTCAGTGATAGGGTAGCGTCAAGTTATACTCCGAAAGTTTTCACTGGAGGGCAGATGGTGATATGAGTATCGTCGATGCTAAATGCTGAGTATCATGGGTGGAGTTATTTTAGCACCGTTGAGGGTCCAACCAGAAGAAGCTCGGTCTTCTTGTCATTCAGGCAAAGGCCATGCCATCCAGGCTTGGATGGTCGCATAGGCTGAGCTCAAGGTGCCAGCGTCATTGGAATAGATTCCAGATAGGGACAGAAGAATTTGCTTGTTGTCAGCATAGTTAGTGTAGGCTATGCTGAGGGAGTCCAGGAGGTCAAAGAGTAATTTAGTAAATATGTTATATAGCATGGTATGGACACAGGATCCTTGTGGAACCTCACATTTGATTGAAATCGTTACAGCACTTGCATTTTCTGTGAAGACCCTCATAGCTCTTCCTTCTAAGAAGGAAACTATCCAGGTCGTGGCTTAAGGTGAGAATGACGCTGAGACGGTAAGATGATGGCAAAGAATCTGGGGGTCAACTAGGTAAAAGCCTGCTCACAGGTCCAGGAGGAGTAACAGGGCAGGTTTTCTTTCATTTCTGAACTCGTCAATCTGGTTTTTAAGGTCTAGGAGTGCTGGGTCGGAGCCATGGCCTGGGCGGAAACCAGACTGTGGACTCCCAAGATGTGGTAGGATTCCAGATGGTGCTGGATTTAGACATATGCTACTCTGTCCAGGATTTTTAGGAAGAAGGGGACTGTGGTGATTGGCCGGTACTTGTTAGGGAGGGCCAGGTCAAGAGTAGGTTTTTATGGTAGGGGGAGAACCCAGGCTTCCTTAAGGCTGGATGGGACTGTGCCTGCCTCGAAAGAGGCATGAATGAAAGCTGTGATGAAGGGTGTAAGAGCTTCCGCACAATCATTGATGAGAGAGGCAGGGCTGACATCACCTTTACATGTTGATGCTGTGAGACTCTTTAGGATGTGAAGTGTTTCTGATTCAGTGACTTTATGCAAGCAGAACAGTTGGATGCTGGGGCTAATGGTCGTAGGAAGGAGAGGTTTGGTAGTGTCTTGTTACGGGGCTTTCAAGGCGGATTGTGATGTGAGAATCTTTGTGTGTAGAGTGTCAATTTTCTGTAGCAAAGCATTTTGAATATTGGTACGCCATGCTTTGTCTTTCATCAGGGTAGAGGGTGGAGTGCCAGGAGTTTCCCACTCTTTGAGGATGGTGAATAATTCTCTGGTGTCAGATTTGGCATTGGTAATTCCGTCAGTGAAGGTGGTAGCTTTGGCATGAATAATGTCTTGTTTGCATAGGTCAGCCATCTTCGTAAATGCTAACCTTAGGGCATCTGAAGGAGTTTTTTTCCAGGATGTTTCAGCTAGTCTTATTTGTTTGGAATTCAAAAGGTCAGGGATAAACCAGGAGTTGATTTGTCCTGCTGCTTTAGCTTTTTTGAGTGCTAGGTGTCAACTGCAGTTGTTAGGGTCATGATACATATGTCAGCTAGGATGTTAGGATCTTGAGAGTAGAGGTGCTCTTGTTTGAGTGCATCCAAGTGAGATAGTATCCGATCCTTGGTAGGTTTACAAGAGCTATGGCCATGGCTGGCGTAAGTGGTATGGTAATGGGTTTGGAATGGTGGCAAAGTGGGATCTTGAAGGCAATGATAGAGTGGTCAGACCATGGACATGGAGTGTTATTTCTAATGTTGATACGGCAGTTGAGGTGTGCGACCCAGTCCGGGGTGTGGTCTTTGGCATGGGTGAGTGCTGTGAGACAGGCCTGGTATCAAGAGAGACACAGACTCAATGATAACAGTTTAAAAAAAACCTTTATTTAATACAGTTCCGGGGTTGGTGTAATACCTAACTGGCCATAACTCTAAAGGGGTTCCCTTAACTGATGTTTCTAAGGGCCCTCATTGTCTGAAAGTCCAGAAGCAACATCCATCAGTGTCTAAACCTATGCTTGCCCTCACTCTTTGACAAAATGTGATAGGAAGTCTTGTTAAAGAAAACATTGGGGATCAAGAAAAAGGAAATGTAAACCACGGGTGGTTTCAGGTAGTCTTACCAATAGGTGTAGTTCTGCTGGTGCAAAAACAAAGAGGTGATGGAAATCAGGCATGGTCCCACCCCAAAAGGGGCAGTCCAGCCCGAACTGCTAGTCCACATCCCTCTGCACGAGTCCACAAGCCTCCCCAAACATGTTTCGGCCTTGTTGGGCCTCATCAGTGAGGAGTAGCTTGGGTCTCTAGGCCCAGCAGGCACAGGACCCACGTCTGGGCATACCCGTCCCACTCGGGGTGTCAAAGCAGAAACAAAGAGGAGATGGCTGGAAGGATTAGACTGAATCTTAACCACTGGCGTTGCTCTGGGCAACCTTCCAGACCATCGTTCTTCGCCTGCCAAGCCACTACAGAAGGGGAAAAACCATATGCAAATCAGGCTTGGTCCCACCCCAAAAGGGGCAGTACAGCACGAACTGCTAGGTCACATCCCTTCTGCACGAGACCACAAGCATGTAGTTCTGCTAGTGCAAGATAGTTCAATTCATAAGGGTAGCCCTTGGAACCTTCGACATAGGGCTCTGGCACGGGTAAATAAAGATCACAATGTCTCTGCGTCTCTTGGGGTTCCTTTCCCCAAGCGCAGACTCCTCTGGTTCCTCTCCTTATTCTTTGTACCTTTCTTCTGGCACCTTTTCCGTACTGTGCCTCTTTCACTCTGTTTTTTCTCCCTTTGCCGTGCCTCCTGCACACCTTCTTTTCTATTGTGCACACTGCACCCTCTCTTTATCTTGCCATGCCTCTTGCACACACACCTCTTGACTTTATCTTGCCCCTGGCACACTCTGTTCCTTGGATTGTGCATGCTTGCACCTTCCTTTCTCTTTGTTGGGCTGCATGCACTTTCTGTTTTCGACCTTCGGGCCGCTCATACCCTCTTTTTGCTTTCTCTCACTTTTTACTTTAACTTTTCCAGTCTGTCGGGTCACTCGCACCCTCTCTTTTATCTTACATGCCTTAAAGTTCACTTTCCTCTTATCTCTGTTTACTTCAGCGCGGCTAGCACATCTTTCTTCATGCCTTCTCTCTTGCTTTCCGCTCTCTTTACTTTCTCTCTTGCTTTTGGCTTTCTTTACCTTCGAACCGCTTGTAAATCTTGCATGTTTCCACTCCCTGTCCAGCCAACTGCATGCTCCAGAGTTTCTCTCTGCAATTTCACAAAACTCACCGGGTAGCGCGGAGCTGGCGAACGGACTCCTCAGGACACACTGGGTCGAGATCAGGGTGTCACCACCTGCCCCTCAGACAACTTTAGGACCGGCACTCGTCCCATTGAAACGAGCATCTCTCTGGACTCGGCAACAGGTCGCAGTCTGCCTCACTCCGGCTCTCAGAATATATAGCTCCTTAGCCACCCTGCAGCCCCTCAAAAACACTCGGTCAGTGTCTTGGCACGCCACTCCCCTCTGGACTCTCCAGGCTTCTCTTTCTGCCTCTTCCCACACCTTGGTTCTTCTGGTCCATTCGGCATCCCCATCTCGCTCTTTGCTTCTGACAAAACCACACCTTTTATACTGGTGTAAAGAGTCAATTGGAGTCAGGTGTGCACAGTCTGAGTAGAGTGCCTGACCTTGCTGTCCTCTATTAGTGGGACAACCTAGTGGTAAATTGTAGTAGGCCTTGTCCTGCCTTCCACTGCTTTTCCTATGGGTAATCCTCATTGTTCTTAGTTGTATCTTCCTCATCTCAGTATTTATTGAAAATGGGGTTGGGGAGATGGGGTGTGACTAGAAGTAGCCCGGAAAGTTTGTGGGGTAGTGTGTCGGTGTATAATTTGGAAAGGGGAATATCATGTCTCTCCCTTGGGTATTCTCCACCCAATGCCCCGTGACCCTCCACTTAGAGATCCGCCCTCACTTGTCCACTCCCAGGGTCATGATCCAAAAGCGATGGCTCTTCCCTGACTACCTGAATGGAAGATCGCAGGGGAGTAGGTGGGAGAACACCTTCAGGCTGATGCGGTGGCTGAACCCAAGGGCATTCAACAAATTGGACAAGGAGGAGGCTAGGGTCGTTCAAGCCCAAGGTCAGATCACCAGAGAAGATAACTCTTGATAAGGGTTTAATGTTGTCACCTACCTTGTGTAGAAGGTCCCCTTCGAAGGTTAGGGTGGGGCCAGATGGGTGATAGATAACGTGTACTGTGATTGTGCTGGTGGGGGAGGTAGACAGCTTCATGTCGAATGTCCTTATGCAAAGGTATTCTTTGGCTATGGTGGTGACGGCACCGCCTCTGGCATTGAGTCTGTCATTCCGGAGGATGATGCATCCTACTGGGATTGCCAGAGAGAGGGCAGGACCAGAGGCTACATGGAGCCATGTTTCCGTGATACTGAGTGCATCAAGGTTGTCTGTTAAGAGGAGGTTATGGATGTCCAGCGCATGGGCTGGTAGGGAGCGGGCATTGACAAAGTGAAGTTGAAAGAGAGCTTGGCAGGTTTGGTGCATTTACTTGCATCTACGTCATATAGTTGGCTTTCATGAAGGTTAGCATTTATGTCATGACCGGGAGCATCAATGGTACAGGCAGTGGAGATAGGATCTGTATCATTAGCAAAAGGGCTATCCCTGTCTAGGCTGTGAATGTCAGTCTCTGGGTTAGCAGTATAGGTAGTAGGGCAGTTGGCATTCTTTAGATGTGATCGGTATTGCAGTTGTAGGGAAAAGCATTTACAGCAGTATTATTAGGTACAAGACAAGCAGTGACATTGAAGGCATCAATGTTGGGTGTATGGCAGTCAAAAACATTAGCAGCAGCATTGTTAAAGGCAAGGCAAACGATCATCTGATCAGCACTGTTGTTATGTACATGGCAGGGAACGACAATGGCATCAGTACGATTAGTTATAGGGCAGGCAGATATATTTACAGCAATATTGTGTGGACCAAGGCATGAATTGGCATTGTTAGCAGTATAGGTAGATGCAACAGAGGGTTGGATTAGCGCGACTGGGGATGATGTTGCAGCTCTGAAGTCCACTGTTGCTAATTTATCAGAGGATATGAAGTTGATTAAGGTGCAGTGCACCAAACTGGAGACTAGGTTTTGTAAAAGTAATATTTGTATACTAGGGGTCCCGGAGGAGGCACTATGTGGGAACATGGAGGGGCCAGTGAGGATTTGCTCCTAACCTTGTTGGACAATCTGCCATTATCACTGCACTTCACGGTGGAGCTCTCAAAGGGAAGCCAAAGCCTGGCGATTACCCTAGACCTATCATTGCATGCATTATGAACTATTGCAACTGAGATTTAATACTTAGGTGTGCCAGAGAGAAAAAGGAGCTGCACCTAGGTTCCCAGTAGATTCATGTTTACCAGTACTTTACAGTAGCGGTCTAGCAGGAGCGATGCACATTTTTGGGAGCCAAGAAACCGCTGCATGAATGAAATAGCCCCTATGCGATGCTCTTTCCGGTATGTCTCAAATTGCAGTTTAATAATAATAAGTCATAATTTTTCATGGTGCCCGGAGGAAGCTGTTTCTTTTACTGAGTCCAAGATCCCTCTTGGGGATGGGATGCTGCGTGGATTCCTGACTGAAAGCTGGTTGGTGTATATTACAGCAGAATATCCGTCCTTGTACGAGTTCATTGTAATATGTTGAATGTCAAGCTTGTGTCCACAGTCTCATCCTTGGTAGACTGTGGTTGATGGATGGGGCCCACACTGCGCATCAACGGTTGTCACCTTTTGCAAGTGCAAATGTATGTGTGTGCTATTATGTTGGGGAGGGGAGGGTTTTGCACTGCCATTGTTTGGGGGGCTGTGAGGGCAGGGCGGTTGGGGATGGGAACCGGGAGTTTGGGGCAGTTGAAAACACACTTTGTGACAGACGGTGTGGGTTGGGTGCAGTGAAGGATGGCTTCAGTTTGTTGCAATGGTTAGCTTAAGGCTTTATGGCTGTGCCGCATAAGATGGCCCAATCTGTAGCACTGCTTAGTTGGACCCTTATACACCACTCTCTTCAGTTCCTGCATTTAGACACAAGGTTTGATGAGGGGAGCGGTATGTCATGGTGCATGGAATATGACAGCGTCGAGAGGTGTTGCTGGTTAATGTCTATGGCCCTAATGTTGATGATAAGCCATAATGGCTCTGCCTAATGGTAAGGCTCTGGGGTCGGATGGCTTGTTTGCAGAATTTTATAAAGAATTTCAGGATTCTCTGACACTGTATATGGTACAGCTGTGGGAGGAGACATTATGGAAGCGGGTGTTGCCTGACACTATCCGTGAAGCCATCATCATTCTGTTGCTGAAGCCCGACAAACAGGGTGAGGACTGCGGATTGTATAGGCCCCTGTCCCTTATTAACACTGAGGCTGAGGTTTTTGCAAAGGTCAAGGCGAGAAGTGTATCTCCGCTGATACCCTATATGGTCCATCCTGACCATTCTGGCTTCATTCCAGGTTGTTCGGCAGCCCTGAATCGGAGGAGACTCTATGGCATGATGGCGTTGACCAGCCCAGATGTTCGTGCTGTGGCAGTTTTATTGGATATGAGGAAAGCTTTTGACACATTGTCCTGGCCTTTTCTTTACCAGGTGTTTTCCAATTATGGGTTTGGATCCCAGTTTATATCACGGGTACAGATTTGTATACATCTCACCATACACAAGGGTGCGTGTGAACCCTCTCCAGTAGTACGGTTGGGTGGTGGCACAAGGAAGGGTTGCCCTCTTTGGCCCCTTCTTTTTGCCCTGACTATCAAACCATTGGCAAGATAAGAGATAAGCATGCTAGAGCGGGAATGCGGCTAGGAGGGAGGCCAGAAATTATATCACTCTATGCTGACGATATATTCTAAAATATTCAAAACCCGCATGTTAACCTGTCCACATTAACATCTGGGTTAAGGCACTCTGGTGTGGGTCTTAATGCCGACAAGTCAGAGATATTTCCTTTGCGGTCTTAGATGGACTGAGCATAGTTTTCACTATCTGGGGATATCAAAAACTAGGTTGTCAGAGTAAATGCTAACCCTCAACTATATGTCCTTGTTAACAGCTGTGAGATCCAAATTTAAAAGATGGGGTCATAGCCCTATGTTGTTGGCCAGCAGGCTCTCCCTGATGAAGATGATTATCTTGCCTAAGTGGCTGTACCTATTTTGGAACATTCTGCTTTGGCCTGGGTGTGTATGGTTTGCGGATTTGGCCAGAACGTGTTCTGGGTTCCTGTGGGCTAATGGTCATGTTCGGATGTGGTGGGCTCATCTCGCCAGGCCCTATACTGTGGGGGGCTTGGCGGGGCCAGATTGCGAACTGTGCACAGGTGCACTTTGTGATCTATTGGGTGGACATGCAGTCGGACTCCCTGCATGTTCGATTGGAGAGGCTGCAAACGGGCAATGCACCCTTAGTGATGTTACTTGCTGGTGTACCGTACTGGGCCTCCCATCCTTTAGATCCAGTGGGGGCTATATGGATGGCCTGGCAGAGGCGTAATGCCAGACTCAGCACCTTGGCTCTCTATGATAGGCAAATACCATTGTGGGGATTATCAGTGGTATCACCCACGACCGATAGAAACATTGAAAGAAGTAGGCGCCCTGCACACATTCTAGCTCTTGGCAATTTGTATGGGGATGGACAGTTTGAGGACTGGAATACTATCAAAGTCCACATGGGTGATGATGCCATGCAGTTGTAGTATTATCGCATGCAAGCCACTTTCATGACGCACTGGCCGGTGTTCCCGGTGGACCCTTCTTCACACCCTTGTTTGAAATACATATTATCTAACCCTGCACTAATAAGAATGTCTCCGTAGTTTCCATACTACCACAGGCCACGGATACCATGGCAGGGCCGAAGTCTAGGTGTAAATGGTGCACAGATCTCCAAGTAGAATTTAGTGACCAGTAATGGCAGAATATATGCAATTTGACCAATGGGGTTTCACTCAACTCGAACTTTCGTTTGATACAGTTTAAGACACTTAACAGACTGTACTACCCACCATCTAGGATGAATAAATTGAGCTCCTTGGATGCTAGGAAAATGCCCCAGATGTCACGAGGTGAGTGCCACATTGTTACACATGTTTTGGGGGTGTCCTAAATTTATTGGATATTGGGTCTCGATTTGCCAGACATTGTCGGAAATTCTGGGCCGGCAACTCAACCTCGAGGCACAGGTTTGTTGGTTGGGGTACACTGGTAAAATGGCAATGGTTAAGCAGTGATTTCTGAACTTGGGGCTACTCCTTGTAAAGAGAGCCATACTGCTGCGATGGTCCTGGAGTGGACTACCTACACATGAGGAATGGCTACATGACGTCATGTGGGCGAATGATATGGAGGAACTGTATTTGGCTTTGCTACCACCAAGGTGCCATTCTAGGAATGTATGACAGGAGGTTTTGTCAATATGTTATGGGAAATGATCCACCCTCTACATGATGTTGGGGAATCATGGGTGGACATACTGTACATAGTATTATGTATATCTGAACGTAAGATGCTGTGGTAAGACTCTTTTGCTGTACCTGTAAGCTCCTGTGCTGGTGTGGAATGTAGCTGTCCTGCTGTTGGTTCACCAAGTGTTTAATAAATAAAGGTTTAAAAACAAAAAGGTATACAATGCTAAATCTCAGGCCACTGCAAGATACAGAGCAGGTGTGTGGGCCACTTCCAAGGCTCCACGTCCAAGGCTCCATTGTTACAAACCCATGAAAATAGCTTTCTAAAAAAGATAAATGGATTACCTGAATCTGCTTTCAACTACACGGTTCATTGTGAAGTTGGTCTTTGCTTTTTAGAGGATGAGCTATTTACTGAGCAAATCAACTTGTGGATCAGAGTTTGATCTTATTGCAAGGCATCTTTGACACTCCTCATGTTCAGTCAAATTTTACATTTTGAAGGCAACAAATTAGATATTCCATTGTTGCTTTATGCGAAAACAAATTTGGATGGACTAAGCCTAGGATTTTATTTCATTAATCCGTTTAATTTAAACAAGAAAATTGAAACTGAAATTAAGGAATGTTTTTAGAATACATGGTGAGAGAGAGAGAGAGAGAAATTAGAGGACTTGCCAAACACTCCATTGCTAACTATGTACTCCTGTCCCGACTGGATTGGCTGGTTATCTCATCTGGTCTAACTATATGTGCAAGACCTTCTCACTAGAGCCAGACTTAACATAATTCACTTACGATCAATCATGGCAAAATGCATGAAATGGGAGGGCTAATCTAATAACTGTTGATTCTGCACTCAATGCACTGAAAATGTAATGCACTTTATTTTCATATGCCCAACATATCATGATATATGCCGAAACACAATTTTTCTCCTCTTTCATAACTTGTTTATTTCTCAAAACAGACCTGCACTGATGTTCTTACTGTCAGTAAATACTCCACTGGTGGCCTGCACATATTAATTTATATGAGACGTGCACGGAAAAGAAGAGATTACATGATGAAGGATCTTATTAGGGAATTAATTGATACTATTGATTACATTTATACAGTTTATTTTGCATTTATACAGCTTATTTTGCATATTGGTCTTAAACACGTTATATATATTTTACATATAATGATTATATGAAATCCTAAATGATACAGTTACCTATGTGAAATTTTGTATTTAATGTTCTGTATTTTAAAAATTGTATTTTAATGGGCTTTATTACCCGAATAAAGTGAATGAACGAAAATCCAAATCTTTACATATAACACTATACGTTCTAAAATGTATCTAAATTAATAAATATGTTCCATAAATTGGCGACTGGACCTGGCCATAACCTTCATTCTGATTGACTCCTGTGTGAACAAAAATAAATAACAAAATAATCTCGAAAAAAATGATATTCACATCTGTTCAACCTGGACCCTACATCCAATACTAACTCTTGATCAGAAGTTATGGGTACCTGCCATCAGCCCTACAATATAGTAAAAAAAACGTGGTACCATTCTGTAAACCTCCTGCCTGTCGCTGTGACTACAAAGCTCTGGTCAGAAATTTCTCTTTACAGCTAACATCTATCCAACTCATTATGCCTTATCTTCTGTTCCTGCACAGTGCCATGTTGGCCATCTTGCTGGTACAATCGAGATTGGACTAAGTCAACAGCCTCTGCAAAGACCTCCACGCTTAAGTTTTGAACCACCTAGCTAGAGCACAACATGTTGCAGCAAAACTCCTACCAAGACTGAATAGATGGGAACTCATTACCTCAGCCATTCAGATCCTGCACTGGATTCCGGTCAAGAACAAGTTGCCATTCAAAAGGCTTTTCATCGCCCACTAGGCATCCTATATGGGCCCAGAAGTGATTATGGAGAAAATCACTCCTCATATCCCTAGATGGAAAGTACACTCATCCAAGGCTGACATAGTGATTTTTCTCCTGTCAACAGAAAAGGCAATGAGGGGCCATCTTTGCTGTGAGGCCCACTAATCGCTGCAATGCCATGCCTAGACATTCTTGCAACTAGGAGGGCTACTGACCTTTCAGAAACATTTGGAAACCATTTTTTTTTCAAACCACAAGAAGGAATATATCACAACATCACCCTCTCAAGAAGCTAAGACCGATGAAAAGCTTGGAGAGACACTAGACGTGTCAAACGATTCAGTGACATCTGAAGAACATTAATGCATGCACTGGGTACCACACCTAAGCCACCACACCTAAGCGCAGACAGGCCACTTTAATCTTCTGGGACCCACAAATACTACCCATCCCCTTGTGAATAAACATGGAGAACGTTTTGGGAGCCACTTATCCAACTGATCGGGCAAAAACATATCACCATGTGCCCAGTATAACACCCATCAATCTATAGGTGAACCCCTTGACAGTGGCATGCACTATACATCCCACCTGCCTTTCATTGAAATCAGGAATCTCAGGTATTCGAAAAACAAGAATAAAAAGCTGTGCAACTTCATATTCAACCGGTTGTGCAACAAAACACTGCATTTTGGATAACCACACAACTTGAACATCCCACCAACAAGTTCACACCTAATGAACCTGATGCTCCAACCCACCCTCACTGAAAGTGTGAACTGCAGATATCGAAAGGATGAGAAACAATCAGAAAGGCCTTGACACTGTCTATTAAACTGGACCAGCAACAACACACAGCCCACACGGACTGGCACCTGTGGAAAGCAATTAATTTAATTTTTATTCAGAACAAAACATGTTACATAATAGCAACAAAAGTACATGCAGAACAATATAAAGTCACATAAAACATATCTGTATATGGTGCAGTTTAAAAGGCTTGTATAGGATCAAGTAGTGGGCACTTACATTAACACAATTTTTTTGATTAAAACTATTTCTCTTAAATCAAGTGTTTTCAGAAAGTAGGTTGCTACTGCCCAGCATGTAGGAACATTTACAAGCATACAAGGAACAGACAGGGTTACTCATCAGTCTCCTATCTCTAATCTTCTCAAATTGTTAAAAAAAAGTCATAGAATTTCCTGTACTGCCCATGTACAGGAGGTGTGTGAAAACAACCCTATGTACCTCATTACGAACTATGACGGTCCGGAAATAAAGGTACCGGTAGCAACGTACCAGCACCCTTCTGGACCTCCAGGCTCTGAATATGCCTGCAGGGGCATCGGCTCCGGCAGGCATAGTTTTCACGGAAACACCAGCACCCTTAGCGATGGTGCCGGTGCTTCTGTGATTCCACGCGAATGAGGACTTACGCTTTCTGCCGCCTGATATCCCGGGTCGCCCAGGACTTCCCGGTGGCACTGGAATATCAGGCGGCAGAACAGTGATACATGTTCGGCAGCCATGCCAAACTCATAATGAGGGCCGTCTCTTATCTGGGACCCAAGACAGGTAACCTGAGAGCCCCCCACTTGTGAAAATGGTATATCATTGTTAACCAATTTTTTAGACGTCATAAGCTCTTTCCTCATACCCTGTACAGTAGAGCTTGCTAACCTTCTGAGAAATTGTACATTTTCTTCAGGAATTTACTCGGTATCCAGTCATTTTATTGCAAACAAATCAGAGTGGTACATAACAGAGCGGACAAAAACACTGAACAACACTGAAAGGATTACATAAATATATAAAGGGTAGCGGGGTAAGGGGTTAAAATGGGTCGGGATTGGGTGGCTTGTAAAGGGTGGAAAAAAGGGGTGGTTTGTCCACGATGAAATGTACCACTCTGTTATTGTGGTCGGTAAGATCACATATAACCATTGACTCTGGGGCGTGGCTTGCAGCCATGCAGTGAGGCGGCTGAACCTCGGAGCTCCAGAAGGATCATGAAATATAACATACAAATCAGCCCGATTTGAGTTGAAATCTTGACGTTTGGTGGCAGAACGTAGCAGGAGTAGCTGTCTGCAACGTTACAGTAAACAGAAGAAGGGGCCCGGCATATGGCAGCTTTCATGTGCGGACACGGAGGAAGACGTACCAAGATGCACAATCCATCAGGCTTGGGTTGTGGGGCCAGATCACCTGACTGGACAGCACACTGCGAGTGCTGGAAATGAGGTCAGCTAAGCACCTACATAATTCCCAGGAGGCCTCAGCTACTCTGGCCAAGCCGCTCCATCCTCACTACTGTGACAACCATTGGTGCAGCCACGGAATCCAAATGAAGATTGCAATATGCCAGGCAAACAACATGGGGGCAAAGGCAAGCATACCAGTATGGACGCTTATGCCCACCAGGGCGACAATGACCCTTGCACCTCTGCAAATCCAGGCGCAATGAGGACAGACCAGCAGACAAAGCGCCAAGAAGACGGCCCCATCGTAGAGGCAATAGCAGCACTGAAATCAGCACTCAAGCACAAAATGGATGCAGTAATCATAGACGTTGGGCTACAATGCCAGGACGTAAGGGCCCTGACAGACAGAATGGGAACAGCTGAATAGCAGGTTCAGGACAATGCCAACATCATCACCATCACCCAGTCCCAAATGTCAAACATGCTTGGAAGAATACAAAACTTGGAACACAGAGTTGAGGATGCGGAAGGAAGGGCTCATAGAAACAATATCCGTAAAATTGGCCTGCCAGAGGGAGAAGAGGGCAGAGATCTCACAAATGACATAGAAAACGTAGGAGTGGGCGTACTATGGTAGGGCTTTACAGTGGAAAGAGCACATAGTTCCTTGATCAAAAGGCCTCCTCCGGGCGTCCTACCGAGGCCCATGATAGCCAAAATTATGAACTTCAAAGATCGGGAAAAGATCTTAACTTTTTCAAGAGAAGGCAGCGCAATCACCAGGAACTCCTTAAAGCTGGCGATCTACCCAAACTACAGAGCACTTGTGCAAAAGCAAAGAGTGTTGTTTGGCCCGACGACCGAGCATCTCAGGAAGGCAAACTTCCGATACATGTTACTATACGCTGCCAAACTGAAAGTGTTGCATTATGGAAGATCCTACTTCTTTGAGAACACTGCTGAGTCTCACTCCTGGCTCAACCAGCAGGGTATACCTCAACTGGTGGCCAGAAACAATAACAACAATGACAACGCACCTGCATAACTAATCAAGATGACACGCACTGGAAGACCTCAAGGGGAAAATTAGCTTACGCTAACAATGTGGAACCAAGACCGACAAGTTTTAAAAGCGGGAGACCGAGAAAGGGAACCTCCACGGCTGCCAGACAGTTGCTGTAACGGGCAACCACAGGACGTTTGTAAAGTCTACGATGCCAGTTGACAGGCATCACGCTGCAGCAAGCCACCCCCAGGAAACTGGGGCTGAGCAAGAGAAGCAGCAGTGGCTGAGCAGGGCATGGGTGGCTGGGCATTTGTTTAAAGTTCAAGTTTGTTGGTTGCCATTGAAGCTGAGGCAGGAGCACACATCATTATCAAGGGACAGATAAAGGGTGCACAGGATAAACCTGCACAAAAAAACAAGAACAGCAGAACCCTACACGATGGCCGAGAAGCAGGCAAAACCCTCATGGTCGCTGCATGGTCCAGGAAGAAGAGGAAGCAGAGACAAAACCCAGACCTATGGGCCTGAAGCTGAGAACCCCAGAGTAACAGAACTGACAGTGAATGCGAGGGAGCAAATAGGCCCATGGGAAGGGACGGCCCCTGCGAAGGACTGCAGTAATAAACCCTGAAGGTATGCATATAGTCACATGGAACATACGGGGACTGAATAACTACGTTAAAAGACTACGGATGTATGCATAGTTAAACAGAATGAAAATGAAAGTGGCACGGTTGCAAGAAACGCACCTGATAGAGGAGAAGCAGTCCAAGATCGCAAGAAAATGGGGTGAGGGCAAAATATACGGATCAACCTACTCCACTTATGCCAGGAGCATGTTGACGTGGATAGCCCCCAACGTCTTCTTCCAATTCATAACACTGGGCCAAGACAAAGAAGGAAGGCTTGTTATAGTACACAGATTACTAGAGAATGGAGAAGTGTGCCTGGTGAATACGTACGCACCGAACCACGACACTACCGACTTCTTTGGAACACTTGCCCTCCAACTTTCACCATACAGAGGCGCAACATACATCTGGGGCGGGGACTTCAATTGCACACTCAATCCGCTATTATACAGGTCTGACACCAAACATAGGAAACCAGCCCGGCCGGCAAAAGCCTTAGTAACACTTCTAAGTTAGCCGGGTTTTGTGGATGTTTGGAGGGAAAAACATGACGAGGGCCGTGGCAACTCCCACTACAATGCTCCCCATGGCACACACACACAAGGATAGATTATGTCTTCACAAGTGAGTTCACAGAAATAGAATTCAAGGCACGGATTCTCTTGGACCATGCCCCACTCGTGGCAATATGGATGTACACAACCACGGGGGCTCCTACGCCAACAGGGCGACTGCGGGCAGAAGCATTATTGGAAGGGGAATTCCAAGACCACATGCAGGTGGCCATCGAAGAATACTTTCAATTTACAGCACGGGGAGTGCAGATAGGTCAGGAACTCTGTGGGGCACTTTCAAAGTGAGATCAGAGGTGCAGCGATGGGTAAAATTAGGGGCCTCAAGAAAGGCATGCTAAGGGAACCAGCAGATGTAGAAAAGGATATAGCTGAAGCTGAGCGAGAAGCCAGTCGAACAGGGGTAGAGCCAGACATATTATTAGCACTGAGATTACAATGCACTGCTATTTGGGAGAAATGAAGGAAACTAGATTATGGGAAATATATACAGAAACTGCACGCTCAGGGTGATAAACCAGGCAGACTTCTTGCTTGGTTAACCAAACAGGAGGCAAGAAGGGACCCGATAAATGCAATACAAAATAATCGTCAGGACTCAGTAGGATATTAAGCAGGTCTTCTCTCATTTTTTATGAGGAACTGTACTCCCCAAACCTGAGCATGGAAGCCAGGGATATCCACGAGGCCCTAACTCAAATTGAGCCACCAAAGTTAATAGGAGAACAGGCAGCAGTATTAGATGCCCCACTAACAATAGAGGAACTAGGGAACTAGAAGCAGTAATTGTAGACCTCCCAACAGACCCCGGGTCGGGATGGACTACCAGGGGAGTTCTATAAGACATATACAGCACTAATAGTACCCAAACTACTTGAGGTTTATGAAGAAGCACACGCACAAGGCCACTATCGGATAGTATGCGAGAATCATTAATAACACCTATCCCAAAATCGGGAGAAGCAACTCCTTGACTGTAGATCATACAGACCACTCTCCATGATAAACCAAGATAGCAAGATCCTCATGGCAGCCCTGGCCAACAGATTGAAACATATTATACATGCCCAGGTTACGTCCCGGGCCACAACATTACATGGAATCTGAGAATATTACACCATGTAATAGACCAAACCAAACATAGGCAGGGAGAGAGTGCAGTTGCTTCTCTAGACACGGTAAAAGCTTTTGACTCAGTGCGCTGGGACTGGCTGCTGCAGGTACTAGAACACTTTGGGATAGGTATGAGCTTCCTGAGGTGGATTACGCTGATATACACAAATCCCAAGGATAGGGTCAAGACCGGTAGACATGTCTCAGCAGAATGGGAAATACACAGGGGCACGAAGCAAGGTTGCCCGCTGTCGCCAATGCTTTACATACTGGCCTGCCTTGGGGCCACTGGTGTTCTTCCTCAGGAAGGAATATGTCAGCGCAGGGATAATCGTAGACAACACCACTCACCCAATCTCGCTATACGCCGATGACATGCTTCAATATGTTAATAATCCGGAAGACAACCTGCCACAATTACTAGATGTTATAGCAGAATTCGTCAAACTATTGGGCATATGTATCAACAAGGACAAATCCTCCTTGTTTACTCCGGCGGCATGTAGACAACAAAATCAGGACCAGCTGCCTAGCGTGGGTTTGAGATGGGTGCAGACCTCCTTCCGCTACTTAGGGATTGACATACACCATGACCCAGCAGCATCACACCGAGGAAACACACTGGTGGCACTTCGGAACGTCACAAACTATCGCAAACTCTATGGCCTTCTGGAAGATGCTGCCCCTGGGGATGCCGGGAAGGGCAGTCTTGCTGAAAATGATAGTACTCCCCCGCCTCCTATATCACTTTACCAACATACCCTACAACATACCCAGAGAATTCTTCAGGAAATTGAATACAACAATAAGGGAATTCCTGTGGGGATGGGGCAGGAACAGATTAGCCCTAGGGACACTGCATAGAGACTACGACCAGGGTGGTATCAAATTACTGCATTTCAAGTTATATTACCGAGCAGGACAACTACAGTTTGTGGTGCACTGGTTGGGAGACGAGCCTTTCCTAGACACACTACTCCTGCCACCTACACTGCGACACTGCTGTCTAAAAGAGATCATAGGTATGAAAAAGCCCCTGCACCAGAAACTTCCCCTACTTGTCACACTGGGCCAGACCCTATGGCAAAGAGCATGGAGGATCCTGAAAAAAACATACCCCTGTTCAGTGCACGTCCCTCTGGCGGGACTTATTGATAACCTACTGGAAACGCTAAAGGCATACCAAAGACACTAGGAAGCCAAAGGAATAGCCCAAATAGGAGACCTATGGAAAGGAGGGCAGTGGATGGAGTTCCATAGCCTAATGGAAGAGAATGATATACACAAAAGCCAATTCCTGCTATAGAAAAGTGTGGTGAAGACGATGAACAAAATATGGCCGGGACTCAATACTGGAGGAGAAATGAATGAACTGCTCGACGGATGGTATGATGTGGCGGAAGGAGGTCATACTGTGTCCAGACTGTACGAACTGCTTCTGCATAATCAGAACACTACAGCATTGCCTGCACGTGGGAAATGGGAATCTGAACTTGGGAGCTCCCTTACAGATGCAGAATTGGGAAGGGCCTTGCTATACATTAAAAAAGTTTCCAGAAACGCCAGGTTTCAGCTAACGCAATTCTACGTAACGCAGAGAGCCTACCTCACCCCAAGCAGAATATCCAAGATGGGGGACAGGGCACGACAGACCTGCCCCAGATGTGCAACAGAAGATGCTAATTTGCTGCACATGTTCTGGGCCTGCCCAGTGATAGCGAGATTCTGGGAACAAATTAAAACAAAAGCCGCAGCAGGTGGCACTGGACACTAGAATCTTATCTACTGGGGCTATTCCCAAGAGGTGAGAGGCAGCGAGCACATCTGGCCAAAATGAAAGATTTAATGTGCATCCTAGCAAAACACCCAATAGCCATAGAAAGGAAGTTCAAAACAGTCCCGGAGATTGAAGCATGGTGGGCAGACTTAGAGCAATGGACACTGGCTGAGTCGACAGCATGGCACAGAGCACTACAAAGAGGTACCCACGAAAGAAGTGAAAGGATAGCTGCATGGAACACCCAGGTGCAAGAGATGTTCACCCCCACTAGATGAGTTTCGACCAGGAGTGCCCTAGCGAATAAGAAGGTCATTGTCACTAACCAGGACAAAGTGCAGGAGCTGAACACCCATCAGGACTCACTGACAGACGGGAACTTGCATTTCCCCTCTCCTAGAAGAATACACCCCAACAACTCACAAGGGACAATGCAAAATAGGACTAAGATCGAGACCTGAAAGCACACTAAGTTGCTAACAAGTTGTATGGCGCTCCCACCTAATGCGTGTATGGTTGTATGGTTGTTTGCTTATGTATATAATAAGTTGTATAAACCAATAAAGAGGTTTAAAAAAGAACCCATTGATTCTGGGTCTTCGAACCTCTGAAAAAGATCCTCATCACTCAGGTCATTTTTATAAATCCCAATCACAGAATAAAATTTACCAATATTAGCTGCATATAACTTTGCATGTTCATTCTTCCAGATCTTACTGAACGACCAGCGGTTGTATTTTCAATTTGTCTGATAAATAAGCCATATTAAATTCTAAATGGAACAGGTACATTGCAACACTCTAATGGAGGTAAAAAAGATGAGACAAATAACAATTCTAGCGCCACTGAATCTTCACTACATTGCCTGTTGTCCATACCTGATGCCCGTACATTGCTATCACATTTATCTCAATACATTGACAAAAGATGATCCACTGGGTGGCTCCGCAGTTTGGATGCAAAGTAAAATATTGCATTGTTTGCTTGTTCGAGTTTAGGTACTACTGCTTCACCGTGCTCATCCCATCCAAGTTCACTGTTACCTCAAACATCCAAAAAGTACCATAGTGGCTGCATGGTTTCGGTTTTTGATCATTTACAAATATAGGGTTGATCTTACATCACCCTCACATTTGATTTCTGGGCATATACTGAGGGGACCCTACAAACCATATATGACACATAAGCATTGACCAAAAGGTGTCAGTCCCTGGAAGCAGGAACAACCAGGACTGTATCATCCGTGCAAGAGAGAGTCTTGATGTTTCCGTTGCTTATGTGAGACTCATTGGGCGTAGTTGTGACCAGATAAGTTGGAATAAGAATTCACATACAAATTTAAAAGGATTGGAGCCAAGAAACATCCTTTTCTTACTCCTTTTCCAGTTTTACATTTTTAAATGCTGCTGTTATTTCATCATTTAACTCATACCTTAGCTTCCTTTGGGTATTTTGAAATAAATCAAATATAAACGTTAACCTATATGCCGGTTATCCCTAGTTACTCAAAGTTGCCCACATTGCCTCCCAGTCCACAAAATAAAACAGGAACAAGAGATGCATGAAAGCAATATCCAATGGTGCTTTTAATCCCAAAGCATATTTTGATAAAATAATGATTGTTCTAATCCATCATTCTCTGGTAAATAACTCTGCCAACAGGCTTATCTGTGCCACCCATCAGAGTCATCGGGAGATAGGACTGTGATAGAGCTCTATCCCTTGTTTTAACAGAGTGGAAAATAATACCCGTAACATAGCTGACCAGAAGACTCGCTGTCCTCAGCATAGCATTAAAAAGCATGTTAGGATTAAAACCGATAATTCTACATGGCAAGTAAAAACATCCACTAATACACCATCCTGACCAGGGCTTTTCTTTCATTTCTGTTCCTATAAGGCTGTATTTAAGCTCTTTAAAACCAATTTCTTTAAAATGAACTTGACTCCAGCTCGCCACAGGGCAGCTTTCACCCCTTAGGTCAATAATTTTCATTTTTTTATTTGCAAGTGGTTCCACCTTATAATGGTGCTAGAAATATTTGACCCATTTGTCCGCTTGGACGTGCAGAATTATCACATTAACCTTATTACAAAAGTCACAGATTTATGCTACCATATATGTAGTATTTGCAGCCTCCAGGAATTTCACCCAGTTCTCTAGTTTCAGGGTCTTTTTTTCCATTTGTCAAGGGCCTTTTTACATTGTGCTCATGCCAAGGTAATTGTTTCCTTGTTGCAGGGAACCTCTTTCGGGTGGCCATTAGGCTCTTCTTAAGCCGTTTCGATTAATTACCCAGCCAAGAGAATTTCAATTTTGCTTCTTTACGTAGTTCCTTCTTCAAATAGCAACCAAAGATTTAAGTGATTTCCTCAACTGACCTGACCAAATCTTTAATTCTTGGTTCCAATTTCGAAATATTTCTTGATTTGCCCATTAGCTCCCATAAAGAGTTTTGGATACATATTTTCTTCTACTATTCCTGTCCATTTAAAAAGTCCCCTGCCATTCAGGTATTCCCCTTGCCAACTCGACACCTTAAAGTCCGTCCCAGCAGCTCTTAGTTGTTGGTCCACCCGCAGGACTAACACTAATGGATTATGATCTAACTATGACTTTAAAACTGCTTATCCACCACTAGTGCATATGATCCATTATCACCTGAACTGCAATGCTCCTGTTGCTACCACTATCACATGTGTATGTGCTAGAGTCCACCAACATAAACCTTCCAATCAAGGACTCATGTCCCTGAGCCACAAACCATTCTCACACTTACACCGTTTACTCTGTGTAATTCCTTTTACCAATGGCGGTGGGTTATCTGGACACCTTCCTTCTCATTTCTGTCAAAAGAATGGTCTTTGGCCACCCCTAATCTTGCATTGAAAGCCCCTGCTGTAATATAAATAGAGCTGCCCACTTCATACCATATTCTGTCCATGGATCAAGTCGGTACATGCGGGTGGACGGAATCCACCCACTTTTTTTCAGAGAGTGGACTCAGTCTCCCCCAGCTTAAATGCGAAACATTGAAAAACTTCCTTGAATTTAGAATTTAAAGCCGACCTCTCGAACCGCAGTCAGGTTTGCAGGCCGGAGACTTCACCACTGCACTACACAACCTGATGAAAAATAACAAGCAACTAAAGGTGAAATGTCCCATTTGGGTACTCCAAGTTCCAGAGAAAACATTTGTATTGGTTCTTGGAGTTTAAAACATTCACACCTTTTAACGTTTTCAAAAACACTATTAGAAGAAAGCATCCTCTCTTGGTTTTTGTGTGTGTGGATTTTATGAAAGGCAAGCTCCATTCGTCGTGTGAAATGTGGGTGGTTGAGCGATGCCAATTTAATGAAATGTGCATCTTTCACCTTGATATTCTACTTTCTGGCATCATTGCGTTTGTTGATGAGTCCCCCCACTTTTATTTTTAGGACTTGGCCCCTGATTCTTTCCATGTGCACATCAAACTCTTCAGCACCTCTAACTCGTCTGTCTTAAAAGTGGGTATTCCACCTTTCATAAAGAGTACTAGCAACAGAAGATTCTTGCCTCTCGCCTGTATTGCATCTCTGTGTAAATTGAACTTTGCTGAATCCTGCTTACACAAGCCCTCACATGGGCAACCCCAGACGCCTTTTTTTTCTCAACTTCAACAGAGAACGCTTTTTGCCATTAGGGAGAATTGTAGTCATCACCCATGTTTCCTGGAACCTTAAAATATCACATTTGGCCACACACTCCCACTAATCGATTACATTTTGATTGCTAGCCAGCCACATTTCAGCTTAGCACCACTAGCGTAACCCCTGCAACAGAAAAATGTTGCTCCTTCTAAGGAAATCTCATTTTAATCCAGTGGACAGGGCTTCACTTAAAATAAATTCGCCCATTATCATATCATATCATGTTCCTCCATTTGCGTCCCTTTTGGAGATGACAACACCAACAGGGATTTTAATCATTTGTGCCCTTCAACAAGATTAGCTAGAGGAGCAAGAGGGTTCGGATGGGTGAAGGATACGCAGCCAACAATGTTTGTCACGCCCCCCGACCCCCAACCCCATTCACATTTCTAGGGTTCATTCAGACATTACTAGAAAGGCCGCAACTGGTTGTTTGGTGGGCAGGTCTTGCAAAGGCAACCCAATGGTAATGCCTTGATATTTTGTCCCTGTTAATCTTGCTGCCTGGACTCATGTAAGATATTCTTCACTAAAGTAGGATATCTTAAAGTTAATGCTACACAATCCCTTGGCAAAGAATATCTGTGTTCCCAACCCATCGTGTTCTCTTTGCCACCAGGGATTCCTTCCCTCGTCTCCATAATCAAACATATGGGTTCATAACATATTGAGTTACCTTGTTCATCAAAGAGGTGGTATTTTCTACCGGTCCTACAGGTAGGAGTGGCACATTCACCAATATAAAAGCCAAGGGAGATACTTGTATTGTATTGTAGTGATCATTTATATAGCGCCCTTTCCCCATTTGTATGGCCTCAATGCGCTTGGGCAGGGATCAGTAAAGGAACAGGAGTTTATGTATCCATAACCTATGGTTCCTTGCAGCACTTCATAGACTCCTCGGATACAGAAATGCATTTACAGACACCCTCCTTTTTTGCTCTTTTAGTACTTTTCACATCATTACCTAGTACCTTCTGATTCCTTTCCTTCATTGCCCCACTCCGGTCAGCTGCAGGAACCCTCCAATTTCCTTCCCTTTCCATGCACAGGCATTCTGTCCACTATTTCCCGTATATGTCCCTCTTGTGCATAGGTCTCTACTGCTAACCACTTCTCTATTTGTGTGTGCCAGACACCCTCATGTTCTGGGTCGGCATTGTGTGGTTTAACCATCTAAAGGGCACACCCCTGCCCTAATGCTCAACCTTTGTACCATGTCATCCATTAATGTGTATCAATAGATTTTCATTTATAACTAATCTTTTCCTCATCTCATATTCCACATAAAACTCTTTTCCAGCATTTGTTTCATTCTTCCGCCCCTTGGTAAAGTCTTTATATGACACCCCACACCTCAGAATGCTTGGATTTATGTTCCTTGTCTATGTCATGTTATGCTATGTTAATGAAATGTATATATTCACTGGAGGGCATCATCGTGCTCACCTAACATATACAGGCTAGAGAAGAAACGACAGGAATATTCGTAAAAAATAAGTGTCAAAGCAAGACGAAAGGAGAGACGCTTGGTGGTTGATCGCAGGGAGAAGGGAAGTGAGTTCCAGGCATTTGTGCGGCTACACAGAAGGCACAATCGCCCATACGAGAAAGTCTTACCCGAGGTAGTTGTATTGTGAGAGCAGATTGAGAGCGCAAACCTCTGAGAGGAACATATAGGGATAATTTAGTTTGAAGGTATTCGGCTCCAAGTTTATAAAAAGCTGAATGGACGATACACAAGGACTTAAATACTACTCGCTTCACGGCTGGAAGACAATGGAGCTGGCGAAGAAGGGGTGACATATGTGCACCAGAGGGAGGTTGCAGATTGGCTCTAGCCACTGCATTCTGTAAGAGCTTCAAGTGGCAAAAGAGATAAGCAGGTTGGGCTAAATTAAGTGTGTTGCAGTAATCAATACTGCAGAGCACAAGGGCAGCTACCACAGGGGCGTGACATTTAGTGGGGATGAAAGGTAGAACCTTGCAGAGAATTCTGAGCTTGAAATGGCCCAATTGGCAGATGGAAGAGACTTGGTCACGCACTGACAAGTCAGAAGATATTTGAATCCCCAAATCCTTCACAACAGTTACAGGAGAGGGGAGGGGACCAAGGATAGCGGGCCAGAAATCCGAGGTCCAAAAGGACAGAGGGTGAGAGGTATCAACGACCAGAACCTGTCTTCTCGGCATTAAACTTCTACAAGTTCTTGGCCATCCACACCCCGCCTCCTCCAGGCAGCCTCTAAGCTGAGCAATATTGTTCGGCCTGGCGAGATCCAGTGATGTATGATCTGCGTGTTGTCGGCATAGGAATAGCATGTGAAGCTGTGGGAGTGAATAAGGACAAGAAGCGGCTGAATAAAAATATCGAACAGGGTGGGGGAAAGAGCAGAGCCTTGAGGGACTCCACAGGATAGGGGCATGGGCTTAGAACGCTAAGGGGGAAGGTAGATGGACTGCGAGCGATCAGCCAGAAAGGCAGAGAACCAGGCAAGAACTTTGCCCAGCAGAAGACATCCAGACGATCAGAGTGGGGTGGTCAAAAGTGTCAAACGTGTATATACCACCCTTAACCCCACCAGAGTTTTAGTAACATATTTAGGCCTTCTTTTCTTTATGTTAATAGCCTTGCCCACCTCACCCACACGTCGTTTGCCCCATCTATGGCCACTCCATCTCCAGCATTGTACTTGTCTGCATCTATCCATACTGCTCCTGGTGGTCTAGGGATACCTCTTGCCCACTTGCTGATACATCCTCATCCTCCGCAAACCCCTTCACGAGTGCTATCGATATAGGCGCGGAATTGTCCATGTATGGTTCCACACTCCTTATTATTTCCTCCAATTCACCATTTGAATGGTTCAAATAAGATTCACTGGTTCCTAATTGGATCCTTTGTTTCTTCCCACTACACAGTGCATCATCCACTGTCTTCCTTTTACCCATCTGAAAAAACAACCCCCAGTAGCAATTTAAAACAAAACGGACACCAGATAATTTAGGCCTTCACTAGAGTCCTAGTTGTAGATACTGACAGATTCCTTTTACCAAGTTCAATTGTACGAGGTAGGTGTGACCTCCACATTCGCTGGCTTACTCTTTCTGGGTCTCCTTTAACTTGCAAACAGACCATAAGGTGCTATAGTCCTTAAAAAAATCTGTATCATAATAATGTATACGAGAATCCTCGATACAAAACTAAATTTAAAAAAAGTAGAATTGTACAGGTTAGAATCCATCCAGTCATGCAGAGAAGGGAGACATGACAGGATACTTCATGCAAGAATATATAATACAGGATTCCAAGATGGTTGCGCTTGGGTGAGCAGCACGTCCCCCTAGCTCCTGCTCAGAAGCAGTCATAATAGGCACAAAAGCAGTGGAGTAGGCCCTCCCCATGAGCCATTGCCCAGGAAATACTGCATGAGATTGTGGAGAGGAATTGGAAAATCGCAACGCCGGCCCCTGAAGCCCCCGGGTACTGGGACACGCTGCACTCACGGACCATTGAGGCCGCTGCATGGCATCAGGGGCGCTCCCTGCGGGCAGACCAACAACACGTGGAAACAGACCCTCGCTCTGCAGCTTAAATACTCAGGCTGACACAGTGTGGGCAGAATCCCCCCCTTGCTGACGAGTACCTTCCAGGAGCAGGACGGGGACTGCGGATGGTCGTTGAACACCGGCGAACCATCGGGCCGGGATCCGGCTTCCCTCAGGGGAGCCCGCCCAGAAGATCAGCAGAGCCGCCGGACAGAAATTGACACATCGGCATCAAACCCAACCGGGGCAACGGCAGGAAACGACTCAAGCCTCTGCCCCGCAGACCCCCCCACAGACAGGAGCTACAGGCGAGAGGGCCCCTTGCCCGCGTCTACCTCCCCTGACGACAACAACCAGAGCTGAGAAGACTCACGCCGGGCCATGGCTTTCCGGAAGTAGAGATACGCGGCTTAGCTAACGGAAGACTGCGTCCCCAGAGAACAGAACTGGCAGTGAACCAGCAGTCACACTCCGGGAGGAGCCCGGGGGCCCTCTGCCGGAACCAGCGCACATGCCACCTGCTTCGCGACCAGACCCCAACCCTAGTGGATCCCCACTGGCCCAGTGCTCCCCCAGCGCAAAGGTGAACAGAAATCCTGCCGGGGCAGAGGCCACTACCTGCGCCCTGCGGCATCTCCGAAAGGACTCACACAGACAACGGGAGTGCTTCAAAACCTCCCAAAATGAACGTCAACAACCGTCTTGGCCCAATAGGGGTGAGCCCCCCAAGCCAGAAAGCAGCGGTTGCACCCGACCAAGGACCGTGGGGAACTCCCTGACTTCCTGCAGTGTGGAAAGCCTTGTCAAGGCCCCCATCTGGCAGCCTTAGCCCCTCAGAGCCACAGGGCACGGAAGCCAGGGCGGGGAACCTCCATCCACGGAGGACACCCCCACCAGAGACCACCGGCCACAGTCAGACCCAGCCACCCCAGAAGGGAATGGGCAGATACGCATAACACCTAGACCTAGGGGATGGTCCACCTCCAGCAAGCCCCCTTCCCAGAGGAGAGGCCCACTGTGCCACAAGGCCGAGAGTTAACGGGGAGGGGGGCATCCCACCTAGGAAGCAAACAAGGTGACCCCCGACATCTACAAGCCAGCCCCCCCCACATGCCAGAACAGGGTGCCCAAGAAGGACCCCCAACAAGGAACCCGGAATCGGGCCACAGCTAGCGCCCTTCTTCGCACGAGAGCGGCGGGAGATTACATACAGAGTTGCGACCAAGGCCCCTCAGGGCACACCAAGTCGCACACAGGTGAGGCCCCCTAAAGGCGAAACCTCTAGCAGAACGGGGCTCCACCACATACCACAGCTCACAAGGCAACACGATCTGGGAGCTCAATAGTATCAGACGGATCACTTCAGGGGCCACCTCGCGGCCGCCCACCTGCCGAGATGTCCAGAAACAGGAATAAGGACACGGCATTAGCCCCCAAAATGGCAAAGAAAATGCAAGAAGGAACCCTGGCGCAGATTTGGGCCGGGGAAACAGGCGCGATGGGGGCTCATAACCCTAACGACTGGGGTGCTGAATCTGACATGGACAGAAGGCTGGAGGACCAGGAAAGGCCCATGACACACTCTTCAGTAAAGATCCTACTAGGAGAAATAGTAGAGAAAATTACTGACGCAGGACAAAAACAAATGGACACTTTAAGAGAAGATCTTGCTGAAGGAACACAAGAAATAAGAAGGGACAGCAACAAGATAGAGAGGATAGACACCAACAAGAGGGCCATACAAGAGCTAACAGAGGACGCACGGAAAGTGGATACCCTCCTAGAGACCTTGGCAGTAGCTACCAATAACCTCGAGCTAAGGGCGAAAGATTAAGAGAAAAGGTCCAGATGATCCAATAAACGGGTCAAATGCTTGCCCGAGGCCACCGAAGACCAATATCTGACCCAATCCATGCGATCCATCTTCAGAGACCTGTTGGAAGCAGAACTGAGTGTGGATGTCCGATTTGATAGAATACATAGAGTGTGCCTGAAATATCAGGAACTGGGGGCAAGACCGAGAGATGTCCTGGTGGCGTTCCATAACCTCACCCTGAAAGAACAAATTCTGGAGAAGTCCAGAAAGACAGCTCAAATGGTGCAGAAATCTACCTATACCAAGACCTTTCCCAGACTACCCTAAACAGAAGAAGGCGCATGGGTCCGATACTGGCCCACCTGAGAGATAAACAAGTGTGCTATAGATGGCTGCACTCACTTGCTCTGAGCTTCACCTGGCAGGGAAAGACCCACAAAGTAACAACATGCGAGCATGGAGCAGCTGTACTGGGGCTTGAAGATGATCCTCAGCCACTACGCCCCTCACCATCCGGCCAAGCTACCGCCCGGAAAACCTGGGAATGGACAGCAGTGGAATCCAGAAGAATGAAGAAAGGGGAGAGACAACCTATCTGCAGAACCCTGCCCCCCCGACGCAGACCTCATCCAACCGGGGCACACAGAGGAAAAGGGCAAGTGTTACAAAAACAAGGGCTGAGCACCAGCTGGACCCACCCAGCAAGGGGAAGGGAGGGAAGGGGGAGGGAGTGCGGGGCAGGAGGCAGGAGCAGGAAGAACAGGACGGCGCACTTAGGGGACGGGGTGGGCAAGTAGGGAAGAAGAGGGAACTGGGGGGGCACACCCGGGAGGCCCAGGCTCACCCACGCAGACAATAAATATCTAAGAGACCGATTATGGCTCAACCAGAGCACTTAAAGGTACTATCACTAAACATCAACAGGCTTAACTCCCTGCTCAAAAGGAAAAAAGTGCAGCGATACCTTAGGAGAGAGGACCCACACATAGTCACGATGCAAGAGACCCACATACAGATGCTGGATACCCACTGGATTAAAGTCTGGGGGTACGGAACAATCAAGCCAGATATCTGGCAGTCGCACTAGAATACAGGCCAAGATTCTTACATACATAAAGCGATCACTCACCTAGAAAAGTTCGCAAAATCTCCAATCATTCTGTCAGGAGACTTTAATATGGCCTGGGACCCTATCAAAGACAGGAGCACAAAATCCCAGGGTCCACCGGTGCTACCCTCCTGGGACCTTAAACGGAAAATACAAGAACTAGCCCTAGTCGACACTTGGAGACTAATGCAGGGGGACAGGGAAGGATACACCTTTTACTCGCACGCTCACAGATCACATTCCAGGATCGACTATATTTGGCTGTCCAGCTCACTGATGGGTAAGGCCACTGACTTGGAGCTATCACCCTTTCCGAGCACACACCAATGACTCTAGAATTCAAAAGGAACAGGGGGCCACGAGGGCTCTGGAAATGGAGATACCCGGTCCAGCTTTTCAGAGACATAACACTAGCACTGGAAGAGACGGAGGAAATCGAAAGATTTGCTGTGACCAATAAAATCATGGACACCACCTGGCAAACCTGGTGGGACGCACTCAAAGTGACACTCAGAGGCAAGATAATAGCCATAAAAGCAAGACACGCAAGAGAACTGAGGCTGGAGGAAGCCCGGTTAGAAATGAAACTAAAAGAGATAATGAACAAAATCGGTCCGAAACAGACCCCACTATCAAAAGAGAGTACAGGGCGATATGGGGGCAACTAGACACTATACAAACCAGAGCAGCGGGATGCAACGTGCTGCGCCTTAAACAAAAGCTCTATGTTAAAGCCAACAAATCAGACTGTCTGCTAGCTAAAATGCTGAGGAAAGAAGAAAGGGACAGAACAATCTTGAAAATCAGGCAACAGGGTGACGGGTCGAGCACTAAAACTGAAGCTATAGAAAGGGAGTTTGTGAAATTCTACTCTACTTTGTGTGGCTCCAACTCCCCATCCTTAGAAAGCCAGGAAGCCTACCTGTGGGAGGTAGACCTACACCGGTTAAACGGAGAGGAAAGGGAAACCTTGGAAGTGGAAATCACGAGGGGAGAGGTCAGGGTAGCCATAAACTCATTACCAATCAACAAATCCCCGAGCCCCGATGGTTATGTAGCAGAGTTTTATAAACTACACAAGGAAGCTCATATCCCACACCTTGCGAACCTGTTCAACCACATAGGCCATTCCAAAACTTTACCGAAAACCATGGAGGAGGCCAAAGTGATATTAATCCCTAAAAAAGATAAAGCCCCAACCGAATGAGGGTCATACCGCCCCATCGCATTAATAAATGTGGATGCAAAAATTCACCCCAAAATCCTAGCCACCAGACTCGAGGCAATCCTCCCCAGACTCGTCCACCTGGACCAATCAGGCTTCGTTAAGGGAAGACAAACGGGTGACAACATAAGAAGAATAGCCCATCTAATCGAAAAGGCCCAGAAGAGGGGAATCCCTGCGCTTCCACTGGCCGTGGATGCCGAGAAAGCCTTTTGTCGAGTGGAGTGGGGATTCCTCTTTGCAACCATGACAAAGATGGGCTTTGGTCCGCGCTTCTTAGGGAGAGTCAAAGCTAACTACAAGCACCCTCTCCTCCGGCTCACGATAAATGGGCACATATCCGACCCGATTCACGTAGAAAGTGGCACAAAACAGGGCTGCCCATTGTCCCCAATCCTATATGCCCTGCACTTGGAGCCCTTCCCAGCGCCCATAAGGGAAAACTAAAACATAGCAGGAATATCATTTGGAGGGGTCGCACACAAAATCACTGCCTTCGCAGACGACATAATGTTGTCAATAACCCAGCCAGATACCTCACTGGGGATAGTACAAAGGGAGCTGGACCTCTTCAGGGCCGTGGCAGGGTTAAAAGTAAACATAAACAAGTCTGAAATACTCAACTTACACTCACTCCGCTAGAAGAACAAAATCTAAAAAACACCTTCCAATACAGATGGGTAAATCTGACCAAATCAGGGAGCGGACTGTATCAAGCCAACTATCCGCCCCTCCTAGAGAAACTCAAAACAAAACTGATAGACTGGAGACCCCTAGCCATATCCTGACTGGGCCACATCAACGTCCTAAAAATGGTAGTTCTGCCGCAAACCCTCTACCACTTCACATCCCTCCTGATCCACCTACCATCCCACTTCTTTAAAAATCTCCATGAAGCAACAGATAAATTCCTCTGGAACAATAAACCTCAGAGAGTGGCGGCAAAGGTAATGAGAAGCCTGGTAGCAATGGGGGGACTGGGGACACAAGACTTCAGCGCATATTACATTGCTGCCCAAATAAGGGTCATTAGAGATTGGCAAATAGACAATAGAGGGAAAATATGGAGACCTATGAATAGGGCTGTCGCGGGTGCTGCATTGGAGGACATTCTGTGGAAACCAAGGGCGGACAGACCAGCACAGATGTATGCTAGCCTAATTTTAGAAACAGTGGGCCAGGCATAGGACTCCGCAGTGAAGAGAGCGCAGATCACCTCCTTCCCCTCTCTGTATACGCCACTCTTGGGCAACCCTCAGTTCACCCTCGGTTTCAAGACATCTATGTTCCATACATGGCAGCTAGGGGGGGTGTCAGAGTAAGGGACATGTTCACCGGGGACCAGATCAAAACCTTCAAACAATGTAAAGCGGACTTTGACCTGGGGGAAAAAACAAAGATTTTCCTATGTCCATCTGAGACACCGGCTGGCACACCCGGACTTGAAACACGTATGGGGCCCGTGAGCTCACGCCGTTTGAGAAATACTTAAACACCGACACAGGAGAGAAGAAAGTGGTAGCGAATATTTACAAAATCATTAAAGAGGGGGATGTTCCCCCGAACAGACTATACATTGGGAAATGGGGAAGCTGACACAGAATCCACAATTGACATAACCAAATGGGCAAAACTATGGGGACAGATACCAAGACTGACAAGCTCAATAAAAATGAGAGAGATCTGGATGAAGCTAATCGTGCAGTAGCGTCTAACCCCGGTCAGACTCCATAGAATATACCCAAAGGTCTCACAACAATGCTGGAGGAAATGCGGACAGTTAAACACATATGGTGGAGCTGCACAAAACTAGCCCACTACTGGGAAACCTTTCACGCAGCGACTGAGCAGTTGTTGGGAGTTAAATGCGGAGGAAACCGGGGGTGAGCCATGATAAGATTAAACGGAGTCCTGGGGGAAATTCAGACCAAAGCTCACCTGAAACATTACATCATTATGATGATGGCGGCAGCACTGGTACTAGCGCGCAAATGGAAATCGACACAACTCACCCTAGATCATGAATGGATCACAAAAATATGGTTGCTACTCACCATGGAATGGCTATCATACTCACTACAAGGCGACCACACCAAGTTCAACACAGAATGGTCAACGTTGCTGAGATATCTCAAGTACAGAGCACGTCGGGCATGGTGTCCCAGAGCTTTGCCCCTCCTGGGAATAATTCCTAACCAGGAAGAGAAAGAATTGTAAAAGACACAGAAATAAGGGCCTCACCAAACCAAGTTGGTGGTGCAACAACTCGATTAGGTAAACCTAGTGCAATGCCAAAGACTTCCATGAACTGCTCCGGACCAGGGGGCGGCAATGGTGGGGGGAGGGTTTCTGTTTCAGCTGTTAAAGTTGAATACAGCTAAAAAAAATCGATTGGAAAAAAAAATAATATATAATACAAGTAAACAAAGTTAATGACATTAGCCTACTTAGGGCCTGGAAGTTTGTAGGTAGTGTTGGAACATCTGGTATTGCTAGGGGCTGCATGTTTTACCACTCCACACAATTCGAAGTTGCAAAATGAATGCAAAAATATTGTGTGTGAAGCATCTCATGTTAACACATGTAGTAACCATGGCAAACCACATGCAGAGAATATCAGGCGAGGAGATCGAGCAATGCCAGATACAGTGGATACCATAAGATTCTAACTTCAGCTATTCAGTAAAATAACAAATTAAATACATCACAAAATAACTTATAGCAAAAACGAGAGGGTAATGGCTGTCAAGTGAGGGGAAAAGAAACACATGTACATTCCGTTCACCACAAAAGACACAAAAGGCCCACCCAAACCTCACACAATACACACACCAACATGCAGGCTGCTGAAGCACTGACGCTGCACCTCGGGGGACTGTACCTACTGCTTGAGGGCAGGAGAATGAAGCAATCAGAGGGCCAAACAAAGTAGGGGACTGTGCAAGTCACGCGTACCCACACTCAGATTGTCCACGCAGGGCTTAACTGAACTTATATTTTGGAAAAACCCACCATCACCTATGTAGCCCAGCTCATTGAGGCGGCCAAGAAATCCAAATAAATATAAGCACAGCAATACCCCATTTTTAAGCTGGTAGCTGCCCTCCATTTCCTAGCAACTAGTACATTCTAACACACAGTGGTCCTGGTGTATGGCATGGCACAGCATGCCAAGCACCTTAGCAGACTTGCCCATTCCAGCTGGCACATGGTCTGGCATGTGATGCATGGACTGCTGTACAGTAGTGACATGGTGATGGTCAGGGGCGTTGCTAGATCTGGAAAAGATCCGGGGCTACGCTAATTTTGGGACTGTCGGGACAGGGGGCTAGCTAGCCTTCTTGGTTGTAACCCTTGAGCTTTTATCCGGGGCTACAACCAAAAGACCTGGGGCTATATCCCCTGAGCAGCCCCCCCACCCCTTAGCAATGCCTCTGGTGATGGTCATCATTTTCCAGCCTCTTTCGTGGCATCAGCTGATGGAACCAGGTCCTGCACCTCTCTGATAGCCATCATTGTCATGCATGGCTATACCTGTAGCTGTTATTTGTTTGGTGGCTGTGTGACACATGTGGTGTCTTGACAAATGTCCATGGACACCAGTTGGCAGGGGTTGTGAAAACAGAAATAAAATAGTGAGGCTGAGTACTCCAAAAGGAAATACACTGAACACGGGTTACAAAGGAACATACAAAGTACTTTATTCTCTACTGAATTCAATTACAAAAAACAGTGCAAAGTCAGATAGCTATCGGCCCTCAGTACAACACAACAAACTCCAGCATGGTTCAGTGTGTTCAGTGAGAGACTCTGTACATTAGAATGCATTCGCTTTTTATACATTTTGTGGGCACTATGTCCAGCCCCACTTCGGGTTAATATTCTACTTTATACATCACCAATTCTAGGGTTCGTGCCGTGTCTCAAATAACCGCATCTAACTGGTTTGCCATTAATACATGTAACAACAAGCGTATGCATTAACTGTATATTCTAAAGTTTTGCATGCAGGTCTTCTTAAACATAAATACAATGTAGTAAGACAAATGTTCTTCGTTCAGTATGCAAACACATTATCTCAATATATGCTTGTGGATTAGTTTCATCGGACGAGTGATCCCTTTCCACATAGGTCAACAAAGGACGAGGTCTCAGTTCATGACCTCAACAAGTGGCCTGCAGGCAGATTACACATTAGCTATGTACAGAGGTCAAGACAGCCATGTTGTATTTTGCAATGACATCGTCCACCATTTTAGCTCACAGGGTGACTTTTCCACAACAAATCCTAAAATGGCGTTTTGACCTAAAATGGCGGCCTACATAGATTAAAGGTCAGGACCTTGCAACACAGATTTCTCTCACAAGCGACTTTCGAGCAGCTTGGCATAGGCCAATATTAAATATATTTATTACAATAGGAGGCACAATATATTTTTTATTCCGACAGGGTTTGAGTTACAAGGCATTGGGATTTACATCCATTGCTACAAATCTTGTCACCTGTGTCTAGGTAGGCTGGTCAGATTGCACTGGATAGTCACATTGCAGTGGCTGGGCGGGTTGCAATAGCTGTCCTGACTGAGCAGATTGCACTGGCTGAGAAGTTTGCCTCTTGCCTTTCTTTCCTTCGGCAGACTATTTTTTGAGGCCCTTCTTTCACCTTATTGCTGCTACCTCTGCACCTCCTGTAGGTCTCTGCTCACATGCCTCACTGTTGCAGACTGCCACATCCCTTATACTCTCTAGAAAGCAGGTACATCAGTTCCTGCTGTCTGGAAGGATGTAGGGAGACACCTGGAACCAACAGAACTTTACACAATCTAAATGAACCTACCACTCCAGTCATGGAGCCCAATAACCAAGCATTACCACCCACTAACCAATGAATCTTCATCCTCACGCTCCTATTTCTACGTTACACTCCCTATATCAAACAGATAAGCTGTACCAAGGAGCATCTCACCCACTCATACAGAGGCGGGAGAAACACTCAGGTGTTGTCAAGTAATCCATTAGGCAATCTCAGGCAACAAAGGTAGAGGCAGGAATTATTTCCATATAAGCTGTGCAGAAATGGACAGGAAACTGGCAAAGTAGCGCTATCCTAAAAATGTGCACGGTGAGCACCTGAACCTTGATGTGGAGTGAAACATTATTTTTAAAATGTTTGAAAAAATGTCAATTTAGAAAGACGGATCCGAGGCCGCTCACCACACACGACTGCATGCAGGAGCTGACAGGTGGCAGCTGGGCAGGAACAAGGAATTCAGAGGCATCCAAGGTAAGTGTACATCTAGGAATGTATCAATGTATCGTATGTATGTAAGTATGCTTTTGTGTGTGTATACCGTGGAATGGAGGGGGCGGGGGAGCGAAGTGTGATTGTGTGTGTGCATGGGTTTGGAGTGGGTATATTTTTCTAGGCGGACGGAGTGTGCTGGGAGTGGACAAGGGTGGTTTGTCGGGGTGAAACCCTCTGATTAAAAGGAAATCCAACGCGGGAGAAGGTGAGAGTAGGAGGAGAGATCGTCTGGCTGTGGGTTTTAAGGGTTTACTCCTGACAGTCTCATATTTCCGCAATTGAAGGTCTCACAAAATCAGCCAATAAATATCTGTCTTTTTTGTGTTTGTCCTTCAGTATGTGAAAATATTACAGAGAACCGAAACCCGAGGGTTGTAAAGGGTATAATGGGGTTCAAACAGGAGAGTCAATAAGCTACATTTAGTCAGTGGTGGCTTCGGATGTGCTGGTAGCTAAACATTGTTCCGGGAATTGATGTGGCAGTTGGTTGGGTGACAGGCAGTCCTTCTTTATCACTGGTTGTGTCCTCTCTAGTTACTTATAGGTGACGTGCTCATTTTTTATTCACAAAATTACACGTTTTCGCGCTGCGCGACTGTCTGCACTTTGGTCCTACATGTGTGCCCTGGTATGCGGTGTGCACATGTCATATCCTTGTCTGTGTGGTTGGGATTCATTTGTGGATTGCCTGCTGGTGGAGTCTATGGCTGCACAGTTTGGGCTTGGGGCTGGTACCTTCTAGGATAGATTATGAGAGTGATGGGTGCAGCAATTGGATCTTTTGGCTGTCCCCATGCTCTTTTTATTGCCAAGGTGGGCCTGCCGGTCACACTGCATGAGTCGTCACCCACCAATACTGCATGCTTTACATCCTAACCCATTACTTTGGTAAATTGAATGGTATGATGTTGTACTCACCACTTGCAGCCTGTAGTCCTGCAGAAAACTTTGTGCCACTGTTTCCAGTTATAACCATGATGTCCACTACAGTGGCAGCCTTTGCATGTACAGGTCTGGCACTGAGAACCCTCCTGTGGCCATACACTTCTGCCTGTGCGTTGATGTGATGAACATGCACACCTTTTCAGGTTATCCCTCCTCTTCTTAATGTGTTTGATGGTACCTGGCTGCACAGGCACATCCGCAACTTTATCACGTACCCTGACGCGTAGCTGGGTACAGGAGCAGTTTTAGCCATCATGTGGACTATCACCCTGGGTGCATTTGTAGCAACCTCATCAGCCAGTACAGTGAGATAATGGTCGGCGAACTTGCATTTCCCCTAGTGACCATCACCTGCCTTCCCCTTCCCTGGTGTCCCCAGATCCCTAGGCATGACCATTTGCCCTGCATGGCATACTTTGTGCGTGATGTCATGACTTGCAATCCTGTGATAGCTGCCAAGTGGTCTACTATTTTCCAGATGTCTGTTACTTCTGCTTCTGGTATCAGTATTTTCACATGCGGTCCAGCACTTGCGGTAATTACTGTTACTGCATGTGTGGCGATAAAGTCCTAATCATGCGTCACGCCTGCCATTACTACATGAGATATAGGTAATTGCCAAACCATCATTTTGCAGGTATTTTTCCATCAATCATGTAATCAGGCCCTTAGTAGGTAAGATGGCATTTATCAATGGTGCTTAACATGTTCTCTATAAACTTCCAGCAGCATATTGCTTAACTTAAGTTTGGCCTTAACACTCTTCAATAGAGGCATTGCCAATTTCACCCGAGGTGTCCCTTACTGCTTTTGAGGGACACAGCAGATGGACAACCAGTGAGAGCACATTTTGGAGGACCTACCACCTCCTTCCTTAAAGAAAAGGATTCACAAAGACAGAATTAGCCCTGTAGCGGATGGCTGGTGTCACATCGTCCTTCATCGGACTGCTACAAATTGCCACCTCCCCCCACTTTGCTCTAATTTGCAGCAGGAGAAGATTTTGAAGGAGGACACTGACGTCAATGCCACCAGCCCGTATGGGCCAAGTGCTACCTCCGCACCTCCTGGAGGTCACTGCTCGCCTTCCGCGCTGCTGTGCTTCCCTTCCACTATTTGGAAAACAGATATAATAATTCCCAGTCTGCAAGGATGTAGGGAGAAACCTAAGACGAACTGAGCTTTACACAATCTCAATGAACATACCACCCCTGACATGGATCCAAATGACCAACCATTAGCACTCACTAACCAATTCATCATCATCATAACTCTCCCTCTTCTATGCTGCCCTCCGTATATTAAACCAGCTAAGCTATATCAAGCAGCATCTCACCTACACCTGACGCCTGTAGAAACCCCCTGGCATCACCATGTAATCTAACAAGCAATCAGCTAACAAAAGTAGAGACAAGATTTATTTCCATACAGGTGTGTAAAAATGGACAGGATACTGATGGAGCATACATGCCCTACAAATATGGCTTTGGAGAGCTGAAGCCATAGGGTTTTTCTAAGGTTTGACACAATGGGATTCAAACAGAAGAGTCAGTAAGATACATTTAGTTGGTTACATTAACAATTCACTTCCATATGGTTCATCCTTTGACCATGGAGGGCAAGCCTTTGCAGCACCATTGGTGACCTGTGCAATTCTGCTTAACATACCCACATGAAACAAACCACCACCATTAGCAGGTCCTTTCATTACACATAACATATTGGGATCTGGAGTATAAGACCTACTTGATGTCTAATCCGAATCTCAGACAGTATAGCACACAATCATTGGTGATGTATATCATCTCACTGGGTGTACCTGCAATATCTAGCAATATGGTTGCCGAAAAATTGCTGTTTTTACAGCAAATCGTGGCAAAAAGGCTGTGGTGTGACCCGGTAAAAGTGTTTCCATTATACCACACGAGGGGGACAGGGGTTGTGGGCTGTCCCCTGCACCCCTTGTGCGGTATAATGTGTCCCGAGGTCACGGGGGTGTCCCCTGCACCCATCACGGCATGCTAACATGGTCTTATGGGTTGTTGTGTGTGTGTGTGCCAACCAATCAAATCTCTCCCCACGCTTCCATTAAAAAGATGGCTGCAGTCGCTGCATCATTTCTCAATTGTGGCTGTGGTTTTGCTCTGTTCGTGACTCATGTACGTGTGGATCACGAGAAATGAAATGTGGTTAAGTCTGACAGTTCCCCCTTTTGTGCTTGTAGCAAAACCTCCATACATACTTTATATCACCTCTTTGCTTGACACTCTACTGGGGTCTCATCATACCCATGTTTTCTGATCCTAACCATAACTTAATTTGTTCATGCCAGTGTATTATCGGATTATTTGGTAAGGTGTTTACTTAGAACATGAAAGCAATTTATTTCTTCAGGAGTATTCAATTTGCATTATATTTTCATTGCCTCTCGAATAGTACAACCACCACCATCACTGTTGATACCAATAAACAAAATATCTATATTGTCTATGAACATAGGGAGAATGTTCTCATTATGGATATGCAAAGAGTTTTATAGACTTTTGTGGCAGCAGCAACACCAACAGAGTGAGAAGGTTAGGACAAAGATCATGACTACTATTGTAAGAAGTGTCTACTTATACAAGCCAACTAGCTTTAGCATCTTGATGGCATGACAGGACACATCCAGTGTCGTGCTAAGGGTAACTTCTCAATGCACCCTTTCAAAGGTTGTCTTTTCTCGATTATATGTTGCTTTTAGTGCTCATAGTTCATTCTTAATGTCTCACAGTTGTTGGACATCAGGTCAGATTTCCAACAGGTTATCAAAGGATAGGGAAAAATAGCAGACCAATTAAATTTGGTTTACAATTTCAAATGCACTTTGAATCTTAATTGTGCAAGCCAGAACATCCCATGCCACTTGATCATGGTCAACAAAGTTAACGTCACATCAAGATCCAATCGTTCTTTGGGATACACACAACTATAAACATTCAAGTTGCATTTGGCATCAGATTCTTATACTTCCTTCTCAGCCGAGCCAGCGTGCAACAGTCAATATGTGTCCTGATTTTACTTTGCCCACACATTACAGCTGTGGGGGTCTCTCTGTCATAATGTACAGTCTTTTCGGATACCGATCCATAAGTCTCACTTCATTTTGGGAATGCTCACCACATCATATTCTGCTTTTTCTGGAGCTTGTATTTCCCAGATATCTCAATGGACCATCCCATCCCAAATGCATCTTGCCCACATTCCCAGCATTATCTGGCATGTTGGAGCCCATGTCCTTTGAACAGGCCGCTATGCATAGAAGAACACCTCGCCGTTCCTATGCCACACTTCCAGCTGGAAAACATCCATGCATTCCTCCAAAGCCACAAGATCATAAGGTCTGCTGGCCTTCACTCATTGGTGCTGGCCAGGACTGAGTCTGACGTCATGCCAAATTGATCTAAGCTCGTTGTTCAGGTGATCCTGCACTTCTCTGCAAGTGACATCCCACTCGATGTTTCAACCTGCAATTATGATGTTAAATAAGAGATTCACTAGGAGAGTTTGCGTAAGTCTTCAATGATATGCACCTCTCCTAAACTCGCATCTACATTGGTCAATTGTAGCCCTAGGATCAGTCCACTTACTTACTTCAAGTCTCGTTATGTCTCTTCATGAACCTCTCTGTGGTAAATGTTCCCAGCTGAGGTTACTTAATAAAAGATATGACATAATGTTCCTTCTAGGGTTCCCTGTCCTGTTGCTCTCATCATCAGCATGGCCTTCTGCTGCACCAATCTTATTGCTGCTCCTTTAAATAACTTATGTGGCATTACAGGGCATCTTAGCTCCATCATACTGCTGTTGGCCATCCATTTGATTGCTCACCGGTGAAGCTTGCCTTTCTCGAAAATATAGTTGACCGGAACAGTAGGATGCAAAATGAGTTCTTTGTGTTGACCTAGGCTACCCTGATACTTTGACCTTTGCCACCAGCTTTGTATAACAGGTCAAATTATTTTCCACTTTCTTAAACATTTTTTTTCGAACCCATTCTGAATTACATGCTGCCCTCCCAGGAGGTACTGCTCCCAATCAATAGGGATCCAATTCGGCAGGTTCCCACAGGTTTATGGTATGTGCCCATGCGTGAACTTGCTCGCACTAGTAATGAACTCTAAATAATAATTGATTCCACAATCCCAAATGCATTCCCACAATTCCCTCATTGCCTGCCATACCACAATGGATCTCTTTTGCCAACCAAAATCAGTTCTTCATTTCTTCAGCGTTTACCTCTTTCACGCTCCTTCTCCCTTGCTGAAATATCAGTCTTTTGAAAACAGAATACTCAAATTAATGTCTCTCACCTGAGTCCCAGTTCAACTGAAAAACAACAATGACCTTGCTAAACAGAGCTGCTAACAGGATTCACAGATGTGGGCTGACTGGCTGCATTGTGGGCCAACAGAAACTCAAGTGGATCCAGGCTGCAACCAGTGGTGTAGTGAGCAGGGGATGTGGTGGGGGCAGCTTGCCCCCAAGTGGCTCTTTTCGGAGTCGGATAAGGACATTTTGCAGCGGGACACCTCTCCCGTTCCCGTTCGGCACCCTCATTGACAATGAAGGTGCCGAACGGGCAAGGTGTCCCGCTGTCCGGGCAATCAGGACACAGAGCAGGAGCAGAGTGTTCCTGCCCAGCAGCCTCATTGTCCTGACAGCCAGGGCCGGTCCAAGGCATGCTTCCAGCATATAAAAAAAATGTTCTTTTCATGTATGAGGCTCGGTTCCCTTTTTGTTTGTCCTACTGAGGCAACGTATCACTTCTCAACCTCCTGCTGTGACACTCTCAAGACAAATAACCACTTCCCAGGGCCCACTAGACGCTGCAGGCCTCGTAAGCACGATTTATCACTTTCATCAAACAGAGCATTTAAAATTGAGTGATTTACAAGTTATGGCCCATTAAAGAGACCATTGCCCTGGGCACGACATTGTTAACGTTTCGGTGTTAAGAACTGCAAAGGTACATTTCTATTTTGAAAGCACACGCAAAGCACAAGTTAGCTGGCTAAAATCTGTGCCCTCCTCCAGAACAATAAAAAATATCTCAGCGAAACATTTTTAACTATCTGCCTTATTTTCACTTGTTCATATTTAACACACCAAAATGCGTTAATTTTAGGTAGAATGTGACATTTGCCTCACTTTACATGTGAAGCATGCCTTTGTCGAACATTGAAACACCAACAGGTAATCTTTTCACACAATGGGCTTCATTACAACTCTGGCGGTAGCTGTGGCATTAAAATTGGCATGGCTGCCGCAGGAGTTGCATTTTTTCCAGCACCCGCGAATGGGCAAGAACCGGGTCATGCCGAGCTCGGCGGACCCGGTAATTGCCCATTTGCGGGTGCCGGAATCAAGGGCGCCCCCAAACCCCATTCTGCCCCATAGGGCTGAATGGGGATGGGGAGGTTAGATGCACCGGCACATTCAGAGTTGTGCCAGTGCATCCGACGTGCCAGGAAAAACCTGGCGGGGTAAAAGGCACCCGCGAGCAGAGCACGTAATATGACGGTCCAGGAACTACGGTACCGGCATGCTTACCGGTACCGTAGTTCCCGGACCGCCATGGTTGTAATGAGGCCTAATACATTTTGTTATGAGTCCTTAAGTTTTGAAAGTACATTTTTAAAATCAACAGGTCATATTTTGCCTCCTGCTGAATTGCATTCTGGTATTTGTAATTTTTCATTCAAGGTTGTGGGGAGGAGATAATGCTACAATTGAAAACCTTTTGCCTAGCATATTTCTATAAGGATGTATATATTTGTGTGAGTACATTACTAAGGTTTGTGTACTTTTGAAGCTATCTTTATAAGAAAGAGCATTGACGAAAGCCAAACACGGGGGTGAGAGGGGAAAGGACGAGAGGGCAAGTGATTATTGACTATTGGCCCAGGATGTGGCAAGAAAGGTTGCAATCCTGCAGACTGGAGGGGTTATTATCTCTTGTTCAGGATCTGTGTTGATTTCAGGGCACAAGTCGAGGATACATACGGGTGAACATCATCTGCCCCCTATTTTCAGGGGGCGGTCGCAACCCCTGTTGGGTGTTTTTGAGGCCAGAATTTTAAAAAGTTTGCTTGCTCAAGTGTTTGGCTACTAGGATTTCACCCCAGGTTATCATGTTTCCAGCTCAGACGCGTATCCACAAGACCACATAAAAGTGTCATTAAAGCACACGTCACCTGTCTGGATTTTGGGCCTCATTACGAGTTTGCTGGTAACCCACTGGTGTTACCGGCGGGTTGCTGCCAAACTTGTAACACCGTTCCCCACCTGATATCCCAGTGCCACCGGGACATTACAAGTCCCGGTGGACTGGGATGTCAGGCGGCGAAAAGTGTAGGTCCCCATTCCCATGGAATACCATAGGACTCAGCGAGAATGGGGATACGGAAGCACCGGCACTGTTGCTAATGATGCTGGGGCTTCCATGAAAACCATGCCTGCAGGGGTGGGTGCCCCCGGCATGTCAGACCTGCCGGGAGCAACGGCCCCTGCAGACATACTTGTAGTATGGCAGTAGGGAAAGGGCGCCGGTACGTTGTACCGGCACTCTTATTTCCGGACCGCCAGACTTAGAATGAGGCCCTTTTTTTCCTTTGAATATTTCATTATACATTGTTGGGTTTAAAAGGTGAGCACCTTTTATATTTTGCCATCATAGTTATTGGAAATTCTACTCTCTCAGAATATTTTTCTTGCTTGATTAACATTTGTTGTGTGTACTTTCTTCTAAAAGGAAAGAACAATTGAACTAAATGTGTATATTTTTTTTAAGATATGTTCACTTACTGTGCAGCTTTTGATTTTTGGAACGGGGCAGAGATTCCCACACTGAGTGACGGCAGGGAGCTGTACCCATCCCCGGGTCTAAAGAGCACATTCTGCAGCAAGAATAGGAAATAAAACATATGATTTACAGGTAGTTCTAATAACATGTCAGCAGCTGTCACCTAAACTTCTGAGTTGTCCTTGCAGCATTCTGCTCTGGGATCCCCTGCTACTTCCGCAACAGCAAAGCAGATTTGGCCTGCCCATCCCCTCCAATGAAAGGTCAGGTGCTCCATTAATCAGGCTATCTTCTAATTTTGAAATTAGCACCACTTGCTTGTTTTGCAAGATGTATGCTAACACGTCACCAAGACTGAACCCAGCAGGAGAGGAGCTACAAACCCTACCACAACCAGTGATTTACATGAGCATGGCAAGGAGGATGGGTGCAACAACGCCCTCTGCCCCCATGTACTCAGCACCTATGCATATATCATGTCGCTCCCCGCATTACCTTTTTCTGATCCAGTCCGGGACAGCACTGTTGCCGTGTGCTTCTGCTCGGCCTGGCTGATTGTAGAACACCGGTCTGGAGCAGAACACGGACAGCAGTGTGGCCTTATGCTCCTGCTCTGCAACATCCATGCACAATGGGGGGCATAGAAGGAACATACATTGGGGGTCATGCCGAGTTTGGAGGTAGCCATGGTGCTATTAGCATCATGGCTTTCTCAAAACTCGGGTACGGGTCCGGGTCTGGGTCCAGGTCCGGGTAGTCGGAATGGGGACTTACCGAGACATTCCAACCTATGCGGACCCGGTAAGTCCCCATTTCGGAATGGTTAAGGAGCTAATAACGGGCCCGCAAATTGCAGGCCCGTTATTAGCTCCATGGTCCCTGATGGGTCCCGCTAAGGGCGGCTGGTAAAACCAGCCGGCCCTAGTGGGACCCGCTAAGGGACCTCGGAATGTGTCGGTAGGGGGTTAACGGCACCGGCATCCTTACCGGTGCCGTTTACCCCCTACCGCCATACTCGGAATGACCCCCATTGTGTCCCACTCCTGGACGGTGACTGCACTGCAGGCTCAATAAGGGGTATAGCCAGATGCAGAGCAGGAGCACGCTGCTCCATGTCCCACTCTTGTCTGAATGTTGCAGGTAGAGGGTACGGAGTCAAGTTCTCATTTCGGGGACAGGAACAAGTGTGTGCCATTTAGCATTAATTTTCCAACGTGCATTTGTGGGGAAAAGTAGCAGGACTTTTAGGTGGCTTGACCCCCCCACTCCCCAACTCTTGCAATGCTGGATACTCCCCTGGCTGCAACATCTCTGAAACAGACTATGGTATCTGTGACCAGCAAAGCTGCAAATGGCCTGACCCATCTCGCTGACAGACAGTTTTTCTGCCAGTGGGTTTTGATAGCAACACAGCTCCAAAAAGGAAACAATGACAGGGTGCTTCAGACTCCTTTGAAAGAGACTCCTGTACCTGTCGATAAATGCATTTGTCAAATTTCACTAGTTCTTGACAGTAACTGGGAATTGCATCAACCATAATTTCCACATTGCCCTAACTCAAAAGTAACAGTGGACCTTCAGGTAAATACATCAGTCTGCCAGTGAGGATTTCATATGGGCTTAATCCTGTAACTCAGTTTGCAGTTCCTTGCATGCTCATCAGAGCAAGCAGCAGTGGATCGCAACACTTCAAAACAGTTTCTGTGCATATTTTGCCAATTCTGTGTTTCAGAAACCCTTTTTGTCTTTCCACTACACCCACAGATGGAGGATGATATGGACAGTGGACCTTTTGGTGATTATTTAGTACCTTACAAAGCTCCTGTAACAGCTTCCTTGTGAAGAGTATCCCCGATCACTGTTGATACTCATTTGATTGCTGAAGCATGGGATAACGTTGCATCTGTGTTTCGCTCTGTGGGACGTATATACCTCTACCCATTTCGTAAACATATACAATATGGCCAATAATGACTTCATGCCACCACCTTTGTGGCTGTTAAAAGTCGCATTGGATTTGTTCAAAATGGTCAAATGATGCACTCCCAGTACACATTTGCCCACATTTGATCTTGGACAGATTAAACAATGATGGCATAATTTTTATGCTACTTTTGAAAACCCCGAAGCATACAATTTCTTTTGTAACTGTGCTAACATACCACTCTTTCACAACGTGCATGACATCACAGAGCACATGTGCGAAATAATGCACAATCTGGTTTGCGCATCAGTAACTCTAGATTCTTTGGTACACACACATTTAGAGAGTTCTATTTTTTTCTGGCCATCTTCTTTTGGGTTCTTGCCCTTAGCCTGTTTGATTAGTTCGTAATCTGGGTATTTGTTTTGATTCAGATCTCACTTTAACAACACAGATGAACTCACAAGCCGTTGTTCTTCTCAAATGAAATCCTTAAAAATGTTCCTTGACTATTTCTCATTCCCAGTAAGAATGCAATTTATGAATGTGTTTATTTCTATCCGCTTAGATTACTGCAACTCTATATGGGGGTCACAGCACCATGGCTGCCTCCAAACCTGTGTCCGGGTCCGTGGTGTCGGAATGGGGAAGGAGCTAATAACGGGCCAACAAATAGCGGGCCCGTTATTAGCTCCTTGGTCCCTTAGCGGGACCCGCTAAGGGACCTCGGAATGCGGCGGTTGGGGGTTAACAGCACCGGTGCCGTTAACCCCATACTACCATACTTGGAATGAGGCCCTATATCTCGGTCTGCCAAGAAAAAGATCTTTAAACTACAACTAATTCGGAATGCTGCTGCCAGGTTTCTGTTTCATTTGCCCAGGTGTGCTTCTCTCCTGTTCTTAAAGACTTGCATTGGCTGCTGGTGACAAAAAGGATTGACTTTAAGATACTTTGTATGCCGCACAAAGCTTTTCACCTCAAAGGAACATTAAAATCGACTTCTGCCAACTTGCTGAAAGTGACGAAGTTTAAATATCTGCGCTGGGGAGGCCAGTATTTTAGCGTTTTGGCACCTTAACTATGGAATGCCCTTCCTTTGTGTCTTCAGCTTCTTTCAAACCATCTAAAATGTAGACGTTGCTTGAAGACCTGGCTGTTTCCAAGTTAAATGCCATCAGCTTGGGAGGAAGGGGTGTTCCGCTGTGGTAGCATCTTGATGTCTCTTTTGAAGTGAGCAGTGCACTCTACAAATGTACTACCTATCTAGCCTATATAGCAGAGCAAGGTGTGCTCTTCACAGGGATATGCTATGGTTATCTCATGTGGGCCATTTAGTGGTTCCCAGGATTGCAAAACATGACCTCTGTTTTCTCTGCATTAGTTGTAAACAATTTGAAGACATCCAAGACCTGCCTTGCTCTATGCAAGTTCTGATACCCTCTATCAGGTCTTGACCGATCCATAGTATCAAAAGCTACTGACAGATCTAATCAAATGAATAGCCCTATTCCTCCAGAGTTGATCCACCTCTTAATATTATCCAAAGCTGCCATAACTACTGATTCCGTATTGTGACCGGGATGAAATCCTGCTTGTGCCTCATGGGACCAATATTATTTTCTGCAAAAGCCTGGAGCTGAGATGTAACTTCAGCTTCCATCAATTTTGCAACATGAGGCGACTGCGAAAAAGGACGATAGGTGACTTGGCGGGCTGGATCACGAGATTGGATTTTAATTAACGCTGTGAGCACTGCCCTTTTTGATACACTAGGTACCAACCCTGAATCAAAGAACGATTGATAATGTTACAAATATCACCTGAAATGCAAGAGAGTAACAATTTAAGAAGACCTGTAGGGCAGGGGTCCTGAGTAGAGCCTGATGGTCTTCAGAGTAAAGTATTCTCAAATAGCTATGCTTCCATATCTTCATATGTAAATGCTCCGGATTTGCAGATTCAAGTGTGGCAGAGATTTCAGGATCACATACTGATAAAGAAACCAACAAGGGAGCTCTGATGTTAACAATCTCAATCTACAGAAAACCAGCCAGCTCATTGTTAAACGATTATGAGAGCATAAGAGAGGATCAAACAGCATCCACAGAACGTAGCTGATGCAGAAGTTTAAAGAATTTCTTGCTACAATTGCCACTTAGAGATACGCAATCCACATAATACCATTGTTTACTGAGTTTTTTAATGTGTTTTATGTGTTTTTTTTATCCACAAAATGAATATCTGCCAACTCTTCCAAAGTTGAATAAGGGTGAACAACGACTGAGATTGTATCTGCAGCATTAGTTTGTCTTCTAGTGGAATCTAAGAAAATCAGCCTCCGTCATGCTTGATCTGCAAGCGCATGCATTCCCTCGTCCGACCTCATCTTTTCGGACTTGGTGCACTGCGCACTTTTCTATTGACAAGTCTTTCGATAACATTAGGGATTCAATAAGGGCATTCACATAGTGTGTGTTTTTAATGGATGTACTTACGGCTGTTAGAAAACCTTGTTCTTTCCACAATATCCCATAATCATGCACTATCCCAAACACGGAGGGAGTCAGTTCAACAGCATCCCACTTGTCCTTTGGTAATGTGCCCAATCACGTTAATGCTACTAGCTCTGCTAGCCACACTGAAAACACATCCGGCAGCTATCCACTTTCAATCACTGTTTGTGCCGTAAACACTGTGTAACTCAATTCCAACTCCCCTTTTCATTTCTGCACCAAGAACCATCCACATAGTATTGTCAGGATTTTGCAGTGGAGTTTCTAATTGATCTGTCTGAGGTTTCGTAAGAGCTGCCGTGGTTAACATGCAATTGTGAGGCTCACACTCTCCCGGACATGGGAGTAGTGAGGCTGGGTTTAGCAGTGAGCTTTGTGTAAGGGTCGCATTAGCTGAATTTAACAGAATACATTCATATTTGGTAAGTTATGAGGGGGACCAACACCATGTTTTTCTTTTAAGCAATAAAGCAGTAATTGCATTGCGCGCTGCTACAATGAGAGGTGATCCTAGCACAATATTTTATGAAATATGCACAGTCAGGATGGCTGCGACTCCAGACCACAAACAAGGTGGCAACCTAGAAGCTACAGGTTTCAGAACTGTACTGTAATATGCAGCCTGCTGGTGCTTGTCACTGTGCTTTTGCATCAATACCACTTGTGCATAACTTTCCTTTTCATGAAAGTAGAGACTACATGTTTTTTGGTAATTGGGCAACCCAAGCGCTGGTGTACTTGAAGATTACTTTTGATTTCTTTAAAGGCTTCCTATGCTGCCAAAGTGAATTGTAGCAGCTCTGGCACACGAAAATGAGTAATTCTATACAATGTATGCCCTATACTAAACAGTAACCCGTTGCCCTTAAAAAGGATCTAATTTGACTAATAGTTGTTGCTTTGGGTAACTTTAGTATGGTTTCAACATGAGATTTTCTGATGCACCTAGCCCTTGTGGTTATGTCATGGCCCAAGTAATGAACCTTCTCTTTGTAAATGTGTAGTTTCTGTTTGGAAGCCGTGTGTCCCTTTTCAGCTAAAGTTATTAAAAATAAAACAATGGATCCCCCTTACATGCCTCATAGGTACCCGACACGATTAGTTGATCGTCCACATACTATACCAATACTGAACCTCCATGAAAATGAACATCATTTAAATCATTTTTCAACATTTGGAAAAAAGAGGGCTGTCCTTTCTTCGTACAACTGTGTAAGGTGTGTTCACATATACTCTTGTCCAGAATGAGTAAAAGACAAAACATACCGGCTATCTGTGTATATATAGGGTTGGAGAAGAATGCAGGAACATAGATTGCATACATATGTGTGTAGGTAGAATACAAGACAATATTGTTGCTGTATTTGGGACTACATGGAAGGTAAGTAAAACTACTGCATTACTGCCTTTGGATCCTGTATGAACCTGTACAGAATTCTTTCGGGTTTCTACATGGGCAAAATGAGAGTGCTGCATGGACTGACTGTTGGCACAATTATTCCTTGAAGTAGCACTGATTAAATCACTACCAATATTCCTGTCTCTCCTTCTGGTTTCAAATGGTATTGGTGATTTCTCTGCAATGGCTTTGTGATGTCTACTCTAATGGGTACTGCCTCAAAATTCTTCCTTAGGCCCACCTTATTAGGATGTTAAGACCATAAATCTGACAACACTCTCACCAACAACTCTTCTAAATCTGCCAGTTTTGTCTTGTCTGCATCAACCTTTTTCTCTCCCAAATGTTCCCCCTGCAACATTGTTACTACCTTACTTTCATGCTCACGTGGGCTGTATAAAATCACAAATTATGGGGTACAATATATTTTGCATCTCAATTTATTCGGATCCCAATAAATTAACTGGTGAAACTCGAGCCAAAATCAATGCATGTTAATCGGAAATCGGGCTGACGGACACAGTTAAGGGCTTTGTTACATGATGAATCACGATTACTAGAATGGCCAATACTCAGAGAGTCTCAGATGAAAGCTTTGGAAATCCCTACATGTGATTGATGAGCAATTTGCTATGCAGTCTAGTACACATGTCACACTGATTTCACTAATTTCAAGGAATTACTCCCTTCTCCTGAACAGGTTTGCCCGGCCTTTGTAAGCTATCTTTAAATAGATTTTTGTTATTTCTTGATTCAGTTCTTTTAGTTCTTCCAAGGGACCTTTTCACCTACTGGTTCCCCCCTTTTCTTGCTGTACAAAAGTCAATTGATTTATCCAGTGAGGGTTCTGGTCCTTCTCTGGGTTGGCAACTTGCAGTGTCTCTTTCTCACTCCCTATATTCAGACTTGCTTTTTCTGATCCGGACCAACTTTTCTTCTGTGGACTCTTTATCCACTTGTTTCTATTTATTTACTATCGATATACTGCGATGAATAGACTGAGTCCCCAAGCATGCTTCACTGATTTTTCTACTTCCACAAGTAAACTGAGTCATCAAAGATTCTTCACTTGTTCTTGTATTGAAACAAGTATGCTGTGCCCCCAGGTATTCTCCTCGTATTCTTGTACTGGGATGAGTAGGCTATGTCCCCAAGTATTTTTCACTTCTTCTTGTACTGGGACGAGTAGGCTGTGTCCCCAAGTATTCTCCACGTATTCTTATACTGGGACGAGTAGGCTATGTCCCCAAGTATTCTTCACTTGTTGTTATACTGGGACGAGTACTCTGTCTCCCCAAGTAGTCTTCACGTATTCTTCTACTGGGTTGAGTAGGCTGTGTACCCAAGTAATCTTCGCTTATTTTTCTACTAACCGTTTGATTGCCCCCACTTTCACTGGTATGGAGATAATTTATCTGTTTATTCTCTCACTTTAGAGTTCTTAATTCAGTATCATTGGAATTTCAGCCTTTGGCCAACAATGGTTTACTCTTTAATTCCAATCAGCACAGTCACCAAGACTTGTATGATTTACATGTTTGCTCCTGGGTCTCTCTCCATCCCCATTACATTCACTCGAGGGTTTTTTGCATCACTGGGCCTGTTCTCAGGGTGGGAATTCTTCTTCTCCTGGTCAGGTTGGCTTTGCGGTCGTCTCCGACCCTCTTGCTCTTTTGACACTTGTTCCTCGTAGTCTTGGTCATAGAGAATTCAGCGCTGTTCATGGATGGAACTGTCCACTCTTCTTGCGTCTCGCCACCACTCATGACAGGTTGTCTGTGTTGGGGTTTTCTTCTGCTTCCATCTCCTGGTTCCAGCTCCCTCTGTACTTCATCCGTATGCCAGCTGGTTGCCTTCACAGGGCACAGGACTTCCTTGCTTTGTTCCGCTGTCCCTGCAATGCAGGTTTGAAAATCCCGGGATTCTCCTTTGCGGCATTGACACTCTGATAAGTGTCCTTCTTCTCTTTTTAAGGTGCTTAGTTCGGTCCTCCCCAGCGGAGGATCATAGTCCTCTTTTACTGTCTATGAAGTATTCTTCATCACTCTATTATTCTTCCTCTTCAAAGTATTGTCCATTTTCAATGGGGAGTGATCAGCATTACTTCACTATTCTTCTTCTTCACAGTGGCTGGTTTCATTTGAGTGTTAAAAGTAGCGTCATATGTAAGAAACCAGAAGGTGTCTCATCCACTGGATCTGTCATCCAAGTAGCCAGGACAAAGCCATCAATTTTGGATCCAATTCCTGGGGTTGGACCAGTGCCGGAGGATCACCTGGGTGAGGGGTCCTCAGGTAGTGTGAGTGGACACCGGATGGTGAGACATTGTATCCTTCTCTTTCTTGTAACACCTTTACCCCATCCAATCAGATAGGATACATAGGAACTCCACCCCGCCCCCTTTTCCTGCACCAACACTTTCACACAGACAGCCCGCTCTGGGAGAAAACAGGCTTACACCCAAGCAGTATACCTGATGTGTCCCAATACAATGGTCAGGCAAGGTCAGGCAATTACTGACCATCACTCACACCTGACTTCCATTAAGCTTCCATACATGGATAAAAGGTGGAGCATGAAAGCACACTCTCAGCGAGGTGAAGCACATGAGGAAACAGCTGTTTTGAGATGGCAGATCAATGAGAGGGTGTCAAATCTTGATGTGTCGTGAAAAGTATAAGGACCTCTGTCCCCAAGTTCCCCACAGAGAGAAGTATGTACACTCTCTGTGCGATCCTTGAGGACACAGGTGTGGATGTTGGATCACAGGAAGCACATGCCACTGAGAACCCCAAGGCTGCTGGAAGGAAACAAGGAATTAGCACAATCAGGCACAGTACAATATCAACAGGGTGTGTATTAACAAGAAAGGTGCTTACCTAAACCTAGGGGGGAAGTACCTTGATGACCGGGGCCTGTTTATGCAGAGAGGGCATGTGAACAGTGACTGTAGCCACACTGTAGAATGGTAAGTACCAGATACACACATGTGATTAGTTCTTGGAAGTTCGTAACACGCAATGATAACGTGGAGACCGGTGAACGCGTGGGTTAACAAGTACGAGTCCAAAGGTGAAACTAGAGCAAATCCGTGAAGCAATCCGAGGGTCAAAAATCCAGGTAAACGTGTAGCAATAGGACAATGCCAGGGAGCAACCTAGTAGCAGTTTGAAGTCCGTAAACCGTAATCATCCGAGGGTCAGAAATCCAGGTAAGCTTGTAGAAATGCAACAATGCCAGGGAGCAACCTAGTAGCAGTCCGAATTCCGTAAGCCGTAGTCTTGAAGCTGTGAAAGTCTTGAGGATGTGCTGAACAGAGTTGCAAGAACAGCTGTGAAGCAGCGAGTTTTTGAGCTCTCGGGGTTTTTATGTTGAATGCCTCCCGATCACGTGAGCGGAAGCGAGATCACGTGATCGGGAGAATGTCACGCGACCAGGAAGTCGACGTGACAGCCTGAGCCTACCTGACCGTAATCTCCACGGTAACTGCCAGTGTAGGCGAGGAACCCAATGAGAACGTAAGCCGCCTTTGCCTCGGGACAGAAACCGTTGACGCGGCCCTCGTACCGCAGGTAGAGTGCAACTTCTGGGTGATGGAGATACTTTGGGGAATCTGGTGGAATGACTAAATGGAATGGAGGGTGATGTCGGGAAGCCAATGGGGCCGCGGATCTTTTTGTGTCTGGGGGCATAGATGTAGCGCATGGGGGTACAGATGTTGCTGCGCATGACAGAGAGGAAATATGGCAAAACAGGAGGGGATCGCAAGGAGGGAAGTACCCTTGACCTTTCTGACAAAAAACCATTACGTTCAAGAGCGCTCGAGATTAGAAAGCATAAGACCAGGAAACCAGGCTGAAGAATCCTGTATTGTGTGTCGGAGATACCCGGGGCCCTCCTGCATCACTAATCAAGGCGGGGAGAGCCAGCAGTCACTGGGGTACCGTCCTTGGCTCCAAGAACAAAGCAGTGTCAGTGAAATCAACACAGCCGGTGAGCTGGGAAGACTGATGCAAGACCGGTCTGTGTTGAAGCCAAGGTTGCAGGCAGCAACATTGTATGGCGAGCACTGGAATGAACATTGTTAAAAAGCGTGAGATAAAAGATGCACATAAGGCTGAACTGCTGATGAGTGTTTGAACTTTGAAGACTCTTTGATACGATACCTTTGACAGAGTGGTCCAGCACCATGTGGGTGCTCAATCGAAGGTCTCTGTAAGGTGTCCAGCTAAGAATTGTGAATCAAAGTGGTCCTGCGACAGGCAAAGCAAAATCGTGCACGCATTTAAAAGTCTTTGATTTTGATGTAGTGAAGTAAGTATTAAGAAGAGAGCACAGAATTGTAAATTGAAGAGATCCTGCGACGGGTCAAGCTAAATCCAATGCACAGTCAAAAGTCTTCGATTTTGATATAGTAAAGAAAGTTTGAAAAATTAGAAAAGTTTTGTCTGAGCCTGGCGGAGGGAGACCAATTGAAGGTTTTGCGTTAAAGTTGGTCTGAGCCTAGCGGAGGGGCACCCGCGGCGAACAGTGAATCACCCGAGAAGTTGTGTACTGGAGAATCCTGAGGAGAAAGGGACTTTGTTTGTCGCATCAGGACCTCTGAAATAAGAGACTTTGAATGGCAAAGAGACTTGGGTACAGAAGGCCCTGATCCTGAGATTTTGAACTGCATCCTCGTGCTAGAAAATCCAGTGTATGTGCTAAGGTCAAGTGTGCCACCTTGCCCGGTGCTGAAAACATGAGGAAGGGAAGATAACGGCTCAACTATCCTGACACATCATTTGTTAAACCCTTTTTTTTTGTATAACATTGTTTCCCTCACCATTTGTATTTAGAAGTAAGGATTGGCAATAGATTTATTAGTATAGTCCCTTTTATTGTGACAAGACTCTACTAGGACTGCATTTTTATTATTTGATGGTCATAGATTGCTGCCATGTTTAGATTTAGGTTTAGATAGGTGTTCAACCCACCCACTGAAGTTAAATAAACACCCTTGAACTGTGATCACTTTTGTATGTCTTCACTGTTTGATACCATGTCTACCTTACACAGAGTAGCAAACAGTGGTTGGTTCAAGTTGGATTTCCTGAGGCCCTAATAGTCTGAGGGTCTCATATGATGTATTAATTTATATATTTTACTTCTATAGCACTGGAACAGAGCCCGTGGGCATAGAAGCACTGATCAAAAGACAGAAACACAAGGAACATAAAGCAGAATGAGTTGTACAGGAGGACCGGTTTCTCAAAAGTCATGTCTGAGCAGAGTTTATTCAAAGAGGATGATTTTTAGACTGTGCTTGAAAGTCACTAGAGAGAAGCAGGCCCTTAAGTCAGGAGGCAGGGCATTCCACATACGCAAGGCTGCCAGTGAAAAAGATCCTTCTAACACAAGGGACAGTTTGCCCTTTGGAGTTTGGAGGGGGCATGAATTTTTGGCCTAACTATTCTGCAGTTAGGAAGGGAGGACAGCCTGATAGAGAGATAAACTGGGCTTTTCCCATAAAGACCAGCATGAGTAATGCATAACGTCTGAAATGTAATATGTCTACTGATAGGCAGCCAGTGTAGGGATCTCCTAGCCTCAGTTACATGATCGTATTTGCAAAGCCCCAATACCATACGAAAAGTATTATTTCATACAACCTGCAGACGGTTGATTTCTCCCCTACCAACGCCTTGCAGGAGGCTAGAGCAGTAATTAAGGGGGCCCAATAATGGCACGAGCTAGAGTGGCACAGTTAGAGGAGTCAATGAAAGATCTGAGCTGGGCAAGTAACTTCTTAATATAACAGGAAGTTCTTGATACAAGGCTGCTGATGTGAGCATTCATGCTGAGCTCTTGATCAAGCACTAATCCAAGAGTCTTACCTTTTGGTACGGTCACCAGAGTGCACTCTGGGATTTGAAGGTAGCAATATGCAGTGTCCAGGTTACACGGCTTGGATGCTGTGCCAGTAATCATAATCTCAGCATTGGCGTTGTTTATTGCCAACCCATTGTAAATCATCCATTTGTGGATATGGTTATAAATGGTGTTATTTGTAATGGTGTCAAGGCTATAAATGACTGAGAGTGGTATGAGGCACTGTGTGTCATCGGCATAGTTACCATACACTATGCCCTCTGCGTTCAACAACTGAAAAAGAGGAAGGGTAAAGATATTAAATAAAGTAGGGGCCACAAAGGATCCCTTAGGTACTCCACAGGATACCACATATACATCAGCCATGGCACCTTACTGGTAAACTCTGGCTGCCCAGTTCATCAAGAATGAGTGCACTGTCAAGTCTTGATCTGTCGTGAAGAGTATAGGGGCCCCCGTCCCCAAGTTCCCCACAGAGGTGTAAAAATATTCTCTGTGCGGTCCTTGAGGCCACAGGTGTGGATGAAGAGATACTGGAACCACGCTACGCTGATAACCCCAAGGCTGCTGTAAAGAAACCAGGTATTAGCACAGACAGGCACAGTAAGTATCAACAGGCGTATGAACACAAGGAAAAAGTCTTACCTAAAAGAGGGCTACCCAATGCTGTAACCTGGGCCTGGGATACTTGTGGGGAGGGTGCGTGAACAGCAACAGCAGTCGAACTGAAGGATGGTAAGTGCTGACTGCACACACCTGAGTGGTTCTTGGGTATTTTATGCAAGGCGTAGTTCTGATGGATGCGTAATACAAGGAGAATCAATAGGTCTGAGCAAAGAAGTCTGTGTAGCAAGCCGAGGTCCGATGATGCCGGGTGGACGTAGAAAAGAACAACAATGCCAGGGAGTATCCAAATAGAAGTGCAAACGTCCGTAAGCCGTGATCCGTGAATCCGTGAAGTCAAGGTGAGTCAAATGAATGGAAATCGCCGAACAGAGTTACTGGAACAGCTGTGAAGCAAAGACCGCTTGTGCAGTCGTAGCTTTTATCGGCTTGCTTTCCAATCAGATGAGCAGGAATGGAGTCACGTGATCGGGATATCGTCACGTGATCCCGAAGTTGGTGTAACAGCCTGACTCTGCCTGACTGTAGCCTCCACGGTAGCTGCCAATGCCGGTAAGGAGACAAGTGAAGCTGAAAACGGCCTTTATTTTGGGGCAGAAACTGTTCACACGACCCCTGCAGCACAACTGGATTGCCGCTAAATGCTGATGGGGAAACCCTAGCAGAATGCCTACCTGAAGGAGGGGAAGGTGAGACCGGGGAACCAATGGGGGCACTGGTGTTGTGCATGACATGCACCAATTGGGAGGCATCACTATAGAAGGAGGCACAGTCTTGCAGTCTGGCTAAAAGAACGGAATAGTCTACTAGATCAAATGCTGCCGTTAGGTCCAGAAGCACCAGGAGAGCAGTTTCCCCTTTATCACAGTGCTGCATGATGTTTGCTTTTAGGTCCAATAGTGTGGACTCAGTGCTGTGAGCACATATGAAGCCTGATTGTTTGGGATCTAAGATGTTATGACAATTTAGGAAATCTTGGATTTGAAGATGAGTGACTTTATCCAAAATATTTAGTAAGAACAGTGTGTTGGTAATGGGGTAATAGCTGCCCACAAGATTTGGATCCAGGGTGGATTTTTTCAATAGGGGAGAGATCCAAGCCTGTTTGATGTCTGGTGGAACGTGGCTCTCTGGGAAGGAGGAATTTACAAATGTTGTAATGAGAGGTGTGAGTGGCATGGCACAATATTTAACAATAGATGCCGGACAGACATCACTCCTGCAATTTGTAGGTTTGATTGTCTCCAGAATATCCAAGATTTCTGCTTCCGAGATAACCATAAATTTAAACTGAGGCAGTGAAGTGACAGGTCTCACATACTTTCTAGCATGGATAGACCCACCCAGGGTACTTAACTTAGACCCAATACCACTCTTCATTTTCTCAATTTTAAGCAAAATCGCTTTCTGGAGGGAGGTGCAAAGATTGGAATGATAGAGGGTTAGGGAGTTCCTTGATGTACGGGAGTCCATGTCCCCTAGGGTGGAGTCTCTCTGTGTGAGGTCCCTCTTGCCGTCATCCCTAGGGGGAATTTTGCATAGCAGGCTCACCTCCATAGTCTTGCAAGGAAGAGCTCCCCTCTTGGTAGAAGTGATGAAATCCTGCAATTCGTCAAACAGTTGAGGGTACAATTATGTAATTGATTTATTGGAGCGAGGCAAATCTGAAGTTGCTCCTCTTTCCTGCACATTCCTTTGTTTTTGCAACTTGTCTAATGTATTCCTTGACTGACCATATGTGTCATCCAACCCCCTTATTCTAGATCCTCCAACTTTTTTAAGATTCTACAAATCAATTTAGAAAAAAACTCACATTCCTATGGTTTTATCTTCCCCTATGTGGGGCAGATTTATGGAATTATTTGAGCCGAAAAACAGGGATTTGTGCGCCATTCTGCCCGCAAATCCCTGTTTAACAAATGGGGATTTGCGGGCCGAATGGCGCACAAATTCCTGTTTTTTGGCGCAAATAATTCCATGATGAATCAGCCTCTTTGTGCGTTAAAGTATGTAATAAATTAAAGGTTTGATTAAGTGAAAAGTCCCATTTATCCGGAATTGCATGACCCCCTTCGTCATGGAGCTCTATTTTTCGAAGTAAGTTTATGACTCAGGTTGATAGTTAATATACTTAAAACAGAATTAGGTTGGAGCAGAACTCAGTAATCTCAGATGGCTGAGTCCCACTGCATCTTTCCTTCTCTGTCTCTGCCCTCAGCTCTCTTCTAGCGTTTTCCCCACCTAAGACCTGAAAATTGTATATTATTTTCTGCATTGTGTTTATTCTTTTTCCACTTATTTTTACTTGTTATGCTACCCCTCCCAGTTTTATTTTACCCCTCTCTGTCTACCTTTGCTGCCCCTTTAATGAAATAATACATACAGATTTTCACATAGGTTTCATGTAGGCCTTTTACCTATCCTTTTTCTGGGCACAGCGGTTCCAGGGGAAGTGGTCCACTACTTGTGTTACCATTTCAGCTGGACATGGCAAGGCCAAGGCTCTGTGGCATCAACTGAGGACTCTCTCAGGTGTCACCAAGTAATCAAATAAGCAAAGGTAGAGAAAGGATTTATTTCCATGCTGCAGTACAGGAATGGGCAGGAAATCTGACAGAGTATCCCCATCTTAAAAACAATGGCCCGAGCACCGAAACCTTAGGGTGTTATAGGGTATTACACAATGGGGTTCATTCAGAAAAGCGAGTAAAATACATTTAGTTAGTTACATTACCAATTAACTTTCTAGCAGTAAATCCTCTGACCTTGGAGGAAATGGCTTTACAGCATTAGTCGAGACCTACTCAATTCTGCTCGGTCTACCCATTTGATGCAAACCGCTGCCTCTAGCGGATCTTCTCATTACATGTAGCACAGCCTGAGCCAGCTTCTAATGCCAATGTGATCATTAATCTGGTTATCTAGTGGTACTAAATGCCTTTATTGTTGTCGGTTTTTCGTGTCACTGGGCATTCCTGTTCCTAGGACAAAAGGCTAACATCATGCTTGCATGGCTTAATTGGCCATAATGTATGTGCCAACCAACCATTTCTCTCACAGGGCCTTCTCCCGAAACATTTCTGCTGTCACTCATGGCTCATGTCTGTTCGAGGCACAATAGAAATAAAATACTGTTGGCTTCAACAAGCCCGACAACATACTCATATGTGCTCCGTCATCCTACCATGTTGCATTCTGAAATATACCTGTGATTGTGGGTGAACCTCACTAGCACACAACAGAGTATAGCACTTGATACCCCAAAAACAAAGCCTCAAGTGTCGCAACCCAACTCACCTAGAATCTCAGCGGCACACAGACAGCGGGTACTTCCAGATGTGCATGCATCAACACATCAGGATTTAGACCTTCCCTTTCCCTCTGCACCTACAAATCCCCCTCTGTTGCAGACTGAGCACCAAGAGGGTGTAAAAATGGGCAAAGTAATTCAATAAAAATAGCCAGGTACATTACATTATATACCAAAATAATCTCTGGTAATTGAAGATTTTATGCTGCATCAGTCAAAGACCCTCTTAGTCTCCGATCTCCTGCTTTCATTTTAACATTATGATTACTTACAATCAGAGAAAACAGGACACCCTCCCAACTAGGAGTGGATGGTGATGGTTGTCACACCAGCACTGTTTATGGAGATTATGAGATTATGTTCATAGAATTGACCATTTAGTTTTCTGTTAAGGGACTCCATCAGGTTCAGAATTTGCAACCCTATGTTTCTGCAACCAAATACTATAATTTATGCAGACATTTGCTGGTTCTCAGGCAATGGTTTCTCATTCGGGTATTTGTTTTTGTCATCGCCAAAATAAACACACAACCTATGTGTCGTGTCTGCCTATTACGCATAATGTACATTTTCAATTAGAGGGTTGGTTTATGCGCCAGACAATATGCAAAGTTTAAAAATGTCCTTACACCCTTTTATGAAATAAATTGTGTTTTATTTTATTATTTGCTTCTTCTCAAAGAGAGTTTTTATTTATATACAATGCAAAAAATGCATCCTAAATTGCTGATTAGTCACAAATTCTTAATTCAGAGTCATTCTTCTTCTCAAAGAGAGTTTTTGGTTATATATGTTATTCAAAAAATGCATTATAATTTGCTGATTTGTCACAAATTCTTAATTCAGAGTCATTCTTCTTCTCAAAGAGAGTTTTTGGTTATATATGTTATTCAAAAAATGCATCATAATTTGCTGATTAGTCACAAATTCTTAATTCAGAGTCATTCTTCTTCTCAAAGAGAGTTTTTGGTTATATATGTTATTCAAAAAATGCATCATAATTTGCTGATTAGTCACAAATTCTTAATTCAGAGTCATTCTTCTTCTCAAAGAGAGTTTTTGTTTATATATTTTATTCAAAAACTGCATCATAATTTGATGATTAGTCACAAATTCTTAATTCAGAATCGTTCAAAGGTGCATCTTCATTTGTTAATTGGTCACAAATCCTCATTCAAATGTATCGCTTAGTATGTAGATTAGGTTTAGATCCTTTGCTTTGTTCAAATGTATGTCTAAATTAAATGAATAAATTAATTAATCTCAAGTCCTTTCATCTCAGATTCTTTTCCTCTATACGTATTTCACCACATAGAAAATACTGTGGATAATCAGGAGGTTCTTAATTGAGGCAGTTGTAAACTAAAAAGTAGGGAGGGAAAGAAAAAATAACTATTTAAAATTATTATTGTTTTGTTGCCTTATCATTGGCTTTTTGTACAGTGTTCATTTTGTTTTATTCTGGCAATTTAAACATGTAAGTTCTAAATGAAATCATAAGGCATCGAAACTAAACATATCTATCATGATAATTATCCATTTGTTTGCACATATAATGTCCTTGCTGAATCACTCAACACTTATGTCATCCATAGAATAGGTTCTTGAACATAATGGAAGATTTCCCTTTTACATAATGAAATTGCCAGAATAGTAATGAGTTACTAATTATGAGGGATGTTATGATATGTAATGTTGACACTGGAACTATTATAAAAAAAAGAGTGAGTCCACGGGCGCTAAGAGATTATTTATCTCTGACGTCATGCCTTGATTGACACATTACGTCATCACGCTTGGGCAATAAAAATGAAAGTGAAGAGGGCGGCGTTGTGGGGAACACGCGGAATGCCGCCATTGTGATTGAAACTAAACAGAATAGTGAGTATCACGGCTAGCTCAGCCAGAATAAACACAAGTGTGTGATGTATATGCAATTAATTGCCTTAGAGTGAATAACATGTTTTTTAAACTATTTATCTGTGATAAAATATAAATAATCATTATAAATATCAAAAGCAAGTTCATGCAAGAATTTGAATAAATATTCATTATAAATATCAAAAGCAAGTTCATGCACAATTCAGAATTAGAGACTTTGGCATGAATGAGAGGTTTCGGCCTACTTTATGGAAAAGGTGTCTCTCTAGTATTTCGATTGACTTATTTACAATCTCAAAAGATATAGAAAAAGAAAGTGTATTTTACCGCCATTGGGTGAATAATGGCATTTACACATACAAAAATTAAACATCATTACAAGGAATTGGTTACTAATATTCTTAACAAAAGTGAGGGTCTGTAATAAGCTATCTGAACTTCATTAAGGAAGTAGAATGGGTTAGTATAACCATGAAATAACAATTATAGAGTACAATATTAAACTGACTAAGTAGTTGGGATGTTGGCTAATAGAAATAGTAACCAGACCAATACTTGAAATTATCCTTTAGAGGATACTCATCCAGGATTTAACCTGAAGCAGTCCCGGACCTACCGCAACATATCAATATATAACTGTGAGGAGAAATCTATAATAGAGTTATTCAATAACATATTGATGAAGCTGCTGTGCACAATTGAAAATAGCCAATATATAGAATACTACAACTGATTTTCATTCTCAATAGATAATAATTGGAAAAGAAATGCTCATGGAAAACAAAATTGGTTGAATAGAAAGTTAGATCTATTTATGAAAGGGTATATACAGCTGTTTGGGTAAGTCACTAAGACTTGATACATAAAATATGGTTCTATCATAAGTAATTACTTATTTTAATACTTGTCCTATTTCTTTCCATCTTTTGTCTCCCTCTGAAATCCTAGGGAACAAAATAAAACAATAAATGACAGAACATATAAAACTATAATTCATACAACATTGAGCAAAATATTTTTGGAAAACCTTTATAAGATTGTCTTGGTTAAACCTAGATCAAGGTGAAGGGAACCATGAACTAGTTCATGTGGAAAAACCTACTTGTTTTCGGAAACCTTTTCTGTGTGTTAATACAATGTAAATTACAAATTAGGGTCAAATTATGAACTAGAACACGCATAGGCCCATCCAGAATTTACAGTTAACAGCAATGTCATCTACTGGGGTCATTTCATGGATGACAACCTGTTAATATGAGATGGAGACACAACAAATGCCTGTTCAAATACATACATTATCTCAACAATGACTACAACATTCAATTGACAATGAACTGCAACAAACAAAGCATCTGTTTTTTGGATCTTGAGTTATATGTGACTAACAACAGCATTCATACTACTGTCTATCGGAAAATGACTGCAAGCTACAGCATTTTACACGCCCAAAGCAATCATCCTAAACGTACTATTCACAATATACTGTATGGAGAAATCCTAAGAATTAATGGAAATTGCCGTGAAGAATTAGAATACCAAACACATGTAAACAAAACTGTACACAGATTCAAGGAAAGAGGCTATCAAGCCAAAATATTACATAAAGCATTAGAAAGAGCTAAAACAAAAGAAATAATTGAATTATTACCAAACAAAGAAACCAGCACAGAAAATGTGAAACATGACAAAGTGCGATTAATTACTACATACAGCTGAAATGCTTAAACTATTAAACGCATCCTAAGGAGACATTGGAATATTTTACAGTTGGACAAAGCCATTTCTGTACCCACAACCAAAAGTTACATTTTGTAAAGCCATCACAATCAAAAATTAGATTAGTCCAAGCTTTCTGCAACCAACAAAGAAAACAACCAACTCTGCAAACAATGTGGGGCATGCCACCCATTGTAGGAAACAACAAATGTGGAAACTGGAAAATATGCCCACACATAATGGATGGCAAGAAACAAATGGATCTACCAAATGGTATACATGAACAAGTAAATCAGTTCATCAACTGTACCAAATTTATCACCTATGTTATATTTTGGAATTGCAGAAAATGGTATATCGGAAGTACTGGACGATCGCTTAAAATCTGAATCATCGAACACCTCAGAGCAATCAAAAACGACTTCAGATATCCAATAGCAATACATTTCAACTTAGAACACCGCAATTCAATGACAGATACCCTTAAAGTGTTGGGCCTGGAACTGGTGAGCCTACCACCGAGGGGTAAAAACAGAGAACTGCAACTTCGCCAGAGAGAAGCTAAATGGGTTAGCATTATGGGCACATGTCAAACTGGATTAAATCATGATAAAGAATTTTACACATATCTATAAGTTTGTGACTTTGGCAAATCACCCTAGTTATCAAGCATAAACCAGAAAAACCTATATCTGTATGTATTTGTCTGAATTAACAGTTTTGTAAAATATTGTGTGCAAACCTACTTAATAATAGATCAACAAACAGGTCTGATCAAACCAATAAATATGCTCAGGCCTATAGAAAGCTCCTCCAAGAAGAAATCAGACATTGCAACAGATTTATGGAAACCACCAAAAAATATCTCACCACTAACATGTACACAACATACACATGTAGAGCAGCCAATCCCAATCAGAACAAGAAACAAAGAGCAAGAGGGAAACTAGGAAAATCTAAAATGTCAAATATTTAAACAACTGATAAAATTGCTCTGAAACCTCCAGATATCCAAATTAGGCTGCAAATATAAGCGAAACACATATTTCCATTACAATTGTAATCAACCGCATTTGGTTTGTTAGAATAGATGACATAATATTATTGTGAAATGATGTCGGGCTGATGTCACACTTAACAAATACACACCTTAAATCAGTGTATATTAAATTTAATAATGAGATTCCATTAGCAGAGGACAAAAAATAGAAGTATGACACATTTTCAAATAAGAAGAAGGCCAAATTATTACTTTAAAAGATGGCCAGCACAAAAATGTAAAATACACAACAAAATAGCTGCAACGTTGGGAAATGGACAGAATTACATCACAGTGCAACGTCATGAGTGTGGTGACACCAATTAAGGAAGTATATTATCCATCTGACACCCCCAAACACCGATCCCACGCAGAACGGCGTTTGGAGGATACCGGACAATTGGATTGTCACATCCAAGCAAATTTAACATTACAGGTAAGACAATCCCACAACTATTGCATCCCCATAATAGAATGGTAATAAATGAAATTAACATTGTTACAACGATATGGAAACGCCACACATTTTCTGTTTATATTCCAGGCACAATTGAAATATCTATATTTATAAAAGTGAACATTTGTGTGTGACTGGGTTTGTGGCAAAGCATTGTTCCCTATACAATTCCACACTGTTTGACCAATCTGCATCAAATGTTGCATAGTTACCTGTTAGGACTTTCCGGACAATACTGGCTAGATGACATTTGGACACACCAACCCGTTCCCCAGATTTCAGCACAAGTCAACATTTCTTTATGGGTTTGTGGCTTGGTGAAGGATTGTTCATTATACAATTCCACACTGTTTCACCAATCTGCACCCAATTCTGCATAGTTACCTGTTAGGACCCTCTGGACATTACTGGCTACATGACATGTGGACCCCCCCTTCCCCGGATATCAGCACAAGTCTAAATTTGTTTGTGGATTTCCAGCCTGGCAAATCATTGTTCCTTATACAATTCCACACCGTTTCACCAATCTGCACCAAATTGTCCATAGTTACCTGTTAGGACTCTCCGGACATTACTGGCTACATGACATTTGGAGACCCCACTGCTTTCCCTGGATTTCAGCCCCTTCACACATGAGACGGTTGCCTGAAATTGGCAAGATATCAATGTGGTCAAAGAAGGGTCGGTCTTGACACGAGGAACAAAAAACATGGGGTCGCTATGTGACCTCAAAAAACATGTTTCAAAGACCTAGGATGCACAGTCTCTGAGATATTTGCACTGCAATGCACTGCAACAAACTGCACCATGACAGGGTGAGCTGACAGGTCGGGAGAGAGCACAGAATGTCCCAGTATGCAGCAGCACACCCACTCTTGCCTCCCCCACAATGTCTGCTATGGGTTATGTCAGCCAGCCACACATGCCCATTCTCAGTGCAGTAAGTATGAATGAGGTTAAGCTTCATATTTTGGATTGGTTGGCTGTTTTTGAATATAACTAAGGGATTCAGGAAATTACAGGGAACCAGCTGATTCCTTGGATTCTGTCTAGACTACCCCAGGATGCAACTGATGCTGTAATGGAGGTGGGGGAAATGGATAGGATTGAGTATGAAAATGTGAAACTAGCTCTGATAACTAGGTTTTGGAAAACTCCTTCCCAGTATCTTAAGAGGCTTAGAACCCTCAAAAAGCATGATGGTACCCCTTGGGTTACCTAGGTGTGTGAATGTTTGAAAAACTTAGATGGTTGGGTTAAGGGTTACAGAGTTAACACTTGTGAAGGTATGAGAAATCTGTTCATGTTAGAGTCTATCTATGATGCCTGCTCTCCTGAGCTCAGACAGTACTTGGCTGATTTAAAGGAAATTGATTCTAAGAAGTTAGCAAAGGCTGCTCACTTGTGGGTTGCCAACAGGGCTATTCACAAGGATTCTGGGGCTACTCAGAAGAAGGATGAGGGAAAGCAGCACAAGAAAGATAACAAAGAGAATTCCAATACCTCCAATCCAAAAGAGGGCCACAAACATAAGAAGGGTGAGCCACCTGGGAAACTAAATCAGGCTAGTGAAACTTCTGGTGCTAAACCAGAGGGAGGTCAGACCAAACCCCCATGTATCTGCTTGTGGGTCACCTCACCATGTGAAAGGGGATCCCAGATGTAAGGGTAAACCTTCAGGTATCCACACTGTCTCCTTAGCCTTCTACCCAGAGGAAGAAGTACAAATGGCAAGTGGAAACATTCACCTAATGGCTTAGGAACCCATAAAAGTCTCAGCCAGTGTTTCTTTAGTATCCCTGGGTCTTTTCTGTGGGAACAACAGAACTTAGATGTCTATAATCCCATCCCAGACAATACTAAAGAGTATTACAAAGGCAGTGTACTTGTGAAGTGAAGAGGTAAGCAAATCAGAACAGCGACCTACAGGATCATTGATTTTTAACAATTGATGAGAGTGTTGGCATTTCTGTCTACAGAATCAGTTCAGAAAACAGGGACTTTTTGCTAGTAGACTTATATTAACAAATACCAGAAAAATACGGGAGAAACCAGTGTCAATAACCTGAAGCATCAAAAACCCTAAAACTTTGGTAAGTGGATATGCAAAGGCAACCACACTGAACACTGTACATAGAAGCCATTCATAAGGTCACAAAACAAAAACTTTAAATAGTTCTATTTTTCCTTCCCTTCCTCCTTTTTAGGTTACAACAGACACAGTTAAGAACCTATTGATGATCCACAGTATTTTCAATGTGGTGTAACACGTGTAGAGGAAAAGAATCTGAGAGGAAAGGACTTGAGAATAATTCATTTAATTTAGATATACATTTGAACAAAGGAAAGGATCTGAAACTAATCTGCATATTAAGATATACATTTGAACAAGGATTTGTGACCAATTAACAAATCAAGATGAACCTTCGAATGATTCAGAATTAAGAATTTGTGACTAATCAACAAATTATGATGCATTTTTTGAGTCACGTTGTATATAAACAAAAACTCTCTTTGAGGAGAAGAATGAATCTGAATTAGGAATTTGTGGCTAATCAACACATTTTGATGTATTTTCTTAATCACGTCGTATATCAACAAAAACTCTCTTTGAGCAGAAGCAAATAATAAAATAAAGCACAATTTATTTCATCAAAAGGAATAAGGAAATGATTACACTTTTCATATTGTCTAGCGCATAAACCAACCCTCTAACTGAAAATTTACAAATACCATAATTACCTGACAAAATCAAAAAAGACAGAGGCAAACTTTTTGTGTATTGTTTATGGGGCGCTGCATTTTCCCTACTATTTATCGATGTTGATCTGTTGACCGAATGCATACGCAGTTGAAAGGTCACAACCCACACTATATTCAAACAGTAAAGTGATATTTACTAGAGTTTGTGCATATGCAAGATCAGGATTATTGGAAAGCTCTTCTTGTCAGAGTAGAATATGTCTTTAACAATTCTTTCCATTCTGTATGATACGTTATGTTATGTAATGTAATGTTATGTAATGTTATGTTATGTTATGATATGTTATGTTATGTTATGTTATGTTATGTTATGTTATGTTATGTTATGTTATGTTAATCACCTCTTATACTGTGCCCATCACCACTGGATCAGGTCTGCAGCACAAGGAATTGTCTGAATAGTAGCAGATGGTGGCCCTGCCATGGGAAAACTAGGTTCTGTGGGGGAAAGGTACAGGGTATAGTAAAGAGGATATTTGATGCGGGAGTAGGATAGACACAGACAAATAATTGAAAAAGGCACAACATGTCTATAGAAGAGAGTATGACTGTGTTACTAGGGGTGAATGTGTAATCCATCCTTAGTAACAAATCAAATATAATCCACATCAGGAAAAGAGAGGATTAAACCTTCCCACAATGCCAAGCATTTCTGGAAAGGGTGTTGCATGGTACTAGCATTAATCAGTCCATGATTGCGTGATGAACTCGAGATGTGCTCAGGTGTGCCCTTGATGTGTGGAGGCATCTTCATCAGATACCGTTTTTTGAATACCCCATTAATCGCCAAGTGGATAATCTGCTTGTGCCAGGTTAATTGATGGAAACACGGGAGCCAAGATTTGGAGGCATGCAAGTGAATGGGGGGAACATGAAAGGGAAAGAGTTAAGGTAACAAAAGGGAAACATCAGATCCACCAAGAGCCATACCTACGTGGCCGATGAGTCAGTTTTTCTGTTCTTTCCCTAATGGGGAATATTTCCTGGCCAAGCCTCTACCTGTACATAGACACTACTAGAATAAAGCTACTGGGAGTCCACTAGAAGTAAGAGTATTGCAAACAAAGCAAAAAGACAGTTGAGTTATGCACAAGAGAGGTACAGGTTACAGGATGACAAGAAAATAGAACATAGGCCCCTTTAAAAAACACATGATTTGTTCTGCCAGTGCACATGAAGTTTAGGACAATTCTATTCCTGCCACTGGTTGCTTCCTGTCAATGGGGGTTTCATTCATTCTCAAACAACTCACGAATGAAAAGCTCCACAACCACCATAATACCATCTCCGATCAGTCAACAAAGACGTGAGTTTTGAAGTATCACAAATGTGTGAATCCCATCTATTCTGAGGTCACTTACAGTACTTGGTGGACTGCTAAGGCAATGGTCAGAAAGAGCACTGCTGTGAACCAGCATTGCAGGAGCACACTTTCTGTCTGGTTCAACATTTCCATCTGATTCATGCAGGCAAAGAGTCAGGCTCTTGACACTCTGTTTGTTTGTTTGTTTGTTTATTAATTTGTATGGTGCACCTGACCCAAAGGTAGCTGGGCACAACAGAGAACAGAATACATGGATACTTCAAGCTTAGTGAAAGAGTAAGGCACAAAGGTACATGAATAAGTAAAAACATTGCAAATAAATAATAAAGAACAAATCAAATGAGGTGGTTCGCGGTTAGTCTTGGGGGTCTTGGAATGTAGCCATTTGAGACTATTACATCTGAAACTGTAATAGGATTGATCTATTGTAACATCAAGTGGGAGAGCGTTCCAATACTGGGCTGCCTTAACCGGGAAGCTGCTGACTCCTGTTTTTTCATCCTGAATCTCGGTATCTGTAGGCAGTAAGAGTTGGCAGCTCTGGTAGGGCGGGTTGAAGTTCTTCTCACTATTCCCTCTGCCAGGTAGGGGGGAGCTGTGTTATTGAGGCATTTGTAGGTTAGTGAAGCTATTTTAAGTGAGATCCTGTCGCTAATTTTTAGCCACTGTTGTTTTATTCTTATATTAGAGATGTGTTCTCTAGTAGGTAAGTTGAGGGCAGTTCTAAGGGCATTATTTTGCAAAATTTGCATTTTATCAATGATGTGTTTGTTGGCTCCCAGGCAGAGGGCATTACAGTAGTCTAGTTTGGAGAGTATTAAGGCATTGGCGAGGATGATGCAGCTTGCTTGTGTTAGGAAAGCTCGGCATGCACTAATGAGCTTGCATGCATAGGAGGTGGAGGAAGCTAGGGGAATTTACCTGTTTCTGCAATTTTAGGGTGGAGTCAAGGTGAAAGCCTAATGTTTTCAATACTTTGGTTACTGTAATTATGTTGCCATCAATGCTGAAAGCATAGTAGTTAGGGCTAAGTTTCTTTAGGTTAGCAGCAGAGCCGAGGAGTAGGATTTCAGTTCTATCATCATTCAGGCAGAGGCCGTGATTGGCCATCCATGCCTGAATGATGAGCTATATTTCATTTACCAAGGCCGTATCAGAGACAAAATTGCCCCGAATGGGGTATGAGGATCTGGGTGCCATCTGCATAGTTAGTGTAGGTGATACCCAGTCTGTCCAATTTGTCAAATAGGGGCTTATTAAATACATTATACATAGTCGGCGAGATGCAAGATCATTGGGGTGTGCCGCAGGTTATTTTGATGGGGTCTGCTGATGCCGATGTAGAGAAAACTCTCATAGTTCGGTTGTCCAGAAAAGATTGGACCCAGGCTATAGCCTTGCTTGAGAAGTGGGCAGCCAATGCCAGGTGTTCACACAATACTGTGTGGTCCACCAGGTCAAAGGCCACCCACAGGTCAAGGAGGAGTAGCATGGCAGTATTTCGCTTGTCGTTGAGCTCGTCAATTTGGGTTTTGAGATCAATTAAGGTTGTCTCTGTGCCATTTTGGGTTCTGAACCTAGATTGGCGGACACCTAAGAGTTGGTTAGATTCAAGATAACACTGAATTTGTAAATAGGCTACTCTGTCTATTATCTTGAGAAGAAAAGGTACCGTGGTAATGGGCCTATAGTTAGTGGGGAAAGAAGGGTCTAAGGTTTGTTTCTTGAGAAGAGGTAAAACCCATGACTCTTTTAAGTTACTTGGTATAGTGTTAGTAGAGGTGTCCAGTCAGTTTTTCAAATAAAAAAGTTTCGAAAGGCAAACTTTCAAATCTTTTTTTTTCGAAATGCCACTCTTTCGAATGACAATTTATTTGAAAAAAATTTGAACAAAATTTGAGAGTTTGCCTTTCGAAACCTGGGTTAGGGTTAGGGTTGTGGCTTGGTTTAGGGGTGGGGGGTGGGAGGGTGGCTTGGGGGTTGGGAGATGGGAGGAATCCCCCAATATACATAGATGACATAACACTGAGGACCATATGAGTTGCAATACACCACAAAACCAGCACCAGATGCTTAAATAGTGAGCATCAGCAAATGGCTGTAGGAGAGCTGTATTAAACTGCAGCTGCAATGTAACGGGTAATGAGAGCAATAACTTGGCCATCTTAAAACAAGAACAAATATTGTCAGACATCTTGAACCATGATACAATTCTTCTTTCATTATGCACATGAGCACAATTTGAAAGTGGTCCGTAACCACAATCTGTGACTAACTCTGTTTTTTTCGGTACCTTGCCATCGTCTTCCTGTGGGTCATAACAACCCGGGCCAGTCCCAGGAAACTTCTCCTGCCCAAGCACATCAGTGTCCCTTGCACCGACAAAGGCAAAGCTGGCCCATAACATCTTGGCTGTCCCATTGAGCCTGATGGGAAGCATGACACAAACTAACTTCTGACATCGCACAGTGGAAGGGTTGTGATTTTAAAAGGTGGGTAATGTCTGGATGCCCCTCTTAAGACCTGTCTGGCCTGCCTAACTGCATGATTTGGCAATGGATAGCTTTTAATTAAGGAGAGGATGTAGGTGTATGCAGAGAATTCCTTGTTGTAAAGCCGCAGACATGTTAGTCTCTTCTGGTAGTGACTGGCAGAGAATCTGGAGGGCCGAAATGGGATTTTCCATGTCCAAGATCTTGATGCTGATTCTAAAATGGTGGCACAATAGTGAAACATGTGTATCTTAGATTCCAGATCTTCATGTTGTCCATGCACTGCCAGGTAGCATCATTCTACATACCTTTTTGTGCTCTGAAGCCTCGTTACTATTCATGGTGTTTGAAATTCTCCTGCAGGCCAACTTTTTCTGAGACCCATGTCCTTGTTTTGCCTAAAAAGTGAACTTCCTGCAGCAATAATGTTATTGACATCTATTTGACTGTAACTCTAACTCCTCTACCGGCGGATACCCAATTGGTGCTTCATTTTTGTACCAGGTTCCAGTCTGCTGTTAAGATCTTATATTATAGACCGGTAGAGTTTACTTGGTGATTCTGGGAAACATGCTAAACACCGGGAAAAAGTGAATATCGAAACAACCTTCAGTCACTTCCCTCTCCCCAGAAACACAGAATAGTTTTGTGTGTCAGTACAGCAGGAGTCTACAACCTTAAACTCCAGATTTTTGGGACTACAACTCCCAACAGTCCAAGCCTCCAAAGTCAATTATGAAGGATTGTGGGACTAATAGTTTAAAACAATCCGGTGACCTCTGGGTTCAAAATCCTTCAGTACAGCCAACCTCATAAATGGTACAAAAACAGGTGACTAACTGTAGCATCCAATCTGATTGAATGACTGATTACTGAAAGTTTTCATTTGGGAAATTTGGTGTATTTTTCTACTGAAATAAACAGATATACTTAATGTGCAGTCATTTCCTGTATTCGTCTGAGTTGCGTGAAGCAAAATATGAGTTAAATCCATTTCAGGTCTGTCAACGTTTCCGTGTGATGCTGGTGAGAGTGGCTTTTATGGGACAACTTCCAAATGTAGGACGAGCAGAGAGAGAAAATAACACAAATGAATATAAAAGAGAATGTGCGCTGAAAAAGACATAAAGTCACTGTGACTGGCATTAAAGCTTTTCACTGGTGAAAAGAAAACACATGCAGACAACGCAAGAAGCCAATCAATGGGATGATAGATAATATCGTGCTCAGAAAAGGAGAACTAATTTTACGCCTTGGATTTTTTTCCAGCTGATTTAATAATGTATATCAGAATACGTTTGTAATTTGATCCCGTCATATTTGAGTTCCTTTATGTACATATTGTTCAGCTCTCTAATTAATGAGCTAGAGAAACAAGTCTGGCAGTAAGGTTTTTGGCACTCGAAATTAATGTTTTAGTTGTCTTTTTTCATACAGATCCAAATCGTGAATGTCTCATTAAAAAAAAGTTGCCATTTCCTTGTGCTTATAAAAAAATTCCCAGGCAGAAACTGTTACCCGGATTGCTTCACATGAGCAGTCATGAACATGTTTACAGCAAGAAAGTGCCAGCAACTACGGCCTCCACTAGGGCATTATGGATACCCTTGCATTGGCCTACTGCAAGGGTAGCTCTTCCAACCCCATTGTGTTTTTTTAGGGGATACACCAGTAGACGCTGGTCCTCTCTGCCTGGTTCACTGAAAATAGAAACAGAAAAACAATTGAAAAAGGCACAACATGTCTAGTATGATTTTGTTACTAGGGGTGCATATGTAATCCATCCTTAGTAAAAGATCAAACATAAACAGCATCAGGAAAAGAGAGGATTAAACCTTCCCACAATGCCAAGCATTTCTGGAAAGCATGTTGCATAATACTAGCATTAATCAGACCATGATTGCATGATGAACTCGAGATGTGCTCAGGTGTGCCCTTGATGTGTGGAAGCATCTTCATCAGATTCCGTTTTTTGAATACCCCATTAATCGCCAAGTGGATAATCTGCTTGTGCCAGGTTGATTGATAGAAACACGGGAGCCAAGATTTGGAGGCATGCAAGTGAATGGGGGGAACATGAAAGAGAAAGAGTTAAGGTGACAAAAGGGAAACATCAGATCCACCAAGAGCCATACCTGCGTGGCCGATGAGTCAGTTTTTCTGTTCTTTCCCTAATGGGGAACATTTATTGGCCAAGCCTCTACCTGTACATAGAAACTACTAGAATAAAGCTACTGGGAGTCTGCTAGAAATAAGAGTATTGCAAACAAAGCAAAAAGACACTTGAGTTATGCACAAGAGAGGTACAGGTTACAGGATGACAAGAAAATAGAACATAGGCCCCTTTAAAAAAACACATGATATGTTCTGCCAGTGCACATGAAGTTTATGGCAATTATATTCCTGTTTCTAGTTGTTTTCTGTCAATTTTGGTCATTCCAAAAAAATGCAGTAGGTTAATCTAGTATCCTAAATTGTTTTGCTTTTGCCGCAATGGGGGTTTCATTCATTCTCCCACAACTCTCGAATGAAAGCTCCACATCCACCATAATACCCTCCCCAATCAGTCAACCAAGACGTGAGTTTTGAAGTATCACAAATGTGTGAATCCCATCTATTCTGAGGTCACTTACAGTAGTTGGTGGACTGCTAAGGCAAAGGTCAGAAAGAGCGCTGCTGTGAACCAGCAATGCAGGAGCACTGTTAGGAAAGATTTCATAATTGTATGTAATTTTCCCTCCCTCTGTACACCCACAAACTTTTTGCTGCTGTTTAGACACCATTGACTGACTTTGCCAGAGAAGCACAGCCTTCAGCTGAACTCCTCTGGGCTTTCACTCACTTTTTATGGGGAAACTGACATGCCCTTAAGACAGTCAGTACTGGGAGACTTTGTTTCCCTTAGCCCTTTCCCAATGTTGCAACTTTTGTGCAACATGTAACAAGTGTGCAATGTATCTTACCATACAGCACACTTTGGTCTATAATCATTTCCAAAGGCCCTAGATACTCTCGCTGGACCTTTTATGAACTGTGCAGATGTGTCAGGGACAGGACTGGTGGCAGCTATCTTTTTTCATTCTTTTAACCCTTTCCTGCCATGTTAACCGCGTTAACTGCGTTTGGCACGAATAGGTGGCCTGGCTCCAAAATGGCCATGACACAAGGTCGTTTGTCCTCTTGTTTGGCCATCCTGCCCTTTGGCTTCCCCAGGTCGAGCCGACTCGGGTCAGTCCTTATTTGGTCATGCAGTTTCCTGCGAAATGCCAAGGTTTCACGGGGTTCTGCATGCCTTGTTTGTGTGCCCCCAGGATGTGGGCTGGGGTGTCTTTCCCCAATACACAACCTGGGTGCCAGAGAGTCTGGAGTGCTGTGAATGACTGGGACCACCGTGGTCCATGATTGGTCCACATATGAAGTGTATGTTTGTGAGCAGATCTCCCATTGGGTCCCCTTCATTTTGGCGCGAAGGAGACTCTGGTTAAGAGGAGGCCCCAAACACCCATACCATGTCGATCTCTGGAGTTCTCACTGAATGAAGGATAGGATCCAAATATCCTGAAACTAAGAATCCGAGTTGAGGAACCACTGGTGATCCGCTGGAAGGTTTGGCACCCTGAGCCCGCTGTCTTCCCGTGGGACCCCTTTGCAACTGGTCGTCCTACAAGGTCTACGAAGATGCTTCGACCCATTAGAATAGTGGGACTAACTATTCTCAGCACCTTCAACAAAACCTGCAAGTAAGCCCTCTCGTAAGTGTCCCTGGGCCAACTAGTGGGCTGAAGAGCTTACGCAGGACCTTTGCTCTGTCTCTGCCGTCGTTTTGAGGAAGCCCTTCAAACTTATTATACTGTTAGCTCTGTGTCCTCAGCACCCTCACACCGAATTTCAAACACTTGGCATTCCCAGGTCTGAAGTGAGACAAGTGCGCCAGGACCGGAGTAAACACGGTCACTGTTTTGCCCAACTGTGGCAACGATCTTTGCAGGTGTGCTGCATTTGTGACCCTCTTTCACCTGAAGCCTGCTGCAGTGAAACTGGCCTCATCCATCCATCAGGAGCAGAGAAATCGCCACTGTCCCGTTTGGGAAGCATCCTGTACGTTTGGAACTGAAAGCTGCAGAGCCTTCATATTGCCGCATTTGAACGTGCAACCGAAGTGGACCCGACTTGCAAAGTTTGGTCCAAAGTGCGCCTAGGGCCTGTGAGTAATCCTAACCCTAATTGGTGGCCCCTAGCACCTCCATCAATTTTCACACACAAGTGACCCCTGGCAGTTCCTCTCCTTTCCACTGCTAGTGCGAACTAGCGAACTTTTCCCGAACCTTGGAATCACCTCTGCCCTCAAATGGAGGCCCTCCTTAAATAGCGGAAATCTATTCTTCATCGACTCACCCACCTTCCTGAGCTGCTAGAGACCCCTGAAGAGACCCAGTTTTGTCCATTGGAACAGCCGCATTCACCTGCACTGCATGTACCATTGAGCATAAGGCTCCTCTCTTCTTAGGGTTTGGACTGCCTCTTAGTTAGGTGTGTGTTTGATATTGAAGGGGACTAAAGACTACCTGCACTGCCTATTTTCCTTCCCCTCTAGGTTGTGAACATATTTCGTGCCTTTAACCCTTTAGACCCCAATGGTCTTGTATATATCTTGTATTGATTGTGTTGTGTTGGTTTGATAGTATTGCTGTGATTCTTTTACTGTGTGTTGAGTTACAAAGGCCTTGTAATAAATTTGTTTATATTTTGATATATACACTTGTCTGGGAGTAATTTGTAAGTGTCCTTGCTGTGTGCTCATTTAGGTCTTCCAGTCACCCTCACCCCTCCTGAGACTAGTCTTGACGGCAGACCATGGCTACCTTGATTGGTCTGGCTTGTCCAGAGGTTACCCTGTTCCAAGAAACTAGGCTAGCTTTTTGAACATCTGCCCACCAGGTCAGTGTTCAGAAATCCGTATTAACAAATTGGTGTACAGCGGTGGGATAGGACTGAAGGTGTCCAGTGTTGCACACTAGCGAAGGCATTTCAAGTTATTCCTACCCAGGACACAGTGAATTGTTGTAGCCTAACTGAAAAAGGCCATAGACCTATCTAACAAAATGGAAACGAGTACCTTGTTAACCTTAAATGCTTCTAAATTTGAAACATTAAGAAAGATGTATGCTGAGAAGGGTTTACCTGCTCAAGGCACAAAAATGGAAATGAGTCAAAGGATCATGGAATGGCAAGAGTCACAACTTGGTGCCACAGCTCCTGAGGAAAGTGCAGAAGGTGGTGGGGCTGCTTTCCCTGGCAGAACTGACAAGTCCGTCGCTGCACTTATCCATGGGACCCATGAGGATTTATATGATGTGATGTCCAATGTTTCCTCTGCCAGTGCTGATGCTGAGGCCATGCTTGAATTCAAGAAGCAAGAACTGCTGTTTAGGCAGAAGGAGCTTGAATTTAACATGGCCAAGCTGAAGACAGAGCAGGCAGGAAAACAGAAGGACAGGGATCACCAGTTGGAACTGGCCAAGCTTCAAGTTTCCAATGGATCTAAGGGTCCTGGACATGGATCTGGGACCTCCTCTCATCCACGGTTTCCCAAATATCTGCTCAGTGTGTATGATGAGAAGAATGACATTATGGACTGGCTGAATATTTTTGAGTATGCATGTGAAATTCTACAGGCTGACAATGCTAATAAAATTGCATGGTTGCTTAGCAGACTGCCCCCATTCTGGCTGCAGTGCCATTATGGAAATGTCAAAGGCTGAGAGAGCAGATTTTACAAGGTTTGAAGCAAACTCTCATCTTAAAGTTTGGAAAGACTCCTGCCCAATACCTGAAGAGATTCAGAAAGTACAAAAAGAAAGAAGGAAGTACTTGGGTGTCTTATGTAACTGAGTCCTTAAAAAACTTGACTGGCTGGGTTGAAAGTTATAAGGTCTCCACCTTTGAGGGTATGATATGTCTTGTTATGCTTCAACATATTTTTGCATTTTTTCCCCTGAGCTTAAGCAGCATTTGGCAGATTCAAAGGAGTTAGATCCTAAGAAGCTCGCCATAGCAGCAGATGTGTGGGTGTCACATAGAGTGTCCCATAAGGACAAGACTCATCCTGGTAAGAAGGAGGAGGGGGAAAAGCCCAAAGATAAGGAGGGTGGGGGATTCCTCCCAAAAGGGCCACAAAAAGAACAATAAGGGTAAGTCACAAGAGAACTCACAAGGGAGTGGAGGTTATCCTCCAAAACAGAACTCAGGTTACAGTAAGCCTCCCTATGTCACCAGACCCTGTGGATCGTGTGTGGCTTGTGGAGCAAGTGATTACGTGAAGGGGGATCCCAGATATAAGGTCAAAACCTTGGGGGTCCACTCTGCTAATTCGGCCTTCTCCTCCTATTAGGAAGAAGAGATTACAGGAGCATCCTTCTCCTCAAATTCCTTCCCCATTGGGATAGATTCTGAGGTAGTTTTAGTTTCCCGGGGTTCCTGGGAGCCTACATTCACAGAGGCTTATGGTAGGATTCCAGACAATACCAAGCACTACTTTAAAGACAGTGTGCTGATCAATGGAGTAGATATTCCAGCTCTTAGGGATAGTGGGTGTAGTCGAGTTGGTAGTGGACTCTACCTTGGTAGACCCAGAGGAAGTTGCCAGAGCTCCTCTGATTCCCACTAAGTTGTCTCATGGCCCACCTTTCCAGTTCCCAGTAATACCTGTAAATCTTACTATAAATGGTACAGTAGTCAGGATTCCAGTGAGCATTCAGAGAGATGTCCCAGGAAAGGTCTTGCTGGAAAATGATCTCAGAGCTTTAGGGCTTGTGGGAGATACAGCTGAAAGACCCTGTATAAGGTCTCATACAAGGGCAGCAGTGGCCAAGACCACTGCAGTGCCCAGGCCAAAGGGGAACCCCAAGGCTAAATGAGTCCGAAAAAACAAAAGAGGGAAAGAGAATATTCCCCCTAACTCACCTACCACTGAGGTGGAGCTAGTTGGTCAAACACCAGAACCTGACGAGGTAGAGGTGTTGCCTGAAGTATTTGATACAAATGACCATCCTGAACTAAAAGACTTGTTAGTAGAAGGTGGTCCTGATAGAGAGGAATTCAGTAAAGCCCAAAGTGAGTGCCCCTCTCTGGAAGGCCTAAGGAGATAGGCCTGTTCCCAGCGTTAGGGTGAACCTCCTGGGACACAAAGGATTTATTGGGAAGGTGGGCTCCTGTACAGTGAGCCTACAGAGTCTACAGAAGGAGACTGTGATGCCGGAAATGCATCTGAGGGACAGGGCCTCTGAATCCTTGTCCTTTTTCTGTTTTTACCGTGTGTTCTGTCATGTTTTCTGCCCAGGAGTCCATGAGGGACTCCTGGCAGTGCAGCTCTCTTTTGGTTTGGTGAACAGACCCATGGGATACCCTTATGGCACCCATGGGTAGGGGTACAACCCTGTGCCCCTAGTGTATGTTTTTGGGCACCTGTGGGTGGCCCACAGAGCAGGGTATGGGCTGGTGGCAGCTCCATGCTGAATTTGACAGGTGCTCTGGGTGTCCTCCATTTTGGGATACCCAGGCCCTGCCATTGGAATCAGTTGATTCCTGATAGGAAACAAGATGGCCCCTGTGGCCTCTTGCTTTCTATTGCCTGTTATCTTGTTTTTCCCAAAGTCCTGGGAAGCCCTGACTCTGTCCCTTCCCCCTGACTGGCTGTTGGGTGGAAGTTCCATATATGGTGTTGTTGTAAAGGCCCAGCTAGACTGACTGGAGCCTTCCCAGTGACTGTATGTTATGGGTACCTCCTGTGGGTGGGACCTGGGTGAATGGAGTGTGTGACCAATATACACTCCTTGTTGTGGTTGTCTGGTTTCTGGCATGAGAGACAAAGACTGAGACAGCCCTGCCCGAAACTGGCCTGAATGCAGTGTGTAGTGTTGAATGGCTGGGTACTTGTCCCAATCCACATTCCTTGTTGTGAGTGTCTGAAAGGGAGGAGTGTGGCCTGAATGCACTGTGTGCCTGATTGGCTGACTGACTGCATGAATGCCCTTCTGTGTGATTGGCTGCTGTGTGTGTGCCAGCAGTGTGGATGAGAGACAGAATAGTATATCTGGGGACCTCTCACCACTGGAAATTGTTCAGAAGCATTCAGAAGCTGAGTCTCCACTCAAGAGTAACTGAATTTGCTGATCCTCGACGTCCAGCTGGAAGAAGAAGACTTGCTGTGGCATTTGCTTCGACGGAACTGAAGGTTGTCGAAATCGTCGAGGACTGACCCGAGAGAGGACCTGGTAAGGCGCCCTCTTCCCGTGCTCCGAGGGACCATCGAGCACCGCTGAATCTTCGCCGAAGCGCCCTGGAAGTCAGACCCTCGAAAGGCTGCCGACCCGAGACGGGACCGCCGAGGAGATCGAAGTGAAGCACCCGGACATCGACGCTGTCGAAGTCCATTGCCGTCGACCAGGGTTCGCAGGTCTGTGTAACCGCTGGAGGCCCGTCGAAGTTGTGTTGCCCAGCCGTGGGAACCACTTGACGCCGTGCCGCCGACGACCGGAGCCGTCCGCTCCTTGCCTAAGAACGTTTCAATCGAAGGACTCCCTCGACCGCATCGTCGACCGCTTATCCTGCCGGAGAAAGTCGAGGACGACCAACGCGCCGAGGAGAAACCTGCCGGTGGGTTTCCCGCCACCCAACGACCTCAAAGACTCGAGCGACTCGACGCCCTTGCTGGGCTCCCGTCTCTACAATCTTTGCGGTCCAGAACTATTGTCATCGAGGTGCCCCGCACACCTCCGCCGTGCAGGACGCCGACGCCCCGACGCCGACGAGCACCGCTCGGACGAAGCTGCCGCCTCTTCGACATCGTTCTACCTCGTTCGTCGACGGACGTTCGACGCCCCGTGCCTCCCGCTTGAAAGGGAAGGCATTCAAGAAGGGCCGTCGATTCCCCGTCGCCGAACCCCGAGGTCTTCGACGTTTCTCGACGCCTCTCGACGATCCGTGACTCCTGCTTAAAAGGGGGTCATTCAAGAAGGATCTGTCGACGCCTCTTCGAAGAACTCGACTCCACCAGGTACATTGGGGGGGTAAAAAACATTGTAGGAGAGAATAAGACTGTTGAACAATATATGGACTGGGCTTGTGTCATATCCCTTTATTTTACAGGTTGCCCAGGTGGGGGGATCTCCACACAGAACTGTGTCCAGTGGTAGGGGCCAGTATTCTGCCTATTGTTTCAACCCTCTGTTATCTCTCCTCTCTCTATTGCTGGTTTCCTTCTTATTGATCCGCGTGCCATTGCTACAGTATTGTGAATGCACTGTTATGAGGTCTAATATTAGTGGTACCACTTTAGAATTGTAGATATTTATCATTATTGGTTTTCCTGAGCACAAAGTGCGTTGTTGTGATAAGTGTACATAACCCTTGAATATTAATTATATAAAGACTGTGTTTTCAGTAATACAGTGTGTGGACATTCCTTTGTGGGGGCTTGGGGATACACTGTACTTAAGAACCAGCCTGCATCACCTCCTGAGAAGCTAGGCCTTGATTGCTCGTCCATCGCTACCGTAATCGAGAATCTTGGCTGGGGTCTTCTGTGCCTCTCCTCTACCATATAGAGAGCGGAAGTACAGACCCCCCCACCGGTCTTGACAAGCTGGTGGCAGCGGTGGGATGCTTATGGTTTTAAGACTCAGTGTATAACCGTGCCACTTACAAAATATCCGCACTTTATTAGATTAAGGTTTGGGTGTGTACCAAATAACTGCATTACAGGCAATGGAGCCCATTGCAAATGGTAAATTGACTCGGATGAGCTTAGAGGCTCTCCAGAGTGCTTGTGAAGCCAGGGAGTTGGACTTTGTGGATAAGTCTAGGGCTGAGCTGATAGCTGCCCTGGTGGACTACCAGACTGATGGTGAAACCCTTGATGAAGGGGGGGATGCAACCAGTGAGGACTCTGCCCCTGGGGTTGTCGCTGAATCTGTTTCTGGGAATGCCACCATTCCTGCTGCCTCTGTTCCAAACCCCAGCAATTCCATGGAACTTGAGTTATTAAGGATGAAATTGGCCTTTGAATATCGCAAGTTGGAAATAGAAGCTGAGCTTAAGAAAGAGGAGCTGGCACAGCAAGTGGAACTCAAGAATAGGGATCTTGCGCTCAAAGACAAGGACACTGAATGTCAGAGAATCCAGCTAGAGAGAGCTAGAGTGGAGACTTCAGCTAGACCAATTGAGAGTGGCAGGTCCCCAGCCACCAAGTTTATGAAAGATTTGGTTGGTGTGTTTGTGGAGGGTTCAGATATCCTCCAATGGATTGAAGCGTTTGAAATGGCTTGTGCAATTCATGATGTAGATAAAAGAGATTGGGCTAAGTGTTTGTTAAGCAGAGTGCCTCAAACTGGATATGACTGTATTCTGAAGCTGAGTGTGGAAGAAAGGGGTCAGTATGAGTGTATGAAGTCTGCTTTGATTGCCAAGTTTGGCAAGACACCTGCCCAATACCTTAAAAGGTTCAGGGAATTTAAGAAAAGAGAGAATGTGTCTTGGGTTGACTGGGTGAGTACTGCGCACATGAACATGATGGGGTGGATTGATGGATACAAGGTGAAAACTTTTGTTGAGTTGTCCCACCTCTTGTTTTTTGAGCATTTTTCTGAAGCCTGTTCACCAGAGCTGCGTCAGTATGTGGCTGACCAGAACATTTTGGACCCCTTTAAGCTGGCTAGGTTGGCTGACAAGTGGGTCTCCCACCGGGTGTCCCCTAAGGACTCCAGTGGGAAGGACAAGGACAAAGAAAAGGGGGCCTCTCAGAAAGCTGAGGAGTCCCAAAAGCAGTCACAGTCGGGTAAACCAAAACCTTCCTCTCCTAAGACCCAAAAATCTAGTGGGGATAAGTCCTCTGTGGGTGGGAATAAGAGTAGTGGTCCACCTGCTGCAAAGCAGGCTCCCAGTGGTTCCAGTACCGTACCCCGCACTCCTGGCACTTGTTGGGATTGTGGGGCTCTGGATCACAAAAGGGGTGACCCCAAGTGTAAAGGTAAGGCACTTGGAGTACAGGCTGTCAGCCTGACCTACCCTTACCCCGTGTCTGAGGTGGAGGCCACTGTCCTCCCCTCCTCTACAGGAATCACATTTGGTGCTCCAGTAGAGATTTCCTTAGTGTCCCTTGGGGCCTGGGACCAGTACGCAGAAGTACTGGCGACTATCCCACAGAACACCCGTAGATTTTTGAGAAGTGTCCTCTTGAATGGCCAGCCTTCTACTGGTTTGAGAGACACTGGGGCAAGCATGACAGTGGTGGACAGGACCCTGCTCAAGCCAGAGGACTATGAAGGTGCTCCTCTGCAAACCACCAGGTTAGCTGGTGGGCCTCCCAAATTATCGCCTGTAGCCCTAGTCACACTCATGATTGGAGACAAGACAGCAAAGCTTCCTGTCCTGGTTCAGGACAATGTCCCTGCTAACATTCTGTTAGGAAATGATCTAGTAGAGTTGGGGTTGATCTCGGATGGTCTTCCCATGACTGCTGCTGCAGTCACTAGGTCACAGGTGACACCGGGTCTGGCTGTGAGTCAGGTATCCGAGCCAAAGGCGAGGCCTAAGGCAAGAAGAAGGAAGACCAAGAAGGCCACCTCTGTGGAGGGAACACCTTCTCTTCCTGCTGTTCCGACAGCACCCAATGGGATCCATGCTCCGGACGGGCTGGGTCCAGCGGAAAACCCAAACTCAACTCCTGTGGGAGAAGAGACAGAAGACTCTCCTGTGGGAGAGGTTCTCAACCCGGAGGATCATCCCGACCTTCAATGCTTGTTAGCTGAAGGGGGACCCTCCCGGGCAGACTTCTGTAAGGGACAGAGAGAGTGCCACTCTCTCGAGGGCCTGAGGAAACAGGCCCTGTCCCAGGCACAAGGTGAAGTGCCTAGGACATTCAAGATTTATTGGGAGGGTGAGCTCCTTGTTAGTGAGCCCACCAAGCCCGAACCTGGTGCCCGCAAGAGGTTGGTGGTACCCCAGGTTTACAGGCCCTTCCTACTGCAGTTGGCGCATGAGGTGCCCTTGGCTGGTCATCTTGGGACCAAGAAGACTAAGCAGAGGCTCTCTGCCCATTTCTACTGGCCACGGATGGGAGTAGAGGTGGAGTCCCACTGCAGGACCTGCCCAACTTGTCAGTTGTCTGGCAAGACTGGAGGCAGGGTCATTGCCCCACTGCAGCCATTACCAGTGGTTGGCACACCATTTGAGAGGGTGGGCATCGACATCGTCGGTCCCCTTGACCCTCCCACTTCAGGTGGACATCGGTTCATCCTGGTCTTGGTAGATCATGCCACCAGGTACCCTGAGGCAATACCCCTTCGGACTGTTACTGCCAAGGTGGTTGCCAGGGCTCTCCTGGGCATTTTCACCCGTGTTGGATTCCCCAAGGAGGTTGTCTCTGACCGAGGATCCAACTTCATGTCTAGTTACATGAAAACCATGTGGAAAGAGTGCGGGGTAACCTACAAGTTCTCCACCTCTTACCACCCCCAGACCAATGGTCTGGTTGAGAGATTTAACAAAACTCTCAAGGGCATGCTAGGTGCTTTGGAAGAGCCCCTAAGGAGGAAATGGGATCTCCTCCTGCCATGCCTGCTGTTTGCTTACAGAGAGGTACCTCAAGAGGGTGTTGGTTTCAGCCCCTTTGAGTTACTCTTTGGACATCCCGTGAGGGGGCCCCTCGCCTTGATCCGAGAAGGCTTGGAAGCCACCCCTCCAGGTCCCGCCAAGCAAGTGGGGGACTATGTGTTAGGCCTCAGGCGGAGGATGACACAAATGATGGGTCAGGCAACAGCAAATCTCAAGGCCAGCCAGGAATTGAATAAGTACTGGCATGACCTGAAAGCTTCGCAAGTGGATTGGACTCCGGGACAGGAAATCCTTGTGATGGAGCCTACCAAGCCTAGAGCTTTGGCAGACAAGTGGACTGGACCCTTCAGGATCATCTCCAAGATGGGCGAAGTCAATTATCTGGTGGACATGGGAGCCTCTGGGGTAGCCCCCCAGGTATTCCATGTCAACAGGCTCAAGCCTTTCCACAGGCGAGCAGAGGTCTCATGTCTCTTGCTAGCTTCAGGGCAAGAAGAGGATGAGAGTGAGCCCCTTCCTGATTTGCTGCATAGCAACCCTCAGGATGGCTCAGTGGAGGGAGTACAACTCTCTCCCGATTTGACAACAGAGCAGCAGAGGGCCTGCCGGGCTTTGCTCCAGCAGTATGCCCCTCTGTTTTCACTGACACCGGGCCTTACACCGTGGTGTAAGCACGAAATTGACACTGGTAACAGTGTGCCTGTCAAAAGCAGGAGCTATCGTATGTCAGATACCGTCAAAAACCACATCCAGGCTGAGGTCGCCAAGATGTTGGATCTGGGTGTTATTGAACCCTCCACCAGTCCCTGGTCCAGTCCAGTGGTCCTTGTCCCCAAGGCAAGTTCCCCGGCGGGTACCAAGGATTGGAGGTTCTGTGTGGACTACCGAGGAGTCAATGCCGTCACCAAAACTGACGCGCACCCATTGCCCAGGGCTGATGAGCTCGTGGACACTATAGGTGCTGCCAAATTTGTGAGCACCTTTGACCTTACCTCAGGCTATTGGCAAATAGCTCTGACGGACCATGCCAAGGAAAAGACGGCATTCTCCACACCTGAGGGACTCTACCAGTTTAGGGTCATGCCCTTTGGGTTGAAGAATGCCCCTGCCACCTTCCAGAGATTGGTCAACCATGCGCTCAGTGGGCTGGAAGCCTTTTGTGTGGCTTACTTAGACGACATTGCCGTCTACAGTTCCACCTGGGAAGAGCATTTGACACATCTGGATAAGGTGTTGCAGGCCTTGAAAAGGGCTAACCTCACTATCAAGGCCACCAAGTGCCAGATAGCTCAGGGGAAAGTTACCTATCTTGGTCATGAGGTAGGAGGGGGTCAAATCCAACCTCTCTCCAGTAAAGTACAGGACGTACAGAACTGGGAGACTCCCACTACTCAAACCCAGGTGAGAGCCTTTTTGGGCCTCACTGGGTACTATCGCAATTTCATGGCAGACTATGGAACCATAGCTGCCCCCCTGACAGCTCTAACTTCACCCAAACAGCCTAGGAAGGTTAATTGGACTGAAGACTGTCAGAGGGCCTTTGATGGCTTGAAAGAAAGTCTGTGTAGGGCACCTGTGTTGAGTGCGCCTGACTACAGCCGACCCTTTATCGTCCAGACGGATGCCTGCGACACCGGAATTGGAGCTGTCTTGTCCCAGTTAGATGACAAAGGGAGAGAACATCCTATCATATTCATCAGTAGACAACTCAAGGGTAGAGAACTTAGGTGGGCTACTGTTGAAAAGGAATGTTTTAGTATAGTTTGGAGCCTTAGGCGTTTTAGGCCCTACCTTACGGGGTCCACCTTCAAGGTCCAAACAGATCATAAGCCCCTGAAGTGGCTTATGCAGATGAAGGGTGAGAATCCGAAATTGCTCAGGTGGTCGATTAGCCTACAAGGGCTAGACTTCACCATAGAGCACAGACCAGGGAAGAGTCACGATAATGCAGATGGCCTTTCCAGAAGGTATGTTGACCGTCTGGATGAGGGTGTCTATCCCGTGGGAGATTAGGCACCCTCCACCTCAGTCTGGGGGGGGCGACTGTGATGCCGGAAATGCATCTGAGGGACAGGGCCTCTGAATCCTTGTCCTTTTTCTGTTTTTACCGTGTGTTCTGTCATGTTTTCTGCCCAGGAGTCCATGAGGGACTCCTGGCAGTGCAGCTCTCTTTTGGTTTGGTGAACAGACCCATGGGATACCCTTATGGCACCCATGGGTAGGGGTACAACCCTGTGCCCCTAGTGTATGTTTTTGGGCACCTGTGGGTGGCCCACAGAGCAGGGTATGGGCTGGTGGCAGCTCCATGCTGAATTTGACAGGTGCTCTGGGTGTCCTCCATTTTGGGATACCCAGGCCCTGCCATTGGAATCAGTTGATTCCTGATAGGAAACAAGATGGCCCCTGTGGCCTCTTGCTTTCTATTGCCTGTTATCTTGTTTTTCCCAAAGTCCTGGGAAGCCCTGACTCTGTCCCTTCCCCCTGACTGGCTGTTGGGTGGAAGTTCCATATATGGTGTTGTTGTAAAGGCCCAGCTAGACTGACTGGAGCCTTCCCAGTGACTGTATGTTATGGGTACCTCCTGTGGGTGGGACCTGGGTGAATGGAGTGTGTGACCAATATACACTCCTTGTTGTGGTTGTCTGGTTTCTGGCATGAGAGACAAAGACTGAGACAGCCCTGCCCGAAACTGGCCTGAATGCAGTGTGTAGTGTTGAATGGCTGGGTACTTGTCCCAATCCACATTCCTTGTTGTGAGTGTCTGAAAGGGAGGAGTGTGGCCTGAATGCACTGTGTGCCTGATTGGCTGACTGACTGCATGAATGCCCTTCTGTGTGATTGGCTGCTGTGTGTGTGCCAGCAGTGTGGATGAGAGACAGAATAGTATATCTGGGGACCTCTCACCACTGGAAATTGTTCAGAAGCATTCAGAAGCTGAGTCTCCACTCAAGAGTAACTGAATTTGCTGATCCTCGACGTCCAGCTGGAAGAAGAAGACTTGCTGTGGCATTTGCTTCGACGGAACTGAAGGTTGTCGAAATCGTCGAGGACTGACCCGAGAGAGGACCTGGTAAGGCGCCCTCTTCCCGTGCTCCGAGGGACCATCGAGCACCGCTGAATCTTCGCCGAAGCGCCCTGGAAGTCAGACCCTCGAAAGGCTGCCGACCCGAGACGGGACCGCCGAGGAGATCGAAGTGAAGCACCCGGACATCGACGCTGTCGAAGTCCATTGCCGTCGACCAGGGTTCGCAGGTCTGTGTAACCGCTGGAGGCCCGTCGAAGTTGTGTTGCCCAGCCGTGGGAACCACTTGACGCCGTGCCGCCGACGACCGGAGCCGTCCGCTCCTTGCCTAAGAACGTTTCAATCGAAGGACTCCCTCGACCGCATCGTCGACCGCTTATCCTGCCGGAGAAAGTCGAGGACGACCAACGCGCCGAGGAGAAACCTGCCGGTGGGTTTCCCGCCACCCAACGACCTCAAAGACTCGAGCGACTCGACGCCCTTGCTGGGCTCCCGTCTCTACAATCTTTGCGGTCCAGAACTATTGTCATCGAGGTGCCCCGCACACCTCCGCCGTGCAGGACGCCGACGCCCCGACGCCGACGAGCACCGCTCGGACGAAGCTGCCGCCTCTTCGACATCGTTCTACCTCGTTCGTCGACGGACGTTCGACGCCCCGTGCCTCCCGCTTGAAAGGGAAGGCATTCAAGAAGGGCCGTCGATTCCCCGTCGCCGAACCCCGAGGTCTTCGACGTTTCTCGACGCCTCTCGACGATCCGTGACTCCTGCTTAAAAGGGGGTCATTCAAGAAGGATCTGTCGACGCCTCTTCGAAGAACTCGACTCCACCAGGTACATTGGGGGGGTAAAAAACATTGTAGGAGAGAATAAGACTGTTGAACAATATATGGACTGGGCTTGTGTCATATCCCTTTATTTTACAGGTTGCCCAGGTGGGGGGATCTCCACACAGAACTGTGTCCAGTGGTAGGGGCCAGTATTCTGCCTATTGTTTCAACCCTCTGTTATCTCTCCTCTCTCTATTGCTGGTTTCCTTCTTATTGATCCGCGTGCCATTGCTACAGTATTGTGAATGCACTGTTATGAGGTCTAATATTAGTGGTACCACTTTAGAATTGTAGATATTTATCATTATTGGTTTTCCTGAGCACAAAGTGCGTTGTTGTGATAAGTGTACATAACCCTTGAATATTAATTATATAAAGACTGTGTTTTCAGTAATACAGTGTGTGGACATTCCTTTGTGGGGGCTTGGGGATACACTGTACTTAAGAACCAGCCTGCATCACCTCCTGAGAAGCTAGGCCTTGATTGCTCGTCCATCGCTACCGTAATCGAGAATCTTGGCTGGGGTCTTCTGTGCCTCTCCTCTACCATATAGAGAGCGGAAGTACAGACCCCCCCACCGGTCTTGACAGAGACCATATGAGGTTGGTGGTTCCCCTTGCTGTACGACCCTTCCTCCTGCAGCTGGCACATGAAAGGCCCCTTGCTGGTCACCTTGGAATCAAGAGAACCAAGCAAAGGTTATCCATACACTTCTACTGGTCCAAGATGGGGGTGCAAGTAGAACATCACTGCAGGAGTTGTGCCACCTGCCAGTTATCTGGTAAGAGTGTCTCAATAATACAAGCTCCATCTGTACCACTCCCAGTTGTGGGTGTACCATTTGAGAGGGTAGGGATTAACATTGTTGGTCCCCTTGACCCCCAAACATCCTCAGGCAATAGGTTTATCCTGGTGCTGGTCGGCCATGCAACCAGGTATCCCGAGGCCATCACATTAAGAAATGTGACTGCCAAGTCAGTTGTAAAAGCTTTACTTGGTATCTTTACTAGGGTTGGCTTCCCTAAAGAAGTTGTGTCTGATAGGGCAGCAACTGTATGGCAAAGTGTATGCAGGCCATGTGGAAGGAATGTGGTGTCACCAGTAAGTTTACATCTGTATACCACTCACAAAACAATGGTCTAGTAGAAAGGTTTAACAAGTCCTTGAAAAGCATGATTGGGGCTCTGGAAGAACCCCAAAGATGAAAATGGGATCTTCTGCTACTATGCTTACTGTTTGCCTACAGAGAGGTACCACAAGAGTGTGTTGGCTTCAGCCCCTTTGAACTTCTGTTTGGTCACCCTGTAAGGGGACCCTTGACCATAGTCAAGGAGGGATGGGAAATGCCCACTCCCCCTATTACTACCAGCGTAGTGGACTATGTGCTAGGGCTCACAAAAAGGATGGTACTTCTGATGGGTCTGGCTAGTGTGAAGCTGAAGGCAGGGCAAGCACTGGTGAAACATTGGTATGACCAGAAGGCTTCCCCCATCACTTTCACACCTGGTCAGCAAGTTCTGATCATGAATCCTATAAGGCCTAGAGCTTCGCAGGACAAATGGTCAGACCCTTACACAGTGGTGGAGTCACTGGGTGAGGTCAACTATATAGTGGACCTTGGAAGGGCTGGACAGGCTCCAAAAGTGTTCCGTGTGAATAGACTGAAGGCTTTCATCCCAAGAGTTGACACTGCAACTGGCTTCAGATGGTGAGGAAGAGGAGTCAGAACCTCTCCCTGACATGTTCCAAGGCAGTCCTTCAGACAGCTCCATTGAGGGTGTCCAAGTGGTCCATCACCTGACTTCTGATCAGCAAGCAGAGGTGAAAAGTTTGCTTAGGCAGTTTTCCATGTTTTCACAGTCCCCTGGTTTGACACCTCATTGCAAACATGATATTGACACGGGAGGCAGTGTACCTACCAAAAGTAGGGGACACAGGATGTCATACAAAGTAAGGTCTTACATTAAGACAGAGGTCAACAAAATGTTGGATCTTGGGCGATTGAACCCTCTAGTAGTCCATGCTCCAGTCCAATGGTATTGATTCCAAAAGTACGTACTTCTGAGTTGAGGTTCTTTGTGTATTACAGAGCTCTGAATGCAGTCACAAAGACAGATGCACACCCCTTGCCTACAACAGATGAGCTGGTGGATACTTTGGGTGCCTCCAAATACCTCAGCACATTTGACCTCACTGCAGGGTATTGGCAAATAGCTCTTGCAGAACATGCAATGGAGAAGACAGCTTTCTCAACACCAGAGGGTCTTTACCAGTTCAGGGTAATGCCTTTTGGGTTGAAGAATGCACCTACTACTTTCCAGAGGCTTGTGAATCATGTGTTGAATGGGTTGGATGAATTCTGTCTTGCATATCTGGATGATATAGCAGTTTTCAGTTCCACCTTGGAAGACCATGTGAAACACCTTAGGATTGGGTTACAGGCTCTTCAGAAGGCCCACTTGACCATAAAGGCCAGTAAGTGCCAGATTGGACAAGGATCAGTGGTCTACCTTGGACATGAAGTAGGAGGAGGGAGGATACAGCCTCTACCCAGTAACGTACAAGCAGTACAGGACTGACCTACCCCCACTACTCAGACCCAAGTGAGAGCCTTTTTAGGACTCACTGGGTACTACAGAAATTTCATGCCAGGCTATGGCTTAAAAGACTCATTGTGCCAGGCCCCTGTTCTCAGGGCCCCTGATTACCAAAGACATTTTATTGTGCAGACAGATCCCTCTGACACTGGGATAGGAGCTGTACTATCATAAGTAGATGAGAGGGTAAGGAACACACTACTGGCGTCATTAGTCGCCAGCTTAAGGACAGAGAGCTCAGGTGGTCCACAGTAGAGAAAGAATGTTTCTCTGTTGTGTGGGCCCTAAGGAAGCTGAGGCCCTACCTCTATGGGACCCACTTCACTGTGCAAACTGACCATAAGCCCTTAAAATGGCTAATGAACATGAAGGGAGAGAATTCAAAGTTGCTCAGGTGGTCCACAAGTCTGCAGGGCTTTGACTTCACTATTGATCATAGGCCAGGTGTCCAACATAGCAATGCTGATGGGTTGTCTAGAATGTTTAACCGACCTGAACATGAGACTCATCCAGGGGTGGATTAGTTCCCCCTGTCCTTAGTCTGGGAGGGGTAAGTGTTAGGAAAGATTTTATTTAATATGTAATTTTCCCTCCAGTTGTGCAACCCCCCAACATTTTGCTGCTGTTTAATCACCTTAGTCTGACTTTGTCAGGGGAGCACAGCCTTCTGCTGCACTCCTCTGGGCTTTTGCACACCTTTTATGGTGGAAATGACTTGCCCTTAAGACAGTCAGTACTGGGAGACTTTGTTTCCCTTAGTCCTTTTCCAATTTTGCAACTTTTCTGCAACATGTAAGAAGTGTACAATGTACCTTAAAGTACAGTGCACTTGGGTCTCAGTCATTTCCAAAGACCCTATATACTCTCATAGGACTTTCTAGGAGATGTGCAGATATGTCATGGACAGGGCTGGTGGAAGCTTATCTTTTCATATAATTTTCACCCTTTCCTGCCATTTAAACCACGTTAACCGTGTCTGGCACAAATAGCTGGCCTGGCTTCAAAATGGCCATGCCATGAGGTTCGTTGTCCTGTCCTTTAGCCATCTTGCCCCTTTGCCTTCCCCAGGTCGAGCCGACCCGGGTCAGTCCTTATTTGGTCATGCAGTTTCCCGTGAAACGCCAAGCTTTTGCGGGCTTCTGCATGCCTTGTGTGTGTGCCCCCAGGATGTGGGCTGGGGTGTCTGTCCCCAATACACATCCTGGGTGCCAGAGAGCCTGGAATGCTGTGAATGCCTGGGACCACTGTGGTCCATGATTGGTCCAAGTATGGAGTGTGTGTTTGTGAGCAGATCTCCCATTGGGTCCGCTTTATTTTGGCGTGAAGGAGACTCTGGATAAGAGGAGGCCCCAAATACCCATACCATGTCGATCTCTGGAGTTCTCACTGAATGAAGGATAGGATCCAAGTATCCTGAAACGAAGAAGCTGAGTCGAGGAACCGCTGGCGAACCAGTGTAAGGTTTGGCAGCCTGAGCCCGCTGTCGTCCCGTGGGACCCCACTGCATCTGGTCATCCTAGAAGGTCTGCAAAGATGCTTCGACCCATTAGAATAGTGGGACCAACTATTCTCTTCACCTTCAACAAAACCTGCAAGTAAGCCTTCTCTGAAGTGTCCTTGGGCCAACCAGTGGGCTGACCAGCTTACGCAGGACCTTTGCTCTGTCTCCACCGTCGATTCGAAGAGGCCCTCCAAACTTGGTATACTCCTAGCTCTGTGTCCCCAGCACACTCACACCAAATTTTGAATACTTGGCATTCCCAGGTCTGACGTGAGAAGAGTGCGCCATGACCGGAGTAAACGCGGTTACCGTGTTGCCCAGCCGTGCCAACAATCTTTGCAGGTGCACTGCATTTGTGACCCTCTTATCCCTGAAGCCTGCTGCAGTGAAACTGGCCTGAACCATCCATCAGGAGCGGAGAAATCGCCACTGACACATTTGGGAATCATCACTGTATCTTCGGAACTGAAACCCGCAGAGCCGTCATATTGCCGCATTTGAACCTGCAACCGAAGTGGACTCGACTGGCGAAGTTTGGTCTGGAGTGCGCCTGGGGCCAGTGAGTAACCCTAACCCTAACCGGTGGCCCCTAGCACCCCCATCCATTTTTACGCACAAGTGGCCCCTGGGGGTCCCTCTCCTTTCCACTGCTAGTGCACACTAGCAAACTATTCCCAAAGATTGGAATCACCTCTGCCATCAAGTGGAGGCCCTCCTTGAATAGTGGGAATCTATTCTTCATCGCCTCACCCACCTTCCTGAGCTGCTAGAGACCCCTGAAGAGACCCGTTTTGCCCATTGGAACAACCGCATTCACCTGCACTGCATGTACTATTGAGCATAAGGCTCCTCTCTTCTTAGGGTTTGGACTGCCTCTTAGGTGTGTGTGTGACATTGAAGGGGATTAAAGACTATCTGCACTGCCTATTTTCCTTCCCCTCTAGGTTGTTAACATATTTCGTGCCTTTAACCCTTTAGATCCTGATTGTCTTGTATATATCTTGTATTGATTGTGTTGTGTTGGTTTGATAGTATTGCTTTGATTCTTTTACTGTGTGTTGAGTTACAAAGGCCTTGTAATAAATGTGTTTATATTTTTGATATATACACCTGTCTGGGAGTAATTTCTAAGTGTCCATACTCTGTGTGCTCATTGAGGTCTTTCAGTCACCCTCACCCCTCCTGAGACTTAGGGCCTCATTACGAGTTTGGGAATGGGGATGGAGCTAGTAACGGGCCTGTTAATAACGGGCCCGTTATTAGCTCCTTGGTCCCCTCGCGGGACCCGTAAAGGACATCTGGTTTTACCAGACGTCTGTTCCGGGTCCCGCAAGGGAACCTCGTAATAGGGCGGAATGGGTTTACCGGCACCATTACCAGTGCCGGTAAACCCATTCCGCAAGGGTCGTAATTAGGCCCTTAGTCTTGACCGCAGACCATAGCTACCTTGAATGGTCTGGCTTGTCCAGAGGTTACCCTGTTCCAAGAAACTAGGCTGGCCTTCTGAACATCTGCCCACCAGGTCAGAGATCAGAAAACCGTCTTAACACTGAGGACCATAAGAGTTGCAATACACCACAAAACCAGCACCAGATGCTTAAATAGTGAGCATCAGCAAATGGCTGTAGGAGAGCTGCATTAAACTGCAGCTGCAATGAAACGGGTAATGAGAGCAATAACTTGGCCATCTTACAAGAACAAAGATTGTCAGACATTGTGAACCACGATACAATTCTTCTTTCCTTACGCACATGAGCACTATTTGAAACTGCTCCATACCCACAATCTTTGACTAATTCTATTTTTTTCGGTACTCTGGCCATCTTTTTCCTGTAGGTCATAACACCCCGCGGCAGTCCCAGGAAACTTCTCGTGCCCAAGCACCAAAGCTGGCCCATTACATCCTGGCTGTCCCATTGAGCCTGATGTGAAGCATGACACAAACTAACTTCTGACACTACACAGTGGAAGGGTTGTGATTTTAAAAGGTGCATAATGTCCGAATGCCCCTCTCAAGACCTATCTGCCCTGCGTAACTGCATGATTTGGCAAAGGATAGCTTTCATTTAAAGACAGGATGTAGGTGTATGCAGAGGCTTCCCTGTTGTAAAGCCGCTGACATGTTTTTTTTTGTTTATGACTCAATCTTTACAAAATGTTCTTTCAAATACGAAACAGATTATGTTTCTTAAACTGACACATTCCTTCATAAAAATATTTCAACAATTACATTAAGTCAAAAATCTAACAAGGCACTTGTGAAACCGATCTTCCTGGCCTCCTACTTGTCCATAGAATGAATTAAAAATAAAATAGTTTACTTTAGCATTATGTTCCCAAGTTCCTGTGAGAAAGACTACAGTACGAAGAGATTATTTCACATATTGATTTCGCAGTTTTCCAACACCTGAACGGCTGCATATGTTAATGCAGCACTTGATCCTGCAGTTATTCTATCCCAAAAAAGTTCTGAAATGAGATCCTCTTCAGACCTGCTAGTTTCTTCTGGTAATGACTGGTGGAGAATCTGGAGGGCCGAAATGGGATATTCCATGTCCAAGATCTTGATGCTGATTCTAAAATGGTGGCAGAATAGTGCAACATGTGATCTTAGATTCCAGATCTTCCTGCTGGCCATGAACTGCCAGGCAGCATCCTTCTACATACCTTTTTGTGCTCTGAAGCCTCGTTACTATTCATGGTGTTTGAAATACTCCTGCAGGCCAACTTCTTCTGAGAACCATGTCCTTGTTTTTCCTAAAAGGGAAACTTCCTGTGGCAATGATGTTATTGACATCTATTTGACTGTATCTCTTACTCCTCTACCTGTGGATACCAAATTGGTGCTTCATTTCTGTACCAGGTTCCAGTCTGCTGTTAAGATCTTGTATTATAGACCGGCAGAGCTTACTTGGTGACTCTGGAAAACATGGTAAGCACCGGGACAAAGTGAATATCGAAGCAACCTTGAGCCACTTTCTTCTCCCAGGAAACACAGAATGGTTTTGCATGAGCACAGTTTGAAACTGCTCCATAACCACAATCTGTGACTAACTCTGTTTTTTTTCGGTACCCTGGCCATCTTCTTCCTGTGACAGGGGTCTACAACCTTAAACTCCAGATTTTTGGGACTACAACTCCCAACAGCCCAAGTCTCTGTGGAACTACCGGATGGCCTTCAGGACCATCCAGCTGTCAGGCCTCTCACGCATATTCATGCTGTCATTCCCCACACACAGAGGCACGGACACCAGGAGCTCTCATGCACATCCGTCTTTATTTGCATTCACAGATTATTGAACTTCCCCCATAACACCCACCTCCCTAACCCCAACTGGGAAGCGGCTGCAATGGCAGCAATCCCACACAATGATGTGGTGGGGCTGTATGGGTGCTGCTTGCACACCATGACATCTCCCCCCTTTTTAAAGCAGTGGATCACTCACTGTCCCTTACCCCATCTCCTCGATCAGTCTGTGGGGTTTCATGCGGCACCTGTGTGGCCTCACAGAAAGGTGAGGCGTCAGCAGAGGCAAATGTTCACCTCCGCTACCTCCATCTTCATCGGACGATTCACTGTCACCAAGGTAGGGTTCATCTGGCCATCTCTCGTCAGGGCCGTCCTCAAGACGTTCCCACTAAGGCTCTAGCGGGATCTCCGCTTTCTTGAAGTGCGACACGTTTCGGGTCACTGACGACTGTCTATCTCCATGGGCAATGAACATGGTGCCTTTCCTTTGCGTCACTGTCAAGCGTTCTGGTGCAAATGTGGCACCCTCTTTGTGGCGCCTCGGTTGACGTATCAACACTTGATCCCCCTGTTCCAAGGCCGATTACCAAGCCCGCCTTCGAGCATCGGCTATGTCCTTCATCTTGCTCTTTTCCTCCTGGTCCTTGTCTCTCGCTTGCTGTTCTAGCGGGGTTGGTGGTGTAATATTCAGACCTTCTGGTAGCCTTGGGTTTATAGTGACTATGTTGAATGTCACTTTTTCGAATGTCATTTTGTCGAATGAAAAATGCCGAAAAAAAAATGTTGAATGTTTTATTTTTTTTATTTTTTTCCCCCTAACCCCCCTGTTTCTTTTTAATGTACCCTATTGTTTTACTAGCTAAACCCCAAAAAAACATATAACATTAAAAAAATGCATTCAACATTTTTTTTCCCGCCAAAATTTATTTCGACGAAATGGCATTCAACATTTTTTTTTCGACAAAATGACCGGATACCATAGCCTTGTCTTGACGGGTCTCCAGAACATCAGCTGCGCCGGACATACCCTGGTGGTGATGTGTGGGATGTGTCAGTATTCCCTCAGCAGCTGGTAGAGGGCCTGATCGAAGGGCTTGTTGAGGATCGTGGCTATTTGTAGGGTCCTCTTCATACTTGCCATAAACCGCTCAACAATGTCATTAGCTTGAGGCCATTGTGGGGTTATTTTCCTGTGCTGAAAGCCCATGTACTTTGCCACGTTCTGAAAGTCCTAGCTGGTGAAAGGCGGGCCATTGTTGGACTTTATGACTCTCGACTCTCGGTACTCCATAGGTAGACAGCATGCGGTCCAGCACCGGGATCACACACCTTGCAGCTGTGTTCTCGACCAGCTGAGCTTCCGGAAAACGAGAATGCTTGTATATCAGCGTGAGGACATAGGCACCGCTGCAGAGAGGGCCAAAGAAGTCCAGTGGCAGTTCGTCCCACACGTGTTCAGTGGGGACATCTGCAATGGACTCGGGTGTGGTGGCGAGGCCACTTGCGCACACGTTGGGCAGCCTCCTACCATTTCTTCCACCAGGGCGTCCAATCTCGGGAACCACGCCTTTTGACGTAGCAAGCGCTAAGTTGATACCACCCCCCGTTGGCCTTCATGTACCAGCCGGACCGTCTTCTCTCATAGCGCCTCCGAGATCACCACCTTACAACCCTTCAAGAGGACATGGTCATCTACTATGGACTTTTCATCTTTGACCAGGTCTAAGCATCGAATGTCGTCCTGTACAGATTTGCTCTCGAGTCTGGCTTGCTGTTTCAGATGGGCCCATCGTTCCGACTGGATGCAGTGTCGGACGATGCGAAGGGCTGAATCCTGACTGGGTGATAAGATCAGACTATCCTACTGGGAGTGGCTGTAGGTGATGGTCCACATAGTTGATGTAAGCATCAGCTATGGACGGCTGTGCTTGAGCCGGGCCGGTGGGGTGGCGGAACAGGTAGTTCACCGGGTTGTCTTCTTTGCCTGGCCAATGATTGATATCAAATTTGTAGTCCTGGAGGCGCAGCCCCCATCTAGCGATTCTGGGGGTCATCCTGGCCTTGGGGTCCCCGTAGATCATCAACAGAGCTTGATGGTCCATTACGTCTGTGAATGCCTTCCCGTACCGGAATAGATGGAGGTATTCACAGGCCCACACCACTGCCAGGCTCTCTTTCTCCACCTGGGAGTAAGCCTGCTTTGTGACTGTGAGGCTCCTGCTGGCGTAGACCACGATCAATATGTTGGCTGGGTCAGCCGGGCACTTTGTGTCAAGATGGCCCCGAGACCCATGGTCTGGTGTCCACAATCACCTCGGTCTCTCTCTGTACTTCGAACTACGCCATGTCCTCTGCCCTGGTGATATTGTTGTGGATGGTCTTGAAAGCTTTTTAACAGTCCTCGGACCACTCGAATGGCTGATCTTTGCGGGTGAGCAATCGCAGAGGTTTGCTAATGGTGGCATAATCCTTAAGGTACCTTGAGCAACAACTCACCAGGCCCAAGAAGGATCGTAGCTCTGTTGTGGTTTTGGGAGGTTGCGCTGTGTTGAGGGCTGCCACTTTATCTGGATGTGGCCTCATTCTTTTTTCGGAGAATACACGTCCGAAGAACCTCAGCGACCCTTTTCCAAATTTGCACACACCCTCTGCAACGCTATATGTTCCTCCTTTCTCTTTATTGAAAAAGCCCCAAGTGAGCCATGAATGTTGTGATGTAACGTGACTCGGGTGCTTTCTCGATCTGATGGTACCCCTTTGTGAGGTCAAGCTTGGAAAATACCTTTGCACCATGTAGTAGGTGGATCATGTCCGTGATCCTCGGTGCCTGGTGATGCTCCTTTTCCATTACTTAGTATTCCCTCTATATGTCCAAACACAGGTGTATGGACCCGTCCCGGGACTTCTTGGGCACTGGGACTATGGGCGACACCCAAGGTGTTGGACCAGTGACTGGTTCGATCACCTGTAGTTGAATGAGCTTGTCTAATTCTTCCTCGACTTGCCTCTGTATGTTGACTGGTATGCCACAATAGTGTTGGGCTACTGGGAGAACTTCTGGGATAATGTGCAGTTGGATTTTCCTGTGCTTCAACTTCCCCAGTCCTTTGAACAGCTTCTGGAAAGCTGCTTCCACCACTTCCAGCCTGACAAAGTACTTGAGGGCCATCAGCTGATATAAGATGTGGACTAGTCCCACGTCAACAGCTGTTCTGAAGCTTAGTATGTAGCCACTGTTAGCCTCGGTCTTTAGTACATGTAGCGGGATCTTCGCCATATGTGTCTTGTGTGTGCACCATGCCGTGATGGTACCCTTGCAGGGCAGTGGCGTGGTCACCCCGTATGGATAAATGTCAAATGTTGCTTTCTTCAGCCTTGGGGATCGGGCATGAGAGTTGTACACCTCCTGGCTGATGATATTGACGGTGGCCCCTGTATAGATGAGGAAATGAGGAATTCCAGTGGCGTATCATTTACTTGTAGGTTGAGAACCGTGCTATGTTGGGCTGCAGTGTCATTGTTGAGCGCCCGTACATATCCTTTCTTTCGAACAAGAAGGACCCCTCAAACTTAAGCTATTAGACCATATGGAACAGCCAACTTATGTTTCATTGACCGAGCCGAATCAACAACATTCACAACATTGAATCCACAAAATCTACAACTTTTTGTCAACATACCTTACACTCCTCCTGAAGAACCGCCGCGACCCTGCGGCGGGGAAACAAGTGTTGAGGAACTGTTGCTTGCTATACCTCCAAGTTGAGGAACTGTTTTTCGCTACACCACCAGGTTGAGTCCATCATATGATCGCTGTTTTAAGGAACCATTCCAACCAAAGAATCAACTGAATTCACAACTCCAAATTGGAATTTCATGCTATCCACAGGAAAATACTGTTTCTTTCAACCTAAAAGACCAAGTGAATATAACTAACTTTTCTCGCAACTCCAAATTGGAATTTTTTGCCATTTACAGGAAAACACCGTCTCTCTCAACCTAAAAGACCTAGTGAATCTAACTAAGGTCTTTCAACCCGAAAAACCTAGTGAATCAAACTAAGGTGATAACTCCAATAAGGATAAACTCCGACCAAAGTAATAACAATGCAGCCCACAGCTCATCTACATCTTCATGGAACTTTAATCCTAATACCAAGACTTAATGAAAGTAATTAAGGACAGTACAATTTCGCATTGATTGGATTCTTATACAGACTTAGTGAAAATAACTAAGGACATCATATTTTTTCATTTATTACATTCTGCTTTGACTAGAAGACTCTTTTTTCATATGTACTTTAATTTTCATGTCTACAATTAACCAGTCTCTCGACCTACATGTGTCAATACTTACAATTTCAAATTAAAATCGGTTATTTTTTTAAACCTACCACTTGTGCCAATATCTAATTTTGAGAAGTGCAACAGGAGGGCCCTTTTTTTCTCCAGTTTGTTCAAGCCCAGGTCAGCCTCTGTGGCATCCCTCAGTTGCAGCATCTCCACCCCTACTATTCTACACTCCTCAAATATCCTCCACTTAGAGCGCCAACACTGTTTGTAAGGCTGATCCTCTTTTTTTACTATCTAGCCTCGGTCTTTAGTACATGTAGCGGGATCTTCGCCATATGTGTCTTGTGTGTGCACCATGCCGTGATGGTACCCTTGCAGGGCAGTGGCGTGGTCACCCCGTATGGATAAATGTCAAATGTTGCTTTCTTCAGCCTTGGGGCTCGGACATGAGAGTTGTACACCTCCTGGCTTATGATATTGACGGTGGCCCCTGTATCGATGAGGAAATGAGGAATTCCAGTGGCGTATCATTTACTTGTAGCGTAAGAACCGGGCTATGTTGGGCTGCAGTGTCATTGTTGAGCGCCCATGCGTATCCTTTTTTTCGTTGATCCTCACCTGACGATGGGGACTCACTGCTTGAGGGTGATATCATTTCTATATAGCGGACGATTCGTCTCCTCCCGCTGCGTCTGGATCCCTCTGATGGTAGTCTCTCCTCTCGGGTGTACGTGTTTCTGCATTCTCAGGCCTCCCGCCTTTGACTCTTCAGGTTACCTTCCGACCTGTTACTTGGCGGGCTCATTCGCATGCTCGTCCATCGTTCCTGGAATCTTTGCTGCCGGGCATAGGGGCCGGGGCATCCTTGCAGACAGCTCTAAAGTGGTCCATTCCACCGCAGGCAGAGCACTGCTACCCCACGGCGGGGCATTCACTGTGTGTGTAAATTCATAACCACACCTGAAGCACGTGGCCTCCGAGTGCTTCCCGCTCTGATTTGGTGTTGAGGACAGTTTGTTTATGACGTCAGGGTCGGTGGATTTGTGCTGGATCGTGATCTTTCCCAAACTGTCGAGCTGGGACTCCACAGCCGCCTCCATCCGTGCTAGAATCTCCTCCAGTGACCTTTGTTTCTGCAGTAGCTGTTTCCTGAAAGATTGTGATGCGCAGCCGGCGATCACTGAGACCGCAGGGCCTCTTCATTGGAGTAGCTGTGAAATTCACAGTACTTGAGTTTGATGTGGAGCCGCATGACGAAGTTGTCGAGGGATTTGCCTTTTTCTTGTCGCATGGTATGAAAAATCTGTCTTTCATAATCGATATTGGTGTGAGAGGCAAAATATTCTGATAACTTGCTGTGCAGGTACTAGATTGAGTAATTCTCCCGCAATGTCCCTGAGTGCTGGCCCCACTGCCATGGACTGTGTGTTCTTCAAACGGGTGTCATCAGTGAGCATTATGGCCCCTATATAGAATTTAAAGTGTCTCAACCATATGACCCAACGGGGCCCTAGGTTGGTAGTGTCTCTTAAGTCAAAAGGGTGGGGCATGTGGAGTACTTGCAATGCGCCCCCTGCTGCTTGTGCTTTACTGGCAGCACTTCTTGGCACGCCATCAGCCACTGAGGAGGACGCCACCTTATCCGACATGGCAGGATGTAGAGATGGGCCCCTTTGTGGGCCTTTGTCATGGGGCGGGGTGTGCTTCCCTTCAGGTGGGTCGTAGATTTCTCTTGACTGTAGGCCCTGGCTTGGGCCCTGTGCTCTGTGTGTCTTGCTTCTAGGAGGCTCCTGCCCGTTTCACCATCACTTGTGGGCTAATGTACCACCTTTTCTTGGCCTTCTCTGTTACCAGGGCTTACCCATGTGCCTCTGGTGTGGTGGCAGGCCTCTGTGGTGGTTTCGGGTGTTCCCTGTGTGCTGTCAGGAACCCGGACCCGGTGTTATTATGATGAGACCCTCTCCCGGGCGTTTGCTGACACCAGGGTCTCTTCCTGCCCTTGTGATGAACCGCGGCCTCCCTGTGGGCCAACACAGCCCAGCCATCTGCTTGGCGAAAAGAGGAGGACTGAAGGGGCGGGAATGAGCGCTTGGGGGGTGCGTCAAGGCACATTTTAAATGCCTGACGGCATCCTCCAGGACTTGTGCCAGCGCTCCTCTCCGGTGGGCCTACCACTTCGTTCTGCGCAGATCCGCAAATATCCTCATCTCCAATGTGGAACCGCCGGATGGCCTTCAGGACCATCCAGCTGTCAGGCCTCATACGTGCATTCACGCTTTCAGACTACACACACAGAGGCACGGACACCAGGAGCTCTCATGCACGTCCGTCTTTATTTGCATTCACAGATAACTGAACTTCCCCCATACAGCTGCCTCCCTAACCCCAACATCACTTCCCGGGAAGCGGTCGCAACTGCAGCCATCCCACACAACGATGTGGTGGGGCTGTATGGGTGCTGCTTGCACACCATGACAGCCTCCAAAGTCAATGATGAAGGATTGTGGGACTAAAACATCTGGTGAGCTCTGGGTTGAAAATCCTTCAGTACAGCCAACGTCAGATGGACCAAAAACAGTCGACTGACTGTAGCATCCAATCTGATTGGATGACTTATTGATGAACGTTTTCATTTGGGAAATTCTGTGTCTTTTTGTACTGAAGTAAACAGATTTACTGAATGTGCAGTCATTTCCTGTATTCGTTTAAGTTGCGTGAAACAAAATATGAGTTAAATCAATTTCAGGTCCGTCAACGTTTCTGTGTGATGCTGGTGAGAGTGGCTTTTATGGGACAACTTCCAAATGTAGGACGAGCAGAGAGAGAAAATAACACAAATGAATATAAAAGAGAATGTGCGCTGAAAAAGACATAAAGTCACTGTGACTGGCATTAAAGCTTTTCACTGGTGAAAAGAAAACAAATGCAGACAACGCAAGAAGCCAATCAATGGGATGATAGATAATATTGTGCTCTGAAAAGGGGAACTAATTTTACGCCTTGGATTTTTTTCCAGCTGATTAAATAATGTATATCAGAATACGTTTGTATTTTGATCCTGTCATATTTGAGTTCCTTTATGTACATATTGTTCAGCTCTCTAATTAATGAGCTAGAGAAACAAGTCTGGCACTAAGGTGTTTGGCACTCGAAATTAATGTTTTAGTTGTCTTTTTTTCATACAGATCCAAATCGTGAATGTCTCATTAAAAAAAAAGTTGCCTTTTCCTTGTGCTTATAAAGAAATACCCTGGCAGAAGCTGTTACCCGAATTGCTTCACATGAGCAGGCATGAACATTTTTACAGCAAGAAAGCGCCAGCAACTTGAACATGCAGAACTCGTCCACGGACTCCAATAGGGAATTATCCAAACCCATAGTGTTTTTTTAGGGGACACAACAGTAGACGCCGGTCCTCTCTGCCTGGTTCTCTGAAAATACCAGCCATGGAATTGGCCTCTTCCTGTGGCAGTTTAACGTTACATTACCATAGTAGTGTGAAAGCCTGTTTACACGAGCCAAAGTGTGTGAGGAGAGAAATGTTCAGTTTTAAAATATTATGTGGTGTATTTGATTGTAATTCATGTTAATAAGCATACATCTATATTTCTAAGGCAACAGCTCCCTCAAGCAGTGACAACAGGCGAAGCGGGCAGTCCCTACTGTGCGTGACTGCTTCGGACAAACATACATCTGACCTTTTATTATATTGTATGATTGCTGATTGATGCACTGACAGGCTGTTTTTGGCATGTTTGTTAAAAGGGCAAGGAATTGAGGTCTTTACGCCAATGGGTCTTGCACAACAATAGTCATACCCACGAGCTTTCTATCTCCTCGGACGAATAATATTCAGACGGTTTCTCACAAGTGCAAATAAACAGGGCAGCTCCAGTGGTAATCCGCACAAGACCCAAGAAATGTAGGCTCCCCCTCATTGCCACAGTAGAACTCTATTTAACACACCACCCAGCCTTAATGAGGACACAGTGGGGTTCATTACAGGTTGGGTGGTCCCTCAGCAGTAAATCTGGTGAGATACCATCAAAATGTATCACCGTTACCACCACTTGGTCTGGCGGTATTACTGCCAGATTACAAGTGGCAGTAGTCGATGTGAGTCTCCATTAATTGGAGTCTGTTTTACTCGATGGGGGATTTTTGGCAGATTTCTGTGGCAGTAATTCACCGTGGCAATTCTGTTGAAATTTGCTAGAAAACTGGTGGATTTAGCTCCATCTCATAGCTGGAGGAGATTCCTCCCACTTTCTACCAAAATATAGTTGGGCGGTGCAGCAATGCGGCGGTATACAGAAATAACACTGCATTTTACACGCACCACCCAACTTGTAATGAGCCCCAATATACTCAACCCAATGTATATAGTTTTTCCTTTTGTGAACACCAATATGTTGCATGGGCTATTGAATAAAGTTGCAAAAGATTTTGGGCTTGGTACGCAGAGGGTGCCACTGACTGCATCAGAAGAGGCCTTGAGTGTCATTAATTTGCAGCGGTTACAATGTAAGTGACTCACAAAGGCTAAAACCGGAGCAAATCTCGAGAAGCCTGGAACATCGCTGAGATGCCCCGGAGCAATTCTTGGTGATTCACATTTGCACATGAGCATCTTGAGGATGCTGCGAGCATTTCCACATTGGCTCCAGTTTTCCGCTTTGTAAAGCCAGTAGAAGGGTCATATTTTGCTCCATTGTAAATCTTTGTGAATCAGTCCTTTTAATGTGCCAGGCGCATAATAAATGCTACAGACAATGGGCCTCATCACGGCCCAGGCGGAATGGGTTTAACGGTGCTAGTAAAGGTGCCGGCGCCGTTAAACCCATTCCGCCCTATTGCGAGGTCCTCTTGCGGGACCCGCTCTGGACGTCTGGTCAGACCAGACAAGGGTCCCGCGAGGGGACCAGGGAGCTAACAATGGGCCCGTTATTAACGAGCCCGTTGTTAGCTCCCTCCCCATTCCCATTGAGCCCTGTGGGGGCTCAAATGGGAATGGGGATGGGTACATTGAATGAGGAATTACCGGGTCCTCCAAGGTTGGAATGGCCCGGTAATTCCTCATTCAAGGAACCCGGACCCAAGTTTGGCAGCAGCCATGCCCTTATTAAGGGCATGGCTACCTCCGAACTCGTAATGAGGCCCAGTATTTCTGCCCAGTAATAGGGGAGGGTAGAATTCTCCAATACTGAGCAGCGCAAAATTAGCCCTTCATAGCCCTTATTGCTGAAACGTTGCCGAGGTTGTGCAATACTGTTTGGACCAAAATTGCTCGACTCAAAATGCATTGGAACAATATGTATTTGCACAGATGCAGTTGTTGCCTGGGTGCAAAGACCGTGCAAAATGTGTTACAACTGCTATTTGAACTCTCCTGCACCTCTTAGGCCTCCCAGCTCTAAAACGAACAAAGGATGTGTGTATGACTTACAAAATAAAGAAAAACATGTATTTGGGTTTCTTGGAGATCACCTTGCGCCCTGCTTGTTAGATTCCCCCATCCTGGTTGGAATAAATCTGCCCGCTGGCACCACAGGGGCGCTGCCAGACACAAACACTGCAATGATCTATGGGAGCTCGGGAGACATTTGTATACCGAGTACTAGACAAGGCAGCGCGTGAGAAGGGGCAGTCCTTTCCTTTCTTTGGTAATAACAGAGGGTTAGATATCTTACGCGTTTAATTTTAAGGGGGAGTCAATTCCTTTCCTTTTATCACAAAGAGGAAACACGGCGGCGCAGTGTGGGAAACGTTGCCGTTAATAGAAACGTCGCCGCGCGCTTTCTTTCGCCGACTACAAAATCCACGGAGTGAGGCTTCAGCCCGGCACCTGCTCCAGAACCTTCTACTTGATGAAGCAAAGGTTGTCTTCATTAAGAGCATTAATATTCATGCGGCATGGTAATTTTGACACAGAAAAGGTCTCTGTAACCTTTTCTTGTGTGAGAATTTTTTACTTCTCAAGGAAATTACAGTCCAGCGATGACTTAATTAATGCTGGGTTTCTTCGGCAGCGTTTGAAGTGCTGTCAGTTAGGGCTGGTGGTATCCGTCAAACAGGGTGGGCGGACTGGCTGAGGACAGCGAGGCAGGAGAAGGGGAGAGGAGGACGCAGGCCGCAGGCCTGGCTGCCTATGGCTGGGGAGGGGCCGTCGGAACACCTTGCGAGTTGCTTTAGTCCAGTCGATCATTTGTTATGTGAGGAAAACTAAGCCTGAGGGTGTCACTGATGAAGAACTGACAACAGGTCACTGGGAAACGTCACCCAAAATTAAAAACATTCTGGTGCATTCCCAGTTGGCCAGGAAACGGCAAAAGTGCTGGTAATAACAGTTACCAGCACTTTTACCCGACCAGACAAGTACGGGGGTGCCTGAGCACAGCTGCCGAATCACCGGCATCATCAACACATATATAATTACCAGTGCAGGTATTACTGACACCTGAAATACCAGGTGGGCCTCAAACCCACACCGTAATACCACGCAATGGTATCGTCGCATATCCTGACCCAGTATTTGTCAGTATAACCGGCAAAAGCTAGGCAGCGCGACATCCACCTGAAAGCAGGCCATAAATGCATTCATCTGTGGGAGAATTAGGCCCCAGGTGCACCCAATCCACTCTTGAAGACTACAAAAGGACCGCACCTTCCAGAAACACACTTCCCTACACCACCATGCTGCCACTGATCACAGTCAGCTTCGACATGCAGCTGCTCCAAGCCAACATAGAGCTGCAAGGGCTGGAGTCCCACCAGAGCAAACAAGAGGCAGCAGAGAATAGGAGAAGGATTGTGAGCAGGAGACACCACGCAAGCTGTGACCCCATACCCCGTGCAATGGCCACAACATGGAGCCTCACTGACATGTAAATCCTCACCCTGTACCGCCTTGATAGGGAGAGCATTGCATAGGTCCGAACCTGATCCAGGAAGACAATGGGAGCAGGATCAGCATCAGGACAGCCATACCATCGCTGGTAAAGCAGAAGTCGGTCTTGCACTTCCTTGCCACGGGCACGTTCCAGCACACTGTGCGCCAGCTGCATGGCTTTTTGCAGCATGAATTCTCCAAACTGCTATGTCAGGTGCTGGATGCACTCTTGCAGCATCTGTGACAGGATATTGCACTCCACACCACCCTGGCACAGGTGAACACCACCAATGCAAGATTCTATGCCATTTCACTCATGCCCAATGTGGTGGTAGCCCTGGATTGCATGCATGTGGAGCTGGAGGCACATCAGGCCTCAGAGGAAGTCTACAGGAACCGGAAGCAGTTCCATTAAATTAATGTCCAGGTCACCTGTGATGCCGACCTCACAATCACGCACTGCTGTACCAGGTTCCCCGAATCAACCCATGATGCCATGGTCCTGCGGGACAGCACGCAGCCAGCGTACATAGATGGGCATAGAGGCCAATGTACCTGGGCATTGGGTGAGTAAATGTTCCATCACAATCATCTTGCTGCACAAGTGGCATGCCGGGGGGGGGGGGTTCACCCACACATAGAGATTTCCTACCCTGACAAGACCACATACATGCAGGACCCAACACATGGCAGGCTACAACCCACCAGAGTAGGACATGACTCCCAGTGCAGCAGTGAAGAACTGAGACATGCTACCCAACAGTCCAGCTATACACACTGGACCACGGGTACCAGAGTGCAACAATGCACATCCCCTACATGCATGGTCTGAAAGGAGGGGGGCATGGCCCGCTTCGGGGTGTCCAAAGAATTTCCGGGTGGGGGGCCAAGAGCCATGGAAGAAGTGCAAAGACGACAGATGGCAACACACCCAAGGACCAAGGTTAACGTCAATGTGAAGTCAAACCACATATTACAATTTACACTCAAGTAGAGATGTTGGCACTACAGCACCCTGGAAGTTTGAACAGCCTGCCCAGCCCCAGGTACCCTTGGTGCAAGCTGAGGGTTTGGGGGAACAACAAGAGGTATCGCCCACTAACGCCAATTGATCCCATGGGGTGTCCATCAGGTCAAGGCCTGCAGAACACCGCCATACATATAATGACACCCTGATAAACTGCAACTGAGGGACATGGCATGTAACCAATACATCAACTGATCCACACAGACGACATGCACATGCAAACCAGACCTCCATCATGAACCATCCATGGGAGCAATGCACAGGCCCAAACTACCCAACATGGCATGATGACCTCACCTGACATGTCAAGCACCGGCCATGGAAGCTACAAGTGTCGGCTGTGTGCAAGATGTGCCATGACAGACAAAACAACCCCACCTGAGTAGTTGACTCCACATGCAAAGGCTGGAATGTGAAATAGCATGGTGGGATGACACATGTGACATGCATGTACAGACTGTCTATTAACATGCTGCAGTTACAGGAAACTCATCCATAGATCACCATGATTCACAACTATGCCTCTCCCCCTTGCAGGTGGCCCAGAATGCCTGCAGCTTCCGTGGCTGATGACTCCTCTGAGGAATCCCCATACAACAGGACCAGAGTGTCAATTAAGTGCACCTTTGGCCTGGCGGAAGGCCCGCTTCCGATGTCTACACCAGACTGAGGGTGCGCTCAAGTACAGGCTGGACAAGGTGGGCCAGATAATGTTGGCATGTGCTATGTTGCACAACTTATCCATCCGGTGCAACATACCCCTGCCCCCAGATGTGGACATGCCACCCCCTGAGGAGGAGGATTTGGTGGCCGTGGGTGACAAACATACACACATTAAGTGTGTAGAGGCAAGGCTTGGGTGACTGGCTCACCAGGAACTCACTGACAGCTTCTTTTGATGAGGACACAACATTTCACTACCCTTGAACCTTTGTGAAGTGTATTTTGACTGCACACATTCAACACAATCACTCAATGATGATTGTCCACTTGCTTTAAGTGTTTTATTTTGTATCTTACAATGTGCAACGTGAAACCAACATCCCCACAACAGCACACCCCCAAACACCCACCCTCAGCACCCCCCAAACACCCATATGCAAAATCACCCTGTATTGTTAAAGTGTCATATTTGTGGTCTCTTGGATTTAGGGGCCTACTCCCTGGTGGTGAGGTGGTGCAGTGAACGGTGCCTCGGTGCTTAGGGATGAACCCTCAGTGGGTGTTGCGGAGGTGGATGGCTCAGACCCCTGGGCACGGATGCATTCCAGAGTCAAGTGAATGGCCTGGTTCAGCGACTCTGCTGAGGTTAAGATCGAAACAGCATTTTCATGCACCCTTTGACAAGTGTCACCATATCGGTGGTGGCATGGCCCAGTGAGTGGACCATACACCAGGTGCATCCCTGCAGGCAGTCCACATTGTCTTCATTTCCCTGTGCTGCTGTCCAGTCTTGCTCGCAAGTTGGACTCAGGCAGTGGAGGTGGGCTGTGCGGACTTGGTGGCTGGGCTGAAGCCAGGTGTTGTGTCACCCTCATACCGCCTCCTACTCTTGCCCTTCAGTGAAAGGCACATGGGCCCTGCCGAAAAGTGCCACAGGCCACACACAATGTCATGGGGATGATGGCGTGCTGGTGCGGGAGGGCACTGTCCACTAGCATGGTTGTTGTGTCCCCCTCAAGGCTCAATGGTATCTCCAGTGGTGGGAGGTTGAGGTGGTGCTTGTGCTGGTGCTGGTGCTTGTGCTTGTAGCATTGCTTTTGCTTGTGGTGGTGCTTATGCTGCTGGCAGTGCTGGTGCTGGGCCACAGTACTACTCTGCTGCATGCTCCTGCTGGTGGGTGGCTTGGCCTGTGCAGGGGTGGCGGCAGATGAAGTGGCTACGGTTGAGGGTCTGGCCTCTTCACTGTTCCTGGAGACATAATGACATGTTGTTGGTCAGTTGGCAGACATGTCAGGGGGCTTGCATAACACTCTGCAATGTTTGTGTCCGAGAGTTCAGCATTTCAGGTAGGTCGCTTGGGTGCTATTGCTCTGATAGGTGCCGATGCATTTATGTGCTGCTGGTGGTGCCTGCTGAGTGTGTACACTGTGCATGCATGTACATTGGTATGTTCAACCACATCCATTGACATGTGTGTGTGTGCTCACATGCCCGTTTGTTGTGCCTGTCATGTGTCAAACCATTTCCCATGCCCATTATGTGCAGCTATTTGGTGGATGTATGCAATTGGGGGGGACATGCAAATGTTCATGCAGTTGTTCTTACTGGCATCACCTTGGGTCCCTGCTCCAGCCTCGGTGCTTTCTATGCCATCAATGCCGTCCACCGTTTTACCGGCCAACTCAGAATGAGCACCAAATTGACCCGCTATATAGTGTCACAGACTGAATGGTGCCTCTGGGCATGAAAAATAGGTTTTATTGGTACCAAATCTATGAGACAGGTTTTATTGTCCGGAAAAAGATAAAATGCTGAGTCAGTGCTGTTGGCATTCGTGACCAGCATCTAACACAGAGATCTCTGCAGCTGATGTGTTCAAATTCTGGCTGGCCAAGAGGGCAGGAGACAGGGTGGGCCTGTTTTGTGGCTCACTGTGGGCTAGTCTGATCACATAGGTCTTTTACAAACTGGCATATTTTCACTTATTTCTATGGCACAGTGGAGGCACCCATTGTATGTTTTGGTTCTGCCACGCATATTCGCTTTGCCATAAAAATGAAATGCATTTCTGTAAGGGTATGATTTTGATCTTGGCAGAAATGTATTGTATTTCTATGGAATCTATAGCTTTTGGCACGGGCAACCTAGGCATCAATGTAAATGGCTCCCACTATGCATGTACATTGTGGGACGACTTTCCGATTGCACTACGAAGTGCAGCATGCACAGAAACCCATATCCGCCCGCATTTCCATACATTGGGACTCATTACAAGAAATAGATATAATGGCGATTACGGAGACATGGTTACAGGATTCGGGTGGCCCGAACATTGATGTTGCTACCCCACCCGGTTATTCTTTCTTCTGCCAAAACAGGGAGGATAATAGGGGGGGGGGAAGTTGGCCATTATAGCCCGTTCTCATCTGAATTATTTTCAAACTTCAGTTGTATGTCGGGGCGCTGAAGTCCTGTTTCTTAAAAGCACTCCTTTGCCAAATAACTATTTAAACATCCTACTCTTATATCGTCCTCCTCATGAAAAAACCCACTTTCAGGACGACTTTGCTGAGCTTCTATCAGCGTTGCATAGATCTAACACAGCTTCTATTGTGCTGGGTGATTTTAATAATTGGCTATTTAATCAATTCGATTCCCAAGCCTCTCAACTCAAGCAACTTTTTGTTATTAATAAACTCACCATTGCAAACGGGAGAGAACCCATGCATAACTTGGGCAACATACTGATTGGGGGTCTAGCAGAAACTTAGCCCTAGGTCTGGTTGTCGTTCAACCTTGTATATGATCGGACCACTTTTTTGTCTCCTTTGAGTTTGTGTTGCCTTGTACTTACCAACAGAAAAGTAATCCTACTTGTAAAGTATCCAGTCGCAATTTTAATAAAATCAGTCAGGAAGATGTGGCATCTTGTGTATACTCACTGATGTTATCTACATCTGCATCGGACTACCCCCAGTTTTTTGGTGGCGGAGTTCGACAGATGTTTTCTGGATATGTTGGATCGTGTTGTCCCAGTCACTACTAAAAATGTAACAGAGATGGGAAACGACCAAAAATGGTGTGGTAAGGCTTTACATGTCTTATAGAAGAAAAAAAGGAAAGCGGAAAGGGTTTGGATGAAGGACCAATCACAAGCTAATAGAGAAGAATGGAAGACTATTGTTAGAAAGTACAGACCTGAAGTCCTTCTTGCAAAAAAATCTTTCTTGGACAATCAAATCGTAAAATCTGAAAATAACTAAGAAATTATTTCAGATCTTGAGGGATCTTGAAAAGCCCCCAGTAATGTCTCGGAAATCCCCCCCCCCCACTAACACTGGCTGTGAAAACATTCAAGCCACATTTGCCGCTAAAATACAGGCCGCCCAAGCTAAGATCTGAGCTATCTTGCGGGGGATGAGATTTTCCAACTCTACCTTACCTGTAGACACCCTGGACCAACCCTCATTTACAGGGTTTGTATTTACGAGCTTAACTGAGGACTCTTTGGCCAGTATTATGACAAACATGAGGCCTACTACCTGCTCAGGAGAGCTGCTGTCGTCTAGAAACAGTCCAGCTTATTGATGCTAACTTTCGGGACAGCTGTGTCCCTAAGGCACTAAAGAGGATCTCTGTTACCACTCTGCGGAAGAAACCCAGCCTTAACCCTACAGATTGTTCGAATTTCAGGCCTATCTCTAATGCACCGTTTTTCTAAACATTCTGGATAAAGTGGCTACATTGCAATTTCATGAGTTCTTGGAAGGATCTGGAGCTTTTCACCCTAGAGAATCGGGCTTCCGGACCAATTATGGTACCGAGACTGCCCTGTTGGACATGAAGTCAGTGATGCTTCAGGTCATGGATCAAGGCAAGGCAGGGCTGCTGATGTTGTTGGATTTATCAGCAGCCTTTGACCTTGTTGACAATAACAAGTTGCTGGAAGGGTTGAGGGCCTTGGGTAGCATATCGGGTAATGCCCTGGCATGGGTCAAATCTTTTTTGACTGACTGCCAATCTTGTATCGTCTGGGATAACTCACGGTCTCCCGAGGAGCTCTTGAAATGTGGCATCCCTCAGGGCGCGTGCATGTTCCAGTGTCTTTTTAATGTTTACTGCTGCTCACTGTGTGTCCTGTTGGCCAGGCTGGGTGTCCATTTCACCAACTATGCAGATGACACCCAGCTCGTGTTTGAATTGAGCAGTAAGTATAAAGAGGACTCGGAAACTATAAATATAGTCTATACTGCCATCCAACAATGGATGACTTTACATGGAATGTGTCTAAATGCCAAGAAAAAAACTGAAATGATGATCTTTGGAATATCCCAGGCAAGATCTAAACTGGATATAGCATATTCAGTTTTTTGTGTGGGAGTTCATGCGATACCTACTATGTCTAGAGTTAAGACACTGGAAGTTGTTTTTGAGTCCTCATTGAACAACAATGCCATCATCGAGAGTGTTGTAAATGAGGCGCAATACACACTACCTCTTGTAAGGCTTGTTAAGCCTTATGTTCCAGAATCTAACTGTGCCACTTTGGTGGGCTCTTGTGATGCCTCAGCTAGACTATTGCAATGTTCTGATGTTTGGATCTAGTAACAATAGTCTCAGGCGACTCCAGGTCCTTCAAAATGATGCTGTACGCATCGTTAAGAACATTCCAAGACACAAGCCCATCTCTGTACACAGGAGAACCCTTCACTGGCTCCCTGTGGAGGTTTGCATAAAGTTTAAGGTCTCGACATTGGTGCATACACGTATAAACAAGCAAGCCCATAGCTATCTTAAAGAAACTGTCAAAATGTGCACTATGACCAGATTCACTAGATCTAATGAAGGAATCTGAATCTCAGTTCCATGGAGTAAGAGGGTTAGAGGACTTAGTAGGTCCTTTATTGCGCAGGTTGCCCCTCTATCGAATAAGCTTCCCCTGTCTCTCCGCGCTGAAACTAACATTCTGAAATGCCGGAAGGGAGTTAAGACCATGGTCTTCGGTTGATTATTTTCTGGGAGCTTTCTTTCTCTGATTTCCATTTTCTATTCCATCTCTTCCTATGCCCTGATGCCTGCGGGCTGTCGGCACACTATAAGTGCAAATTATAGTAATAATAATTACAAGTACGGTGGTAAATTGGGCGGTACTTCTGGTGAATGGAATTACTGTTTCTGATGTGGTGTCCAGAGGAATTACCACCAAATTACAGGTTGACAGGAGCGTGCAGAAACCATCGACAGTAATGGTAATTGGTGGAATTACCAAGTTTTGGAAGAATTACTGTTTTTGCTCAAAATGGAGGAATTACCGAACACCTGGTGGAATTACTACTGGGAGGAAATAGCATCATTTCGCAAATGGGAAGCTCAGCGGTGGCCATCTTTAAAAACACAATCCATCTTCAATTCTTTTCCCATTGCCGTCTAGCTTCCTAACTTTGTGGAAAAATGCCAGGAGACAAGGGCAAGACGAAGGGTGCCAGAATTGAGGGTCTGCAAACCCAAATTCATTGAGGCAGAGCTACAGGTATTGGCAGAGGAGGTGGTGGCCAATGCTGATGATCTGTTTTGTGCAAATCATAGCAACACATCTGTCTGCCACAAGAGCACAATATAGGCCAACATAAGGGACAAGGTCCGGACAGTGGCCACTTTACAGCAGGTTGTAGACGATTCAGGAAGAGATGGAATGACCTCAATACACGTGTCCGCAGTCTCTTCGCCACTCATCACGGTGAGACGATTGCGTCTGGAGAAGGCACAGTGGAGACACCGGTCCGGGAACTACGGTACCGGTAAGCATGCCGGTACCATAGTTCCCGGACGACCATACTACGTGCTCTGCTCGCGGGTGCCGTTTCACCCGCCAGGTTTTTCCTGGTGGGTGTAACGGCACCCGCGAGCAGAGCACATCGGATGCACCGGCATAACTCTGTATGTGCCGGTGCATCCGACCTCCCCATCCCCATTCAGCCCTATGGAGCAGAATGGGGATCGGTAGGCCCTTGATTCTGGCACCCGCAAATGGGCAATTACCGGGTCCGCCGAGCTCGGCATGACCTGGTTCTTGCCCATTCGCAGGTGCCGGAAAAAATGCAACTCCGGCGGCAGCCGTGCCCTTCATAAGGGCACTGCTACCGCCAGAGTTGTAATGAGGCCCACTGTTCCTTACCCTGTGGGAGGAGAGAGTTGCAAGCATCCTTCACATGAAAGAGATAGAGGGAATTGGAGCAGCAGTGGCGAGAGCAGGAACCCAACCATAACCAGTTGAATACTAAAGCACACCACAGGGGCAGAGAAATGTAAAAGCAGTGCATGTGTCCCAGTCAGCATTAGGCTATCAAAGAGGAGACACTGTTGATGTTCAGTTCCTTGCTGGCTCACCAGCAGCAATGCCACAGGAATACATATGATGACCCATTCCATGTGTACACCTGGACGTTGCACCACATGTCAAAGAATGAAAAGAAATGTGATGACTATAGTCTTCAACAGACTAGTCACCTCATGCACTCTTAACAATCCGAAATGCACAATGTCTTGATCAGCATCTCAGAAATACCCACAGGCATGCTGCATGCACCATGACAGATGATTGTTCAGTTCAGTTCATGAACTTTATTTCGGCATTATGGGCCTCATTACGAGGCGGGCGGTTAGGGGTTAAAGGTGCCGGAACCGTTAACCCCTTACCGCCCCATTACGAGGCCCGCTCGCGGGACCCGCTAAGGGCGGCTGGTTTTACCAGACGTCCTTAGCGGGTCCCGCGAGCGGCCCAGCATGCTAACAATTAGCCTGTCATTTACATGCCCGTTGTTAGCATGCTCCCCATTCCCATTGAGCCCTCTGGGGGCTCAAATGGGAATGGGGATGGACCGGATCTGGGTTCCCTGAATGGGGAAATACCGTGCCCTCTAAGGTCGGAATGGCCCGGTATTTCCCCCTTCAGGGAACCCAGACCCGGACCTCGGTTTGGGGGTAGCCATGCCCTTACTAAGGGCATGGCTACCTCCAAACTCATAATGAGTTCCCTATGTCATTAAAGTTGCATAAAATAATACATACATAAAACATGGATATAAAAATCACCATTTTCATCACAATCCCGCAATAACTCAAAATAAAACCCATATACGGAACTTAATACAACAGCATCCATGGCTTAAAATAAAGTGCAAGTGTAAACTACAATGCAAATTCAAAGCATTATGCAATAGCACCTTGTGCTTTATGTAATGTGCAGATGCAACACCCAACACGAATTTTGATGAAAATACAGACATTTGCTATCTATTAACAATTTAAAAAAGGACAAAAAGCATTAAATACAGAAGTAAAATTAAGCTGTCCTGTTTAACAGGCAATGGGCCTCATTACGACCCTGGCGCTAAGTGTTTAACTGCGCCGTAAAAGGCTGCGGCGCCGTTAAACACTTAGCGCCTAATTACGAGGTCCCTTTGCGGGACCCGACCTTAATGGCTGGTTTTACCAGCCGTTAAAGTAGAGACCCGCAAAGGGACCTTGGTGCTAAGTACGGTACCGCAATTTGCAGTACTGTACTTAGCACCTTCCCCATTCCCATTGAGCACTATGGGGCAAAAATGGGAATGGGGAAGGGCCATGGAGGAAGGGGGAATTACTGCCCCGCCAACCTTGTAATGGGGTGGTAATTCCCCCTTTCTCCATGGCGGAGTCGGTAAGTTACCGGCCTGGACTATGGTGCTGTTAGCACCATGGTCCTCCGCCTGGGTCGTAATGAGGCCCAATGTCTTCTCAACCATGCAGGATGCACATATTCCGTGACAAAGTAAACTATATTCAAGTTCTCTGCTTGCACATTGATAATGCCTTCTCTTTTCTGTGTATGTTATACAGATAAAACAGGGGCTTCAAGTAGCTCACTCTTAGGGCACTATACCCTACACATAAAAGCATAAAGTGACTAATTGTTTCCTCTCCCTGGCCGCAGATAGGACAAATACTACTGCCAGAGGGCCTCCCTGAACAAGTAAATTTAGCCACCTTCAAAGTTGAAAATCAAAATTTTATAAAAAGTGCTTGTGCATAAGGGGGAGGAACACAATCCAGAAACTTCTCATACCCAAAGTGAACTTTACATTCCGGGTATTGAGGGGCCGATAATAATAGATGAAAGGAGGACTCCATCCTTCATCGACAAACGTTAATAGCTACTTGCTTAACTATATTTTTTGATTTATCAATAATTGTAAGGGGACTTTTCCAAAAAGCACAAAGGCCTAGTGCAAACAGTTGACCCTTAATATGCAGCAGCCATGCGCGAGAACGTCCACCTTCTAAAGATGTTATGTGCATTATGGCATCCTTATAGCTTACACGTCCAAGTGTCCCCCATAACCAGATCCAATACATCATGGGCCTACATCCAATCTCATCAGCAAGTAAGGGAATATATGTTTCCATTTGCAAAAATAGGTAAGGGGTACTTAATGGAAGGGAAAGCGACTTCTTTAAAAAAAATAATTTTCGCGAGAAGCGAGTTTGTGGACCTAACAATGTCCCCATAAATCTGCCCCATATAATGCAGAGGCTTTGTCTTGTATTGTATAAACCTCCAATGCTGCGGTTATAGCTCCTCCCCCATTCCCTTCCGCAAACCTCCCACTGCTCCACTGTTACATTTCAGATTCATGCTAGCCTTTGCAATATGAAAGTTCCACTGGCAATTTTCATGAAATAGCAAACCAAGGCAATCATAATGGTTCATCACAATCCACATCAATACTCACTAGACACCTCTTATCACATTTAGGCAGAAAACTATAAACCATTGGTTTTTCCAATATTAATTTCTATTCCCAACACCTTACATTTATTGCAGAAACTATCCACCGATTTCCTTAATCCAACTGGAGTAGTTAGATTAATAGAGCAGGGATTGTGTCCTGGTCCAACCTTGGAGGATCCATACAGTTTTCCAGAAGATCACGAATGATCTCATTAATATAAAAGCAGAATAACATCGCGTCAGGACACACCCCTGCCTCACTCCCTTTTCTACTCCAAATGGCCTTGTCAGCTCCCCAGCCAATCCCTAACACAGATATTCTTATTTATCTGAATATTAAAGTAGGATTAAAGGTGGCCTGGGATACACCTATTCCTCTGCAACAGCCACAAGTGAGCACGTGGGACCCCACGGAATGCGGCTTTAAGATCTACAAATACTGAATACATCGTAACCTTATTCAGAGTCACGTATTTCTGCAGGATTATATCAAATCTAAAGGCTTGGTCAACTCTACTTTTCCCCGCCTGAAATACTGCTTGAAGATGACTAATAGATTCAGAAGTACTTGCCCATATACCCAGGTGCTTAACTAATATTTTGGCAAATAAGGACATCGGCTAAAAGTTAGCTAGGGAATCCCTCTCACATTTATTGTACACCGGAATGATCTCGGCCTGCCTCCAGTATCCTTTAAAAAGTGGCAGAGGATTGGAGCCCATACCACTGGTACTTTCTTAAATAAGTCCATGGGTATCTTGTCTTTTCCCAAGTGTTTCCCACCCTTTTGTGACCTAGTTGCATCAGCTACCTCTGCCAAAGAACTGCTGGAAGTCTGTAGTTCTTCCAGCAGCTGTACACCCTGCCCTACTACCACATCAGCTGAAACCAAATATGTGTTTCTTGTTTCATGGAAAAGCTCTTTCAAATGGTTAGCCATCCTTATACAACCCTGTTGGACAGATACATTTTCTAGAAGGTTGCGGAATCTCCTAACTTTATTGCTTCTAGTAATGCAACCCATTTCCCATTTAAGAATGCTTTCTTTTTCCGGGACAGGGTACTCTTTTCCGGGACAGGGTACTTTATATAATTGGAACTCAAAGAGCAGAATACCTCTTTGTCTGCAGAAGCAGGACCCTTTATGTGCGTGATGTTGGGGCGGTCAGGAAAGATCTGTATGATTACGAGGGGTTCATGTTGCACTCACCGTACTGCTAACTGGGGGTGGTGGCGAGCTGGGCAATTTCCTAGGCATCAAAGTGTAGTTAATTTTGGCTGGGATATGTTACTTTAGTGTTCCTGTTAGTCTAGAAATGGATGCATGTAAGCTTGCATGCGTGCAGAAAGATAAATGTTAAACCCACCAAATGTAAAATAATACATGCACAATAATACAAATGAATATGGAATTCATTAATCTCACAAATGAATCAGAAACAAGGCAACTGGAACCCTTCTTGCAAAATGCACTTTGACTTTCAAACTGACTTGCGCCAGATTTTCAGAAGGCAGAGGGCAAGTGATTGAGTAACTTCACAACCTTCGCTTTTAGCAGCTGCACAATGAATTGTAGGTAGCAGGGACATTCTGGTCATGGGGGGTTGACGGAAGAAAGAATGAGTCTTCTAGTAAAAAAGGTCAGTTTGCGAACAGGACAAAGGTTTATGATTTAATAGTTCCGTAAGGAACGGATGTAATCTCACTCATTACATTGAAGTCGCATAGAGGCGGTTGACCATTTTCTTAAGCCGGCAATAAAGATGAGGCAGGAGGCCAGGGTATCCAGCGGTCAATTGTTTTTACAGCTTGAGACTAGAGGCTGTATGTGCTCAAGTGGGGTCACATAAATTAGTATGTCTTAACAGGAGCCAGGAGTCTGAGGCAGATGAGACTGCAATCAGTAGTTCAAATAAAAACCTGTTTATTCAAGCGTTCCTCAAATTGCTAAAATATTCAAGCGGACCATGTGCAAACACACTTAAGGTTATAGGCCCTAGGCCAGTTATTGCTAGTAATGAGTTATGGTTCAATACTAATGTTTCACCATGTGCTGATGTCATGACCTACTATCGACGAATCCTAAGACGAGATGTGTTATAATATGATCTCAAGATAACTATTAAGAAAAAGCTGGCCAATGAAAACATAGGAATTGTGAAAAGATGGGATTTCTTTGAAGAGGGTTTTGTCCAATCGTGTTTGGGGGTGGATTGTAATAAAATATTAGAATGTGTTTTTAATTGTTGCATAATTTTATAAAAGATGTAATCTGATGTGGTTTGGATGAGACTTAGGTTAGTTTGGTCCTGCAACACCATCTAAATGCTCCCTGGAGGATTGTAAAATAAACTTGCTTTATGTACAAAATGTGTACTTGATCTGCAGGTGTTGGACCCAGTTTGGACTGAGGTAATTAGGGGACCGCCCTACAGTGATTATCTTTCTCATTGCCTCTCTGCATTCTTTGACATACCAAGAGGCAATTATTACTGCATGCAACTTCAGTGCCGCCTTAGAGTTGGTTACTAAGGTGCGGATTGCCTGAATAAGAGATTCAAATTCTGCAATGAGCTGTGCACCTGGCCAGTCTTCACCACACATAACTTCTAATTGTCCAGTTGTCCATGAATAATCTGGAAGATGCCTGGGATATTATTGTTTTCTTCAAGACATGCCCACTTTATCGATGGGCAAGCCCTGCGACATCAAATTCTAATACCCTGTCTCTATCTACAGGGTCCCCGATATGGCAGTCAGGGCTCTTATTGACTAGAATTAATTGTTTGTGATCACTTTCATATCTTTCAGCCACTTTAAAGTACCCCAACAGTCCCCAGTCCCAAGCTAGAACTAAATATTGTCAACCCCAGTTGATTTATTATTTCCAGCAAAGGTGGCTTTAGCAAGTTGATCTATATGAATGTGCCCATTACAGGCCCTAAGCTCTGAAAGGGCCCCTAGGGGGCCCTTACGTCTATGGAAACAAGGCGAGTCACCACACACGATAGATACGCCAGACACGAGATTGTATTCCCAAAGCTAGGGTTTATTGCAGAGCAAAAGTCTCAGTTGGCCAACTCGGTCTCACGCCCCGCGACGTGTATCTCTAGACCTCGAGGGATGCAAGAGAGTGAATTACGCACATCAGTTACATATATACAAAATGCATATCAAACAATCAGCTATGACATGTTTAACACCACCCTTTATTGGGTTTCTTTGAACTCGGTGTGATGATGGACACTTTCGACAACTATGGCACCTTCAAATATCTATTCTAGTAACAATTTGCAATTTGTGAGTGCAGAGGCATCTTTCAGTTGTTGAACAGAACACAGCGCTTCTGTTCTTGGAAGCGAGCTACATACGGGGGAAGAGTTGCATTCCAGACCTTGCTATCTATGAGGTACTATTCGTGTCCTGGGAGCCGACACGCTCTAACTGGGCTCAGCAAACGGGGGCCATAAGAAGAGCATAATTCAAGCCTTTATCTGCTTTATTCTAACATATTCTACCATATAACGAGACTGGCTGGCAGCTGCGAAATGATTAAATGGCCTGCAGCTCTGCTTCAAGGCTACATTCGGGAGGGAGCCGGGCATTCTTCCTGGCGCTGCCTACTTTGTGTTTCAACGAACTTTTGTTATCCTCGTGGCCCTGCGGCCTTGTCCTTTCACGTGCAGACAACAATGTTTTACAGTCGAGCAGTGTAAGAAGAAAATGTACTGCGAAGTAATAAGAACAGAAAGCAATGAGCAATGGTTAAAAAACAAAATGGCGATTCTTGTTACATCAAAATGGCCGTTCATCGGAAACCTATATTCTGTCATATCGTGCATGAGACGGTTGGCCCACGGCCATCAAAATACGTTTGCTGTCACATATGAGAGGTATCCATTTTTCTAGATAGACAAACCCTCCTTTGGCCGTATGCCAAAAGTTTCATCCATTTATTGTATCCTCCTCTAATGATGATAAGTCTGAAGTATTTATGTCTGAATTTTGCATGCTATCGTAAGCATCATCATCTTCATTAATATCTATAGCCATCATTTCTTTTACTGTTTTCATCTCATTTGTGTCTTGGTCAGCCCGACCATGGCCCTCAAACGGCGCCGACCCTTAACGCCTGATTCCAAGGTCCCTTTGCGGGATGGTGATTTTAACGCCTGCTTTTTGCAGGCGTTAAAACCCATGCCGCAAAGGGACCTTGGTGCTAATTACGCCACCGTGATTTACGGTGGCGTAATTAGCGCCTTTTCCCATTCCCATTATGCCCTATGGGGCAAAAATGGGAATGGGGAAGGGTAAATGGGAAATGGGGATTTACCGCCCCACTCACCTTGGAATGGGGCGGTAAATCCGCCAACCACCATGGCGTAAACATAGTTTACGCCATGGTGGTAAGGGTACGACCCAGGCGGTAACTTACCGCCTGGGTCGTAATGAGGCCCCATGAGTTTGTTTTCTTTTTGTCATCATATGCATACATCCCTTAGTACATCCATCAGTTACCTCAGCGCAAACTATTGGTAGGCAGTGTATGCAACAACAGCACGTTATGAATATTCCAAACACCACTACTATTATTGAAATCAACTTCCATCCCCAAGAACGCAGTATTCCCCAAAACCAAAACCCTATTCCCCAGCTTCCTTCTCCCGTAGGGAGTTCGGAACTTAGGACATGCATTTTCTTTATTGCTTCAAAGATTGTAGGGGAATAGTCATCTACATATACACAACATGCTGATCCCACTATTTTGCAAATTCCCCCACGATCAACCAGGATCACATCGAAAGCCATTCTATTTTGCAGCGTCATTAACCTGATTCCTCTTTCTTCCAACGTCATGTTAAATAGTATATCTGTCATTGTGTTTATGGTATTTTTTAGTATTCTGGAGAGCTGCCATATATTATAGGAGTTCACTATCTACCCCAAAAATGGAATAAATGATTTTGCTACATCAGTCGCTATCAAAACACCCTCGCTAGTCCTTTTGACTCTAGCTCTGGATAGTCTGGCCATGTCTGCTGTTTCTAAGAGGAATACTCCTGGGAACAGTAGACCTAGGTAACATGTACCGCCCCAGTTTCTGGGCAACCAAGGATATGCTTTCTCTCCACATATAAAATAAACTGGATCTCCCACATATACTGGTTCTATTTCCCATTTCAATACCACTGTATTCATGCATCCAGCATATGTTCCGAAGGTGCCTTTCTTTTTTAGACAAAAAGGGATAATTCTTGGGCTATAATTCACTGTGTAAGAAGGGGGAATTGCATTTTTGTCCCCGTCTGTTCTTACACAAAACGTCATTACAGATTTTTTTTCTGGTGGGGACAATCTATCTCGTCTATTTTGTCGTGTTATCTTTTGCATACTTTTCCTCGTGGGCTCTGGGGCCATTACTTGTGCTTTATGGAATATGGAACAACCCACAGGCTTCATTATTATTTCCTCAAACTCATTCATGTTGGTTCTGTCTAATTGACCCGTACTACTCTCACTCCATTTCCCATAGAACATTTCACTTAAAGATGCACTACATGCAGAACTTAATGGTAATGGCTGTACATATCAACCTATCCCTTTCCCAGCATGAGGTGGTAAATGGGCACATACCCAGCAATTTGTTTTCTTCAGAATTGCATGTGTCATATTCATAATTAATAGCAAGGTGTTATTCCCAAACCCTTCCCTGTGTCTTTCTTCCATTGGGGACAGGGTATAAGTAATCACCTGAACCGGGCTTTCAGTAGTGTATATATTAACGATTGGTAAAAACATTTCTAATTGGTGTATCGATTCCACATATCATAATACTAGGGCTGTCGTTATTGGTGCTACCACGCTCATAAAGCACATAATTATTGTCAGTGCCAGCATACAATTCTTTTTACCATGCGTTTTTCTTAAGCTTACAGTCTTTATAATTGACTCATTCTCAGCAGTGGTGCAGGAGGAGGCTGGAACCGGTCCCGACATGTTTCTCATCATCCTTCTTCTTCCTTATTATAGTTCGTCGTGGATATCTCTCTTCGTTGCGCTGGCTCTGATGTCAATAAGTTCAACTGAATTGTCACAGTTCAGTTCTGCCAGTCCTTTATAGCCTGAAATTGCTTATTTATCTTTAGGCAAGATCACTTGTCCTTTCTCATACTGCTCAGAGGACTTTTGATTAGTTATCTTATTGCCTTAGTACCATGTGCGCCCAGCTTGTCCGCTCTGGTTCCAGACACATGTACTCTTTTATGATCGCACAGAGGAGCCGCGAGTCTTGAACTGTCCGACTTGCACAATTCTCACGCTTCTCTCCTCTACACCTCTAGTTCCTTCTCCGTCCATGAGCAGAACCAGAGGTTGATATAAACGCCAAAGAACTGTGGATCACTTTGTCTTTCTTGGCCACAAATTGTATCGCCTCACTCCTGGTATCGTGTGATCCGTGAACAGTGCCGGTGCACTTCCAGATTCAGGCTCAAAGTCGGCCTGTGGCGCTACTGCAAGTGCTGGTGTGCACCGCGCCAGTGATGCAGATTCGGTATTTGGCGAGCTGGCAAGTGCTGGTGGGCGCCAAAGGGGTACACTTTTAGTTTCTGCTGGTATTTGCAAGGCAGATTTTGTGTCGGCCAACAGTGATGTCGATTCTGCTGGGCAACTTTGGGGCACTCTTTGCCCTTCCCCTTTTTTGGCAGTTGTCTCAGGCTTTGTTTCGAGTTTCACTTCTCGTTTGGGCAGATTTGGTGGCTGCTTACTGGCAACAGTTTCTTCTGTTTCTAAGACCGCTGTCTCTTCCCAGTCATCTGGGTCAGGCAAGTCTTTCAGTGAAGTTGGAATCTTTTTGGCATGGGTGGCATGGATCCACGACTTCCGGCCATCCACCCGTATCGCCGTCTTCATTGCCAAGAGTACTTGATAGGGGCCGCGCCACCTGGGTGCTAAAGATGATTTCTTTCAAAGTTTTTAAGCAGCACCCAGTCTCCTGGCTCCAGCGCGTGCCCCAGACCGGTGTATCTCACTGGTAATGCCTCCTGCACCTGCTGATGAATCAAACGCAATTTCTGCATTAAAAGGCCACAATAAGTACTAAGCACAGGATGTTCTACCTCTCTAAGTCGTTGTGGCTGAGGTGCGCACCAAACATTTGCCGGCCTCCCCATTTCGATTTCGTACAGGGAGAGCCCAGTTTTAGCCTGTACAGACGTATGCATGCATAATAGCGCTATTGGTAATGCATCCACCCAACTCAACTTGCTTCCCGCACATATTTTACTGATCTTTGACTTGAGAATCCCATTGTGCCACTCCGCAAGACCGGCCGAACTCGGATGCCTTGAACTATGAAATCTCTTATCGATCTGAAGACCCGCACATATCTGTAACACCACTGCACCCACAAAATGCGGGCCATTATCTGACCATAAAACACTGGGCAAGCCAAAACGGGAAAAATATTCTTTAAGCATTACTTTTGCCGTGCTCATTGCTGTGCAGTCCTTTAAGGAATATGCCTCCACCCACTTACTGAATGCACAAATCACCACTAGGACATATTTCAAATTTTGGCATCTCTCCATCTCTATGAAATCAAAATGGATCACCTCAAAAGGCAGAGAGGGCGGGCCAAAACTGCCTATTGGAGTCACTGTTCCCTTTCCTACATTGTGTTGTAAACACGTGATACAGTTCTGCACCAACCTCTCTGCATTCTTCTTTATGTTTACATTCTGCCATACTGTGGATAGGTGCTGTATTATCTTTTTCGCACAGATGTGGGTAGGGCTGTGGGCCGTTGTGACCATTGCAGTCACATATTAATTTGGCAACATCCAGTTTCTAGTTCCCTTGTCCACCCAACAACCTTCCAGATCTAACTCAGCAGAGCCCTCTGCCCACCCTTGTATTTCATCGGCCGTAGCTTCGGCCTGAATTTCTTTGACGGTGGCAACTCGCAATTCTGTCTGCAAACGCGTTTCCCTCTCCTACTTTGCATGTTATCTTTTTGTGTGCCTCGCATTTCACTATTGCTAGGCGTTTTGGAAGCGTGAGTGCAGACAGCAATCGTACAATCAAAGGGCCATGTTGAATTCTGGCACCATGTGATGTCAAAAACCCTCTCTCAGCCCAGAGCCGACCAAAGTTATGAACTACTCCAAAAGCATACTGACTATCATTATATATATTCACATTCAAATTTTCAGAAATCTCGCAGTCTCTGGTTAATGCTATTATCTCTGCGGCTTGTGCCGAGTTGTAGGGGATTCTTTTTCTTTCTACAACGCTCTCTAGGGTAGTGATAGCGTACGCGGCAGTTGTCGTGCCGTCAGGTAATTTAAAACATGAGCCGTCACAAAATAACTCTCCATCTGGCTCTTTCTGTGGGATATCACTTAAATGAACTCTCCCCTTGGTTTCTTCCTCAGTGACCATTAAGCAATCATGGGGGGGTGATTCATTCTCCCCAATTTCTTTTATGGGTAGTGGCATTAATTCTGCAGGATTCAAAGCGCTACACCTCATAATTTGGATATGGGGTGCGAACAAGATAATCTCATATCTTGTCAATTTAGCAGAGGTGAGGTGCTGCGTCTGTGTCCTATTTAATAGAATATCTATGGCATGTGGCATCATCAGAATTAAAGTATGCCCCAATACCATCCCTCCATTTGTTTCACTGACGCAGCAGCCGCCGCGACAGATCACAAACATCGTGGTAGTGCGTGCGCTACAGGGTCCAGCGCAGAAGAAAAATAGCTGCATGGCCTATTTCTTCCACCTTGTTCCTGTGTCAAAACCGCCAATGCACATCCTTCACTTTCACACACAAACAGTCTAAAAACCTTCTCATAATTCGGAGTGCCCAAAACTGGAGCCGAACATAATGCAGTTTTCAATTGATCAAATGCTTTCTGACATTCCTCATCCCACTGTAAAGGCATATCCGCATCCTTTATAGTCAAATTCACCATCGGTTTCACAATTAACGCAAAATTACCAATCCATTGTCGGCAATATGAAGCCATGCCTATTGTGGCTCTGACTCCTTTCTGTTTCTTTGGAATAGGCATACAAGAAATACTTTCTATGCGTTCTGGCGTTAGCCTTCTCCCTTCTTTCGAAAGTAGGTAGCCCAAATAGGCCACCTCCTTTCGATTATATTGAAATTTCTTCAGACTAGCTTATGGCCATGTGCCGCTAGGTGTGACAGTAGAAATACAGTGCTTTCTTTACAAATCTCCTCTGTGTCAGCAGCTAATAATAGATTGTCTATGTATTGCAAGAGTACGCAACCGACTGGTAAGTCTAGCATGTCTAGCTGCTCTTTCAATGCTCTACTGTAAATACTCAGACTTTCCGTGTAACCTTGCGGAATTCGTGTGAATGTAAATGATCGTCCTCCTAATGTGAACGCGAACAAATATCTGCTGTCCTTGTCCAATGGAATGCTGAAGAACGCATTTTTTAGATCAACTACACTAAAATATTCTGCTGAAACAGGTATCATTGTCAATATTGTAGTGACATCTGGCACTAAAGGAAATTGTGGATCTACTACTTTGTTTAGCGCGCGCAAATCAATTATAAAACGGTATGGTACTTCATTGCCTCCTTTTTTATAAACTGGAAGAATCGGGCTGTTGCATGTACTGCCTGTAATTTCATCAATCACCCCTAATTTCACCAAATCTGTAACAATACTCTTCAATCCTTTCTCACCTTCAGCCGAAATTCTGTATTGGGGAATTCACGGTAGGGTAACACCTTCTTTCAAAATTATTTTTACTGGCTCTATTTTTTGGCATTCTACATCGTTGTCATGCATTGACCATATACAAGTTGGCACTATACTTAGTTCTCCTGGTAAAGTTTCAAACATGAATTCTGACACAGGGGCATCTTGTGTCCAAATCGTTAGGAACACCCCGTCTCTGCCATGCAATGTATAACGGAACCTAATTTTTTCAACAAATTTAATCCCAACAAGTTCTCCCCACAATTTTCTGTTAAAAGGAAAGGACAATGTTCAGTGAATGATCCTATAGTAACTGGGACTGGTTGGGACACTGGGTTTATGACTGGTGTGCCTACGAACCCTACAGAAACATTCTTTTGCCCTGACAGTGGTATATCCGGAACCAAGTGGTGGTCTATTGAACACTTTTGCTCTCCTGTATCTACAAGAAAGCGGTGCTCCTCATTCCCGACTCTCATTTCTACATAGCGTCCTCTCTGATTAACGGGAATAGACACTGGTTCCGACTCCTGTCCTGGGCCGTACTATTGGGGAAATAACACATCGTCCGATGTGTAATCATTGCTGTTACTGTAATATGTGTTTGGCTGTGTATCGAAAACGTTCCCACTCTTCCCTCTATTTCCCCCACTCTGGTTTCCATACTGTTGGTTTTGCTGTCCCTGACTCTGGTTAGGGGCACTTTGGTTTTGATTACCTCCATTATTGTGGTGCTGCTGCATACTATTCCTATTTGGTCCATTCGCTCCTTGGTGTCCTCTATGCTGTCTCCTCTGACCTGACCCATTTCTGTTCTGCAGATGCAGACATTGCGCTCGCCAGTGTCCTTCCTCCTTACAATACGCACACTGATTTGGTCCCACTGTTCCCCCATGCATATTCAAATTACTCTTTCCTTGTGCGTACCCTCTCCCTCTATTATGTCCTACTACTTGCTGCAGTAGTACCCGCGTTTTCAGATTTACCCTGTCCTTCTCCTCTTTCTCTTTATCCGCAGTCACTCTGTTCTCATAATATTGGGCCATGTGTAATACTTCGCCCAGCGTTTTTGCTTGCCATGCACTCTCTGATGTCATTATTAGATCCTGGATTGGAAGTTTTAACCCCCTCACATATTTGTCAACAAATAACCTCTTTCCCGCTTCCGAACTCACATCCTGCCCACTGAAGTCTGTAAATACTTCTTCAAATCTATTAAAATAATCTGTAGCTAACTCATCCTTGCCTTGTACACATGCAGTCAATTTGTCCCATTGAATTCTTTTCTCTGGGACAATTTCTTTCCATTTCTGTACTATTCATGCTGGTAATGCTACCAGGTTCGGTCCCGGTGTTCCTCCAACCGCTTCATTCCTGTCTTCTATTATCAAGTCCGCCCATGTGGTGCCAAAGGTCGTTGTGTCATCAACCTTTCTTATTTGTTTCCATATGTCTGTTGGCAGGATCACTGGGAATATTAAGTCTATGTCACCCATGGTAAGCACGGATGATTGCAGGCAGGACTCTACTTCCTTGTAAAACCCTGCAGGATTCTTTCTTATTTCAGGAATCGTCTGCTTTATGTTGTTCACCTCCTATCTGGAGAAGGGGACATGCACATATTGGGCGGTATAATGGGCTGGTGTTACCTGTGCTGCTACATTGCCCGCTGCGGAAACCTCTACTTTGGGCACAAAGGTAGGTGGGACCTCTCTCATAGGAAATGCCCCACTTACTGTCCCTCCCCTTCTCTCATGTGTAACAATGTTCCCAGATCAAGCGATAGGGCTGTTTCTCCTGTCCCTCGTTCTAGTGCTCTTTTATATACTGCCATTATTTCGGGTGGGCTGGCCTTATCGATTTTTATATCTTTGTCTAATAGATGCTCAGCCATTGACTGCAGTGCTTTCCTTTTCATGGGCATGGAATAGTCATCAAATATCTCATGTATCTCCATTGTGGGAATACTGGGATCTGACATCCATCTAAACGCTTCTCGTATACATACTTTCAACTTGTCGCCCCTCTGCACTGATGACATTGAATGTTGTCGTTGTATATATGGCTCTACAGTTTCCTTCCTCTGTCTCCCGATATCCCTTCTCCTGCACCCAGGTGTAGTAAACATTTCGGCATAATCATTATCTAATTCATCTTTAAGTTCAAAAAGTCCATATACATGTTCTCTCACTTCTTCATCCCTCTCCCTACAGCGTGCTAATGCATTCAAATCTAACAATCGCTGCGGTGGTAATTTCCCAATTAACTGTTTCCATTTCTCCACCAAATATTCACCCATGCATTCCAGCACTACCTGTCTTTCGTTGCTTCTTCGGACATCATATATCGAAGCCAATGTTGTCGTCCCATCATTCCCGTCTATATACATCTCTGCCTGTTGCTGCAATTCCACCTTCCTTTCTTTGCTTATCGCACTGCTAGTTACCCTCGTGCATCCCCGTTGTTCAGTCCCGCCTCTCGCCCCCGTGGTTTCAACTTCAAACCCGGGAGAAACGGACGGTACCGAGTCTGTGTCTGAGGCGGGAGGTGCGGATGGGACAATGGGAACAGGGAGTGTCTGTTGTGGGCCTGGTTGGCTAATAGGAAGTGTTACGTGCGTGGTCTGTGGCTGTGGGAGGGCTTGAGCTACCGGAGGGAGAGCTTGGGCTACGGCGGGGTTTGGGCACTAGTTACTGACGTGTCTGGCCTCACTTCTGATACTGGGCCTTGTTTTGTATGGGTCAATATGTTTTCTATCAATTCAGCTGCTATGTGTAATTCTCGTTGTGGGTATATTTTTTCTATATTCAACTGGTCACGCCTACCTGCCCTCCTTAGACTCACAGTCCACTCCTCCTCTTCTTTCTCTTCCGCTACTTCACCTTTCGATTTATGCCTGTGCGCATGCTTCGCTCTACTTCTAAATCGGAGCATTGCTTCCCTTCACCAGTCCTTAACGATATCAAATGCTGCAGGACGCGCTTTCTTTCTTATCAACACCCTTTCCAAGTTATCTATTCTTGCTATCTCAAAACTACCATTAAGCGGCCACTGATGGTCTTGTTGCTTTCTGGTTTGCCTATGCCAAGTCTCGCAGAATATTATCGCACCCACTCCATACTTCACATACATCTCATACGCCAGCGTGGTGCAATTTGGCCATCTTCCAAAGATTGTCTACCACAGCGGAAAAGCCCCACTAGGGTGGACAATACCCCAGGCATGTTCCAACCTTACCCCTGGTTAATCAACCTTACCTAGGGCGTTTGATTTTGCAAAGTCAACTCTCAACCAATATCAGGATGACTTTGAATCGGGGAATGGCTAACCTGATAAATCAAGTTGTCTGTATACTGACGCACCCAATGACGTTGTGTCTGCGTTTCTTGGCTTCCGCCTTGTTTCGGGTCCCTCCCCTCCTTGTTCTCTAGCCAGGCACGTCGATCAGGGATCAGATGTGTGCAGATCTGCAAAGGAATCTCTCATCACTTCTACAGGGCGCCCCGAACACCTCTTGATCCTGGCTCGTTTGTCCCGTCCTCGCGTTCTCCGCCTTACTCACTTACAGCATATGCGATGGAACAAGTGGGGGAGGGTCCCTATTCGGGCGCCATCTTGAAAGGGGCCCCTAGGTGTCCCTTACGTCTATGAAACATGGCGAGTCACCACACACGATAGATACGCCAGACACAAGGTTGTATTCCCAAAGCTAGGGTTTATTGCAAAGCAAAATTCTCAGTTGGCCAACTCGGTCTCACAGCCCGCAACGTGTATCTCTAGACCTCGAGGGACGCAAGAGAGCGAATTACGTACATCAGTTACATATATACAAAATGCATATCAAACAATCAGCTATGACATGTTTAACACCCCCCTTTATTGGGTTTCTTTGAACTCAGTGTGATGATGGACACTTTCGACAACTATGACACCTTCAAATATCTATTCTAGTAACAATTTTCAATTTGTGAGTACGGAGGCATCTTTCAGTTGTTGAACAGAACACAGCGCTTCTGTTCTTGGAAGCGAGCTACATACGGGGGAAGAGTTGCATTCCAGACCTTGCTATCTATGAGGTGCTATTCGTGTCCTGGGAGCCGACACGCTCTAACAGGGCTCACCAAAGGGGGGCCGTAGGAAGAGCATAATTCAAGCCTTTAGCTGCTTTATTCTAACATATTCTACCATATAACGAGACTGGCTGGCAGCTGCGAAATGATTAAATGCCCTGCAGCTCTGCTTCAAGGCTACATTCGGGAGAGAGCCGGGCATTCTTCCGGCGCTGCCTACGTTGTGTTTCAACAAACTTTTGTTATCCGCGCGGCCCTGCGGCCTTGTCCTTTCACATGCAGACAACAATGTTTTACAGTCGAGCAGTGTAAGAAGAAAATGTACTGCAAAGCAATAAGAACAGAAAGCAATGAGCAATGGTTAGAAAACAAAATGGCGATTCTTGTTACATCAAAATGGCCGTCATTGGCAAACTCGGAAACCTATATTCTGTCATATCGTGCATGAGACGGTTGGCCCACGGCCATCAAAATATTTTTGCGGTCACATATGAGAGGTATCCATTTTTCTAGACTGACAGCTCCAGATCATATACTTCACATGCAGTCTCAATGGCCTAACTGTGTAATCTGGGTGGAAAGTCAGACTTAACATCTGGAAATTCCTATGCAAGTTCCTAGTCCTCCCATAGTCCATCAATCTCCAAAAGAGGCTCAAATTTGAGGTTGAAATCTCTAGCCAATAGAACATGTACCTGCTGAGAGGCAGATAGCAACCACTTTCCAACTATTCCCTGTATAAGGGCCAACACACTACAGCAATTTTTGCTACCATGTCTGTTATATACTTTGAATAGAAGCAGATAATGGTCTTCGTATATAGGGATGATTAAATGTTGTAAATCCAATGATCCAGTATCATATACCTCTATTTCCCAATCAGTATCTGCCTCTACTGATATCAAAAGGCCCCCCATTAGGTCAACCTCTGGGGCCCTTCACAGCTGGTATGCAGAAAGACTGGTAACCTTGAATGATCACATCCTCCATCACCAAAGTGTCTTGAGAGCAGATCACCTTGTGTTTTTGCATATATTTTAACCAGTCAGAATCCACCAAGTGTTTCCCAACCCCTGCTATGTTATAAGAGACAATATTGATATTATCTACAGTCCTAACTTGTCCCCTACTAGTGTTTCTTGTTTGTCAATCAACTTTGTCCACATAAACACGATTGCCCCTGGAGACAGCCGTGGTGTTCTCTGTGCTGTATGTCTGTGTTGATCTAGCCAAAGACACTACAGTACACGGGACAGAGGGTCTTAACAAAATCTTGGAGCCCCTGCACTAACATCATATCCTTGAGGAAGATCTGGATATAGTCTCCTTCTACATCTGCCATTGGCTTCCTAGCACAGAATACAATATTGCTTTTGATCATTCAGATGCAACCCTTCACATGAAGGATCCAGTGTATACACTTGTTAATTAAAGAGTCAACAGACTCATAGCTACTCCTTTCCAAACTAGGCATGTTGAACATTACAACAAACTCCACCCCCTTTGGATCATCCCCTCTTTGCGAACCTTGATCGGAACGCCTCATGGTATTATTAAACACTGGCCTTTGCCTCATACGATTTCCCAGTGGGCCCATAGGTGGATTAGCTTCTTTATGATTCCTAATTGTTGTCATAATTGCTTCCGACCAATCATGAGTCCTATTAGACTCATTTGGCTCTTCACAGTTATACTAACTAAACCTCATGAGATAGGATGCCCTTCTAGACCCAGCAATATTCCCATTAGAGCCTTCAGGTCTCACCCTATTACAGGGAGCCTGCAAGTGTACAGGCTGTCGCTCAGTGGTCTCAGCCATCTGACTAGCCATCTGACTACTAGTGGCCCCAGATACTAAACTGTATTGATTAGCCCTTGAGTCATGGACATTGGCATCTTGCAGTTCACCCACCAATTACATAAGATTCCCAACGGCAGCTGTTAGTTTCTTTAATTCAATGAGAATCTCATGCAAGCAATCACCCTCATACACATTGAAATTGAAGGATGCTTTCTAGTTCACTGCTTGCAACCGACCACCATTAAACACACCAACCCTCCCTTTCACCCCTCTGGAACACCAATATCAATTATTCTATCAGTTTGCCCTCTAGAGTTCCACTCCTCAGTGCCACTTAATACTGCAAATCTATTGCTGATTGAAATAGAAGGTGAGATTACAATTGACTTTTCCTTGTTCTCTATAATATTGCCCATAACGGATGGTTCACTACGGGGAGGAAGAAAAGGGGGGAGCTGGCGGAGCAAGAGATACATTAACCGGTAAGGGAACTTGACAAAGACAAGATTAAGCCCCTCAACTGCATTTGCTACAGGATTTCTGGGGGTAGGAGATCATATCCAACAGATGGTCTGCTAGTAAGAGAAATTAGGTGGGAAACAATGAGTGCATCAAACAATAGAGGGGTAGAATTCCATCCCTCACATTCTTCCTCCACTTGGTGCGCTTCAAATGTCCACCCCCCTATGGTGTGGAATTCTATAACACTGATTGCTACTTGTCTTTCCCTGCCCCTTATACCTGCAGGTATACTGTAGCCCCCCCCCTGACCCTTAAACCTGTTGGTTTCACACACATCCAATTCCTCAGTACATTTTCCCTTTGCCCTTCTTGATCCTACCGACAGTTGCACCGTTACCTACCGGCAAACCCCCTCCCCATCACCCACTTTGGCAGGTTCACCATACCCAAAACTAGCTTTGTCCAAGGACACTACTACTGCACAGTTAGATGACACTCCTTTCTTGTTAAGGCCATTCACACCATTCCCACCATCAATATTATGCAAAAGTTCCTTGATTTCTGAAATCAAGACATTGGGCCTCATTACAGTTTTGTTGAGGTAAAAGTGCTAGTAAAATTTCCGGTAATTCTGGCAACAGCACTTTTACAGCCGCTGTAAAACACAGATTTCCCAGTGGAGTCACAGATTTACCTCCAGCCCTGAGCTGTTGGTAAATCAGGCCGCCACCGGCCAAAAAATGCTGAAATTATCTCCATGGAGATGGGACTGCATGGAATGGGGATTTTACAACATTGCTGGCACCTGGAATATCCCTGTAATACCGGGATATCAGGCACCGGTAATGGTAGGGCAGTTTTGCCAGTGTCTCGCCGAATTACTGGCGGGATATCAGTAAGAGCAACGCAGCAGTAGACCACACAAACCCAAGCACATCTTATGCCATGCATACACTCCAGACATGGGGCACTCATTGCAAGACCCCAGCCAAAAAAGCAGGATCAACGGTGTACACGGAAGCAGCTGCCTCCTCTACCGGCATTGTCACCGCTGTAGTAACCTATGCACCGGCCACTGCCACCAAGATGCCTGCCCCCACATCTGTTGCTGCACCCATCATTATCTCAGCTGCAATTCCAGTAATTCCCTTCCCGGTTGTACCATCCCTCACTTTAAATGCCAGGCTCAAGTCATGTAGGATTACCACTGGCGAGCACTACCATCATGCGCCTGTATCGTTCTCCCGCATTGGTTCTTTGTCATCAGATAGGGGGGGTGCTGGAATTGACCTAGGCCACCCCCTTCAGGCTTTGGGTCTCCTGTCATCAGTCCTCCCCAACCCCCTGTTGCTGTTAGCTTACAGTCACTCACACAGCCTGATGATGGTGATGATGCTTCAGAAGGTGGTGACGCTGCAATGTTTGAGAGTGATGTTGCACCCACCACCTCAAATGTTCGCCCAAATGCTGCCCTGCCCAGTGATGCCTTATCTGCAATGTAGGAGAGGGTCACAAGAATGCTGCAGCAGCAGGAGAGGGTAACAGAGTTCAGAGTTCTGTATGCAGCATGCACAGGCAACGTGGGATGCCGTGCAAGGGGGAACAAGAAGAATAGCCAGGGAAATGGTACGTCAATGCCGACACCTATGTGAGGCTTCAGAGGTGAATATTGTGGTGGGCCAGAGCTTGTGTGAGCTTAACAAGGAATTGTCATCTGCCCTAGAAAATATGCAGAGTGCACTTCTCCTCACGATGCAGCACATGCGTAGTCTGGATTCTGTCAGCTCTGCCTCCACTACTCCCACAGAAGGATAACAAGCAGGAAGTCTCCGTAGGAGGTCGTTGCACACTGCCACTCACACATCAAATGCACCTTCTGGTCAAGAAAAGCACTGCAAAAAATGATTGCCTGACTCCAAGGTGGCATTGGTAATTGAGGGATGTGACAGGGCATGGGTGTTGGGGATTGAGGGAGGTGGGAGGGCCTGGGTGTTGGGGTTTGAGGGAGGTGGGAGAGTGTGGGTGTGGGTGTTGGGGATTGAGAGAGGTGGGAGGGTGTGTGTATTAAGGATTGAGGGAGAGGTGGGAGGGCATGGGTTTTCACAGACTTAATAAATGGAGTTTGCATTATAAGTAAAGATTCGTAATCTTTCGGGTTGTGTCATAGATATTAATGCAGTGATTCACTTTTTACAATGTGTAGTGTGGATATTGTTTTCAGATACAATTCTATATCAATTCCTGATATGTTCCTTCCTTCTGCACTGGTCTGCCAGCCCATGTCTCCACACCATCCTCCTCAGAGTCTGCCTGTGCCACGTCCTCCTCAGTGGTACATCCTCATGATGCACACATTATGCAGCATCACACACAAGAACTATCTTCCCAATCCTCTGTGGACTGCACATAAGTGCCTCTCTAGTTCGGTGGAGGCACCAGAATCTACCTTTCAAGGGTTCAAATGTGTGTTCTATGCATACTCTGGCCCTTGTGTGAGCAATGGTAGTTGTGGGTAGTGTGAGACAGACATGGTATCAGGAGAGACACAGACAGAAGAGATAACAGTTTGAAAACGTTTACTTAACATACTTAGGGTTGGTGTACTGCCAAACTTGCCCTATCTCTATTTTGGGTTTCCCCTCAACTGATGTTTCTAAGGATAGTTGAGGTCCGTAAGTCCCAAAACAAAAGTCTGTCTGTGTCAAACCTATGCTTGCCCTCACTCTTGAAACAAATGTTGTGCAGGGTTTTCTTAAAAGAAAAACAGTGTTCCAAAAAGAAGTATAAATCAAGGCTGGATTCAGGTGGCCTTTTCGTCAGGTTCAGCTTTGCCAGTTCAAAAATAGTTCAATTTAAAAACGCCCTTGGAATCTTCCAGGCAAGGGTCTTGTACCTTCAAAACAAATTAGCTCACAAAAGTTCCTAGGTTCCTTTCCCCAAGCATCTTAACGTTCACATTTCCTTTAGGCCTCTCAGGGTTCCCTTCCCCAAGCGTATGCCTCTCTGGATTTAAAGGTTGACGAAAAGTTCCGCTTTTTAAGGTTCACTTTTCAAAACACAATTCCTTCTCTTGAGTTCAATCTGCCTTTCACAACACTTTGGGGATTTTGCTCCCACATCACTTTCTGTGTAGCTCCCCCTTTTCCCACCTTCTCTCAAGTGGCACCATTTGTTTGCTCCTTTCAACACTGGGTCTGTATCAGAGACTTTTGAGAGCGCATAGCATTGCTTTCCCCTATGATACTTATTGATTGATTGATTGATTTATTGATTTATAGAGCGCATTACACCAAGGCGCTGTACAGTGGAACAACATAATACATAACAACATCAACAATGTAACAGAGGAAGCAAAATTACATAATGAATCATACGATAAAACAGTGAAAAGAGCAATTACCTGAAGGTGAGGGGGAATAGGGGAGTGGGATTAGGTGGGGGGGTGGTGCAGAGTTGGAAGAGGGAATTGAAGGGAGAGAGAGGAGGGTAGGACAGGGGAGAGAGAAAATCAAGGGGAAGAATGAGGGGGGAGGGGAAGCAGAGAGGGCAGAGGGGGAGGTTTCAAGGAGGAGAATAGAGGAGGAGGGATTTAAGGGAAGTGCGGAATGAGGGGAAGGTCGTGGTGGAGCGGATTGTGAGAGGGAGTGAGTTCCAGTGCAGGGGTGCAAGGAATTGGAAGGAGCGGAAACAGGAGGAAGCACAGGGGGAAGGAGGTACAGTGAGAAGGAAGTGGTCAGCGGAACGAAGGGAACGGGAGGGGGAGTAGAAGGAGAGAAGGGAGGAGAGATAAGGAGGAGTAAGACCATGGAGGGATTTGAAGACAAGGCAGAGAAAGTTAAATTTTAGCTGTGAATGAAATGGTAGCCAACCAAGGTAAGAGAGCGAAGTAGAGATGGAGTCACTGGAGGTGAGGAGACCAAGGGTACGAACAGCAGAGTGGTAGATGGATTTAAGGGGGGCAAGATGAGATGCTGGTAGTCCAAAGAGTAGAGAAGAGCAATAGAAGAGGCGAGAAAAGATGAGAGAGGAGATTAGGAGTTTGGTAGCGTGGAAAGTGAGGGAGGGACGGATTTTGCGAATATTGTAGAGGTGGTATTGGCAAGTGCGAGAGGTGAGTAAAATGTGCTGGGAGAAGGAGAGAGAGGAGTCAAAGAGAACACCTAAATTACGAGCTTGGGGAGAGATAGGGAGGTTGGAGGGAGGAAATTGAATGAAAGGGGGAGGACAGGGAGGGGGAAGAGAGTTGGAGGGAAAGAAAAGAACTTTGGTTTTATCGGTGTTAAGAGAGAGAAAGCGGGAGGACATCCAGTTCTTAATGGCAGTAAGGCAGGAAGAGAGTTTTAGGTGAAGGTCAGTTGAGAAGGAGGAGAAAGAGAGAAAGAGTTGAGTGTCGTCGGCATAGAAATGGTGGGAGATGCCAAACGAGGAGATAACAGGGGCAATGAGGGAGGTGTAAAGAGAGAAGAGGAAAGGACCAAGTACAGAACCTTGGGGAACACCGCATTCAAGAGGAAAGGAAGGAAAGGTCCGGCCACCCCATGATACAGTAAAGGAACGGCAAAAGAGATAAGAGGATAGCCATTTGAAAACAGGGCCTTTAAACCCAAAGGAGGAAAGAGTGTGGAAAAGGAGAGGATGATAGACAGTGTCAAAGGCTGCGGAGAGATCAAGGAGAATAAGGATAGAGGATTGCTTGGCATGGTGAGCAGAGAGGAGAGAGTTAAGGATAGAGGTGAGGGCTGTTTCTGTGGAATGTTTGGGACGGAAGCCAGATTGGAAGGGAGGAAGGAGAGAGGAAGTATTGACAAAGGATGAGAGCTAGTCCACTCGTCTTCTTTCTCTCTTTCTCTGCTTTACTTTAGCTGCTGTTGTGCATCTAGTACATAGGACGTTTCTTTCCTCTCGTGTTTCTGACACTCTCTTTGTTTCATTCTGTTTCTCGTCTTCCTTATTTCGCTCTCCTGTCGCTTTTCGTGCCACTCGAACTCTTTTCCTTTTGCTCTTCATGCCGCTAGCACGCTTTTACTTTTTTTCCTTTTTTTCTGTGCTGATTGCACACTTTAACTTCTTTCCTTTCTTTCGTGCCACTTGCACACTTTAATTTCTGTCCTTTCCTTCCTTTCGATCTCTCACTCCAACTTCATAAGCATACCGGTTTTCTTAACACTCAGAAACTCACCGATTAGCATGATGCTGTCAGGACGGCTCGCCGGCTTCAGTGCTGAGGTCAGGATTTCACCACCTGCCTCTCAGACACCCCTGGATTCCTGCCAGGGGAACGAGCATGGGCCTGGTCACGGGCAGCAGGACTCAGCACTCCCCAATCCGGCTCCCTGGAGACATGGCTCCCTCGCCATGCTGCAAGCCTCACAAAATACTGGGTCAGCATCTTCGCGTTCTGTTCTCCTCCGGATACCTTGGGGTCTCCTTGCTGCAGCTTCCTGGCTTCCAGCTTCCACGGTTCGTTTAGCACCCACGGCTCGGCCACTTTCTCTGGCAAAAACTCCACCTTTTATACTTTGGTCAGTGTTCAATAAAAGTCAGGTGTGCATAGATGGTGTCAAGTGCCTGACTCTGCCTTACCTCATTAAAGGGACATGATGGTAGTGTGGTGCAGTAGGCCTCTTCATTCATCTTCCTCCTCACAGTACTAAAGGGACTTTTTTCATGGGTAATCTATCTTACTCTCGGATGCCTCTTCCTCATCTCAGTATGTGTTGGAAATGGGGAAGGGGAACATGACACGACTGGTAATATCCCATAAAGGCAGAGGGAGAGAGGGGTAATGTATAGTTGGGAAAGGGGGATATCATGTTTCACCCTCTGGCATTTTTCTCCCAATCCCCAGAGACCCTCCACTCAGGTGATCCTGCCTGCTTGTCCACCCCCAGGGCTGGGATCCAAAAGCAATTGTCCTTCCCTGGCCACTTGAATGGAAGATTCCGGTGGAGTAGGTGTGAAAATACCTTCTGGTTTCTCACAGTAGCCAGTCACCTGCAAGTTGAATGAAACTCTGTCACTTTCAAATAGTTAATGATCATACTCCCAGTCCTAAGTGGTGTATGCATTTTACTTCCATGCAATTATTTGAGTACACTCCAATGCCATCGGGTGAGTTTTCCTTGCATTTGACAATGCACAATGACGTGTGCCCATCCTGAACTGCAGCATATATATGTACCCTTATAGTCTGGATTCCCAATTGTACCTGCATATCCTAATAGTTACTTTGAATGTTGTGGCCTGTGCTTCCTTATTCTTGTCCATTGTGGTTTATTTGATGTGCACCTGTGGCAGTGTGTTTGCTTGGCGTTTTGTAGGTCTCCAGAAAGTTGTGTGCTACAGCGGATGATGGGGCGCTTTCCTTTCTGCAACCATGGGTGGCCACCCGCGGCCAGCATCTTTTCTGAGGAGTAGGAGGGGGTGTGGTTTACTCCAAAAATGCATTTTCAGTTATTGTGTCCTATGCATTCTGGGACTTGTGGTCCATTCAGTCCAGCTGCTTTAGTTTGGAAAGGAGATGGCATGGGGTGTTTGCGAGGCCATATAGATCATATCCCAGGATGCATGTGCATGGTGGATCTTTTGCCCCCTCCCCTTTCACTTTCAACATCCACCGTTGTGGATACATGCCTAGTATCCAAGAGTGTGGTCCTCTGTGGGACTTCATGCATGCAGGAACCATGGCATTACGATTTGAACCTGGGAAACAAGCACAGCAGTGGATCACAGTGAGGTCTGTGTCGGCAGGTACATTGCACATTCAGGGAATGGTACTGTTTCCTGTTTCAAAACACATGTTCTGATACCATGCGTACCACAAATGCCACATGCGTGCAGGCCATAGCTGCTATTACATTGGGGATGTGGGCAGTGGTGTTTAATCTGACCTTCATGGCATGGACCTCTGCAGGCTTGCAGGGCAGAGAGTTGTGCTGCTGCACATGTTTCAGTAGTGCATACAGCACTTTGGAATATGTTGGTTGTGACATGGCATGCAGCATGCCGACGGTGTGCTGATATGTGCTGTGGCACAGAAGTCCAGTACTGATACCAGCTTCTGCAGAGGTGGTATGGTTGTTCGTATGTTGATGGTACTCTCAATGTCCGGCTGGATAAGGGTGAGGAGGTCTGCAAATGTTTGGCGGTTGAAGCGATTCAGTTTGATCAGCTGTCAGTGTCCAGGGCAATTGTCTCACTCTGGGTATGGGTGCCCTTCTTCTCCTCCGCCTTGACCCTAGAGGTGTTCCATTGGTGCTGCTGGTGTCCTATCCTATCATAGTTGGCAACTGCCATGGGATGCATGGTGCTCGGAAATGAGTTTGGGGAAGGTGTGTCCCTTCCATACCCTGTTTGAGTCAGTTGGGTGCACCTGTGGCATCATTTTCTACACCTGGACTGTGCCCAATTTTGGACAGAATGACTGCCCATTTTTGGCAGCATTGCCACTTGTAATACATTGGAATTAACATTTTTCTTTCTGGCGTTAATTTCACCAGTGGAATTAGCCCCGGGGCTAATTCCGCCGGATTTCAGTGGTAATAAATACCACAAGTGCTAATTCCACCTCAAGAGTTAGCAACCATTTCCTTGAAAGCTTCATTCGGCAGAGTGGTAAAAGTTGGGGTAACGGAATTACTGCCACTTGTACCACTTACTGCCATACTTGTAATGAGGCCCATTGTTTGCACTTATTAGTGCAAATAATGAAAACAATTAGTGCAAATAATGAAAACATAGATACTGACTTTCACAGTGGGCTTGAGGCTTACTTGTGCATTGTTTCCCACACTCAAAACATTTGCATAATATACATAGCCCCACCCACCTCACCAAAAGGAGAAAATGCACTGTGAACCCACCACATTGAGGTCAATTGCATCAGAAGAAGAAACAAGCATAGTTTACCTTTACCTTTTTTTTAATAGTGTACAATAGTGTTGATAAGTGTATTTGCCACAGTTAAGAGGACAGTTCCTTAGTTGACTGTGATTTTTTATTAGTTTGACAAACAAGCACTCCATCTTATCTGCACCATACAACGGAGGTGTGTACTGCATTATACTTTTGAGTTACCCTTTTATAGGCATCAAGAAGGGGCGGGATTGCACTGGAGTTCCTTGTGATCTTAGGCAAAACTGATCTGAGAATGTGTGTTCACTAGTAGTGGCTTTCTTGACCAATTGAAACATCAGTAATTAATATATGTGGTGATGGAGCAAGCACAAGTATCTTGATATGCAATTAACCCAGTTGTAAACAGTTGTATATCTCTCTCCACACTGTAAGATTTATTTTCAGAAATAAGCTTTATTTTTGACCCAGCCCTCTCAATAACTTTTGTGCCTGACTCTAACACACATAAATAGACTTTTGGGGCGGATATGAGGCAATAAATGCTATGCATTTTTTTGTGTTCTGGGCTGTGAAATCTGCAAACCTTAAGAGGTCACAGGAGGTCAAACCTCTGTGGCTGCTTGGCAGAAGCAGACCTCAGTAAACCCGTTGTACAAGATACAAGGATCCCTTGGTATCTAAAACGATCATCACTTTAGGAAGTAATTACCTTGTCTCTCAGCCTGCCCTCCTCGTGGGTTTCCCCAACATCTTTGCCGCCTAGAGGGTTTGTGATTTTTTTTGCAGGTCAAATCCGCGAGTCACGGGTCGGTTGGCAGCTATGTGGAAATGGTACGCAGCAGACTGTGTGCATGGAAGTGCACACGTTTGCTGCCTCCTTCATGCAATTTGCACAGAACCCGAAAATGAGGCCCTTAGTACAATGTTCTTCAGATAGTTCGGGCCAATGTAATTGACCCACAGAGGAGGGGAAGCAGCTCAAATAAAATAAAAATGAAGGTGAGGGGAAAAGGGTGGAGATGTGTTAAAGAGACGTGTGGAGGGGGGCTCTTCCAAAACTTCCACCTAATTTAAGGGGGGCATTTTAACTATGCTTGAGATGGCTAAAAAAAACAGATCCTCTAAACATGATACAAACATGATAGACTCCAAGGTTTTGCCCACATACCCCCCACCCTCCACCACCCGCACCCCCCAGCTCTTACATTTTATTTATGGCAGGATAAATGTATGGAGATCCAACCAGAGAACTCTCAAAAATATTTTTCATTTGCACTGAACACACATAAATGACGTCGAATCTACAGAGAAGACACCGTTACAAACACAAAACAGTGTGCCACTCAAAGGACAAATGTTTTCTGTACACTTGCATGCTATGTAACCAAACCTCATAGTAGGCGTGAGCGGAAGACACTCTTCAAGTAAATGTTGTTTTTCAAAAGTGACTATGTCAATTGTAAATATTAGTGTAATATGAACATTTTTGTTCACAGAAGCAGACTTGGAAGCGTCAAGGATATCTTTTATTCCACTTGAAACAAAGCCAACACATGTTTCGCACCACACCGCGCTTCTTCAAGGGTATATGCAATTGGAAACAAAGTGCTGTTGGGAATGAGACACTGTAAAGATGCTGCCAGTGCCTTTATTTTTAAGGTGCTGAGAAGGTCTATATGAAATTGCAGTCGAAGCTGAGGTGGCCGCTATTTGCACAGAAGCTGAAGATTTCTATTTTTCTGACAGTCTGTTTTTCCGCTTCCTTGGATTTTCTACTTGGTGAAAAACCACCCACCATGCTAATGTGCTTCTAGATAACTTGAAAAATAAATGCTCACCACAAACCTTCACCACTTTAAATAATGCTTTTTAAAAACACCTTTATTCAAAGTTTGGCAAACACAGGTAAATGAAGAAAACTCGTCATTACAACATTGATCTTAGATACAGACATTGCAGCACGCACCATATGGCATTGTAACAATGGTATAGATCACAGTTTGGTCAACAGCTTAATAACAGAAATCTACTGCTAATCTTTGTCGAGAAAGGCCCAGATTCATCCCAAATGTCCTTCGGTTCGGACGAGATCGGCTGCACCATTACATACCTAACTTCATAGTCACTGATCCATTTTAACTCCCTCAACCAGTTCCGCTCAGTGGGAGGTGGGAGGCTGCAGGTCTTTCCACTTTCACAAAAAAACAGCTCTTGGCTACCATGCACTCAATGTTCAAGAAGACTCTCAAGCATCACTCACGAATCTCTCTCCACACTCCAAATAGCATACTCATAGGTAACTTTCTCCAACTGTTTCCCTAAAAGTTCTGGGCCGAACCATAGCAGATGTGCGTAGGCTGTGGCCCCAGCATCACATCTTGGGCAACATCTCTCATGCTCCTCAATTTACATGGTATGTAGTGCAGTCTATGTAGAATTTCAAACTGGATTAACTTCAGCCTCATATTCATAGACATTGTCTTGGTAAACAGACACATGGACACTGCCCATCAGTTATATAAACCTCCAATTCCACCAGCCACTTCCCTCTGGCTTTGTCAACAACTGTCAGGGTCCCATCCAAAATACCCTTGTATAGTCTGGATAATATCCTCCGGCAGCAATGGGTGTTAGACACCAGTGCTACTGGTACGTTCTCGAGGGGCTCCATCGGGTAGCATTCCCACCATTTTTGCAAAGCAGCCCTGAGCCTATAGAACTGAAGTAACTTAATAGGACTGTGCCGGTGTCCCTCCTGCCAAGCATGGGGCATTAGGAAGCCTTGCTCCTGGGAAGAAACCCCTGAGTGCTTGATACCCAATTTAGCCCAATACAACCTCAGTGAGGTGTCCCATGTTGGTGGAAGGACTTGGAAGTGCCACAGCGGTAACCACCAGTAGTACAGGTTACCCGCAGTAGTCCTCATGAAGATGGCTCTGTAGGCAAATAACGTTGTCTGAACGGGGTCAGTGGTAGAGCTCCCCCCTCGCGCTTTGAGGCCTGGCCAAGATCTGCATACTAGACGCTGACTGGCAGTGATCAAACGGGCAATCATGAATAGGGGGCGCAGCGAAGCAGCCACAAGATAGCTGCACTCTTCTGATCCTCGGGCTGGCCGCCCGCAAACTAGAGCAATGTCACCCGCCAGATGAGGCTTACGCTCCACTATACTTTGGGAACCATGGTCGTAAGGTCGTGTGAGTGCACAACGCAGATTTAGGGACAATCGGTGCTCGAGTGCTAAAGCTGGGCAGCAGGCCGTGCTGTGCGGCGAGTGTGCAGGGCCTGGAAGAGTAGCGCGATTGTGGCACAGGGAGAGAGGGTCCAGGCCACTGTGCATGAGTTGCAGATAGCTGGGTCCTGTGGCGTGGGGGTGGCATCACACTGCTCTGATTGGGCACACACTGATCCACTCAAGCACGAAGGTGCTGAAAAACGGGATCAGGCTCTGGGTGAGTGGTAGAGCTCCCCCCTCGCACCTTGAGCCCTGGCCCAGATCTGCATACTAAACGCTGACTGGCAGTGATGGATGGGGTACGCGAACTGAGACAGCTCATTGCAACATTTCTCATGATGTGAGGCTGGTGGATTGCCTTTTGGTCCTTCAGTTAGCACACTTTATGCAGTTAGAAGGGAGTAGTGACTCGATGCACAGCCATGCTACATTGAACCTGTGATGCCCCACATTCTATGAACGCTTGGGGAGTGGTGTGCTGGTCACAGGGTGGTTGCTGCTACTTTCTATGGAGTGGGAGAATGCTGTCCCTGCGTGGGGCTACTGTTGAAAGGAGAGGCAAGACTATACTTGACCAAAGCATCCCTTTATAAAACATGTTGGAGATGACAAGGAGGGACTGGTGAAGTTTCCTGGGGACTGGTGAAGTTTCCTGATTTTGGTGAGTGTGCCATGTGAAAGGATGGCCGTGGCTTTCCAGAGCACCCGGCAGTAATGATTGGGGGCAAGGGGCGGGCAGGGGCCTGCCCACACAGACCGCCTGGGGTTCTGTTAGGCTGGATTGCTCTATGCTATGCCCAAGGTGTCACTGATGGAGTGGGGGCTGCCCCAGCGCCAGTGGTGTTGCTTTGGTGGGGGCTTGGGAGCTGTCCCCTACCTGCAGATTCCTACCTGGGTGGTGGCTTGATAAATAGTATTAGTGGGTTATGCAGTGTTGTCACCATGACAAAGTGTGGGGGCAACCAGACAAAATGGAACACCCTGGAGGCACCAGCCTAGTAGGTCCCGTACTGAGCCTCCATCAGAGGCTGGAACAACGCTGGGCAAGGTGGCAGATAGCAAGGATACCCCAAGCTTAAAGCAATTTATGGAGAGCGTGCATGCAGGCTTTGCCAACACGATGGGTAAATTGAATGTCATCACCAACAACATTAGTACCCTCAATGGCAAAATGGAGAGAGTCTGCACAAGAGTGGCTGACACCAAGACACGGATAGGAGTGGCAGAAGATGATATCCTTGCACTTAAAACTTAGGTGGCGGATATGGCCAAAGGCTTGAAGAGGGCCCTGCAGAAGTGTGGTAACTTGGAATCCAGGTCAAGGAGGAGCAAAATCCGTATTGTGGGACTCCGGAATTGTTTGGGCTGAGCCCCATGGAAACAGCTGTCGAAATCCTCATTAAGGGAGGAGCTTGGAGACCAGGCCTTCTCGTCTGCATTTGTAGTCAAACAAGCTTACAGCATGCATACAATGAGGCCGAGACCAGGGCCCCCACCCAGTGCTGTGGTCAAGAAGCTTCTTAATAACCGGGTCTGAAACACCATTTTACGGCTAGCCAGATAAAAGGGCCCGCTGCGCTACGACAATGCTACCTTGCATATTTACCCAGACTTCTCTACAGCTGAGACCGTAAATCCTTTCTGGGTGTTGTGATGAATCCTATGGACTCCTCACTAAACCCCTGCCTAAAGTCTCCTCCCAGGTGGCCAGGAAAAGGCAGATGCTCCCTGATCTTCACCTTGGAGGTAGCTTTCTGCAGGGGGATCACCTGGGAGGAGAAAGAGCCAAGGGGAATGAGAAGACTCTGTGGGGTGAGACGCAGTATTTGTCTTCCGTCTAGGAAGGACATCTCACAAATGCAAAAGTATGGAATGGCTCGTCATAACAATCTGTCTGTTCTGCAAGTTGAACATCTTAATGTGGGTAAAACCAATGTGAAAAATAAAAACCAGTCTAAAACTCCCAAAAGTATAATGAAAGGAGGTTTATGAATAGTAATGGTATAAACTACAATAAACCATATTCCCCTTTTCAGACAAGTTTGTTATCTGATGCTTATGAGATTTCTTTACAAAATATTATTGCAAACACAAATAAAGTTAAGAGTGAAGAAGAAACCAGAAAAACTAACTTTGTCATTAAGGACTTCAAATCCCATGATTTTCTAAGTACTGGGACGAGGAAGAGGGCTAAAGAGGAACAATTTTGAAGGAGTGGTCAAATCATTAAGGGAAATGATCCATACCTGAGGGAGACTGAGAAGCTTAAAAGGCCACCTGAGGTGCAGGCATTAGGAAGAAAGCAGAATGAGCAGGAAGAGCGATGCAGTGCGTGTATGCAGCCGACACGGAACCTGGAGGATGGAGAAGATTCCAGGACCACTGTTAAATTGAAAACACTAGCCGGTCCTGAGAGGGTCTGTGCCTCCAGTAGTCTTAAGTGTAGAGGCCATGCAGCGGGAAGCGTTCAAGAGGGAAGCTTGCCCTCTGAGGACCTGTCTTGCAGAGGCTGCGCAGCCGGAAGCGAAAGGAAGCGAAAGCAAGGAAAGCTTTCCTTCCCAAGAGGCTGTCTCTGATGGCTAGTGTGCATCAGAGAGCCTCCGGCACGAGTGAAGCTCCTGTTACCAGTGGCACAGGCGGTGGAGAACCAGGAGAACTCATGGGACAAATATACTGTCAGATGGGAAAAACAGTGACCACCATGGTAAAAGGACAAAAACATTGGTATCAGGTGATGAAAAAATCCAGAGGGCAGTAGCATGACGATGTGATACATAAAGGGAGTGAAGAATTATGTTTGTGCCTGTCTCCTCATGTGTGCTTTCAATGTCTCCAAGATCATTTCCATATGAGGACCTGGGTTCATTTCTCCAACTGGCTACCAGGCTTCTTTTTATCCTCTGTGCTTGCAGAATTACTTTATTTGACAGGTAAACTGTTAACTCATCTTCAGTTTTAGAATGCAATAGGAAGGTTTCATGGGAAATATTTCAATATTTGTAGAATTCCGTGATTTTTTACTCAACAGGTGTTGTTTTTTCTGCTCTATTCTTGGAATTCTTGAGTGGATTTTAAAGGTAGCTATCAAATACTAAATGAGTTTCATCATACTTAAGCAGATAAGGTTCTATTTTCTTTTTGAATTCAATTGCACGGTCATGGCATGTCTTCACAAGTGATGGTTTCTGCAGTGCTTGCAATTCTGCCATTCTGTCAAGGACAGCTGCTGAATATAGTAACAAATGAAAAGATTTCTATCATGTTATAAGAACCTCTGTATGTTGTACCGCTTCAAGTATCTTCACCATCTTGCTTTTGTTTGCTGCTAAAATCATTGTACCATCTAAGTTGAACATTGAAAGAAGTACTGCAGAGAATTCATAATTACTCAAGCATTCCCGTAGATCAATGCCAATTCAACTTTGTGAAGGAATCAGCAAATGTGCAAATAAAGAATGATCTGCCTTGACTGTAATATGGTGTACGATACTTTTGTCTTAACAACTTTGCGCACACTTTTGCAAAACTGAAGGTTCTCTTTCTTCATTGGTGCACATAGGCTACAACTGTCTGATTCAATACAGTCTTCTTTAAATCTGTTGTACATTTGGCAACCTTTTTCTGTCATTCTTGATGTGTCCTTCTGAATTCTTTCATAAAATCTGCTTTTGTTGCAATGTTGACGAGTTCTTTCCCATCATACTTCACAGGATTAGTCAATGTCATGATCGAGTTGTAGATCTGTTGAACATCTTCCTTTTGGCGTGTTGCTTTGGATTCTGTTTGATGGTAATGTTTTGACCGTTCATTATCTGTGATTCCTATAATTATTTTTGCTTCTGTAGACAGCCTCAACAGCTCAGGTGAGGCCAAAACAAATCGTGCTAGCGCCTGCTTCTTTTGAGTAATATGAACCACACCACCAACTACTTTCATTGCTCTGTTTTGATGTTCCAGAGCTTCATCTGAACCTAAAGCACAAAAGGGTACTTTTGTTTTGCTTACTACCCAATTGCTTTTCTGAAACTCACTCCACAAGTCCAGGTGTTTGCTTTCAAGCTGTTTCATTTCTTCTAAGTACTCTAAGTACAGTGCTATCAAACGTGTGTAGTTTATCAAATCGAGCGCAAAAAAATACTTAATGAACTCTTCAACTAATGCAAGATGTGAATCCCAGTTTGCAGTTTGGATGATTCTGATAAATAAAGGCATTGTGTCCACCATATAAATGTACTGAAGAGCAACTCTGAGTGTTGGTTTTTATTGAGATTTTTTAGCCTCCAATGCTTCAAATTTGCCCATCACATCCAAAGTTATCAGAACTGTCACAATGTAATTATGGACTTATTTTGTTTCATGGGAATCATCCACTTGTAAAGTTTTAAGTAACTTCTTGAGCTCAGGTTCCATCCTTTCCTTGATTTCAACATGCTCTTTGTAGAATTAATTGATGATGCATTTGAAAAGTGCAAGCCTTAGTGACGTGTGTGCTTCAACTGCTCTACTTACGCACTTCCCTGATAGGATCTTCGGCACAACATTTGCCTCATAAAGTACAGTTAAGGTGGCCTCAATGGCAGTGCCATCTAAGAAAGGGTTGTACGTCATTTCATCGACACCCATTTTTACGGCAAACATTTTTTTATGAAAAGTTTTTGCCTAAAAAACAAATTGAAATTATTTATTATTTTTGATGGAGGTTCCCCCAATCCCCCTGTCCTCACCCTATTCTTTTATATTCCTGACCCCCCCCATCCTTTATATGCCCTTTCCCGCCCCCCAAAAGATTTCAAAGAGTTTTTTCCACAAATATTCTTCGTAAATACACCCGTTGTAAAAATGGGTGTTGATGTAAGGACGCCGTACCCTAAGAAAGAATCAATAGCTTGAAGCATTACCATTATTATATGTAGCACAGCGTCACAGGGTCTAAGCATCCAGTTCTTTCACAAGTCTTTTTTTAGCCATAGCTAATTTAAAAAAAGGCTTGTAAAGGCCAAGATCCAATGTTGCAACTGTTTTTGATTCTAGGATGACAACAGATGTTATTTTCTCCAACGTCTTCATGAATGTGAGCTGTGTTTGTGTGCTTGATGGGCTGTCATCTATGACTGGGAGTACACAGACTCTAGTTTCTTTATTTCGAGGCTCACTTATAATGGGATTGTAAGCTGTCCAAGTCGGAACTGTGGTGAGTGGTTCTGACTCTGTTTCCTATTCATCAGTCTCAGTTTCTTCAGTGAGATTACAATGTGTATCCAGCACCTCTTAATGGAAACACTCTTTAAAATAACTCAATGGCAAGACTGTCGTCATTATCCAAAGTAGGTTTGTTTGTTTGTTTGTTTATTTGTTTGTATATAGGTCCTCAAGCCTGTTGGCATCTAAAATATCCTTATTTCTCTCTGTATAATCAGTGATTTGACTGCATACAGGATTCTGTGGTCCACATCCTTTGGGAATGTTGAAAGACATGACCTCAGACAGAGACCAAGGAATCGTCTGTAGTAAGCAAAGTGATGGTGGTCCTGATGTTTCAAATGGGCTTAGGACATCTGCCCCTCCTTCTCCTGATAGACCACCATAACTGTACCGTGTAAAGTTACTTTACCATACGGAGTATCCTTGAGGAAGTCAATGTTGTCAGCAGCACAATAGACAAATCTGCCACTGACCAACTCTGTGGGAGCATATGATCCTCCACACTCATCCATGTTTTTTAGTACCTCCATGGCTGTATGTGTCTCAAATGAAAGACTCTGGCGTAATCTATAGAATCTCCAATGCTACGCAGAAATTGAATGACGAATTTGCTTCGCAAGGGCATTTTGCGGGTAAGCCGTGTGGTAATAGCATTTTATATATACACATCTGTTACAATTTATGAGCCCTGTTCATTACAGTGGTATCCCGCTTCTCTGAATTACTCTTCATATCCACCTGTCCTTGAAAGCACCACCTGTAAAAATGAACAACTTCTTTTAAAACAACCTCTATCTGCCAAATTAACTTCTTTAAAACTTCCAGTGAATTTTCATTTTTCACAGGTTAGAACAGCTCTCCATAAAATTGAAGCTGCTTCTGGAAAGGTTCTCATATTTTTCTCAATATCCTCAAATTCTTCTTCTGCATGAAATTGTGCAACATCTGCTGTTACTTTCAGTGAGACTCGTTGTTGTTAATTTTCCCTTTTGGGATTAATAAAAATAATTCCAATACATTCAAGCTCTTCTTCTATGAAACATTTTAATTGTTTTCTTGTTTTCATCTGTCCTTCTTCTAAACAATTATTAGCTGCAATTTTCCTGTAAAGCTTTTCAATTTCCCCCATTGTTGTTACGTTCCCTTCAAGGAGAAAATCACTGATTGAGGATACAAATTCAACATGTGTTGCTTCGTAAAACAGTGAATTTGGCTGCATCTTTCTACTTAGTGTAAGCTTGCGTCATACGACAATCACTTCATGTGTGTTCCAACGTAGCTAGCAGCATGCAATTTTCCTTGCATGAGGTTCTCACGGATCTGTACAATCGCTAAGAAGAATCTTAAATATATCATTGTTAGACAGTTCTACTGTTGTCTTCAAACAGATGCCTGCAGAATCAGTTGCTATCAAATATAATAGATTTCTTGTTTTTCCTTCTTTATTGAAAAAGAGGCATTTGTTTCTGTCATAGATAGGTATTTTTGATCGTGTAGTGTAGCTTTGTTCTACTACTTCCTCTTCTTTAATGGCTGGAGATAGACGGCTTTGCTTCACATAAATGCTTTCCATACAATGTTTTGCTTCAATCCATGTTTGCCTTATGAGTACATTGCTTGTAGCGTTCTGAATGCCATGATGCTTTTACATTTTTCAGTTCTTAAGGGTGTTAAATTGCCTAATCATAGAGTTATGTACAAGTATTTGTTATTGTTCCACTCGGCTCTCCTCTAAATACACTCTAAATCCTTCTCATAACAATTTGGATTAACCAGGGGAGATTCCTTTCTTTGTTGACATAAGATACACAAGGAAAAGTCCATTATCCGTTTTCTCTTTTTGGCGGATTGAGGAAGTTCGACCTTTGAATAACTTTCAATATCTGGAGGTGTCGACATTTTGAAAAAAAATCATTTTACTTGTAGAAAGAATCACATTTCATGCTTCAACTGCTCTTAAAAAAAATTCAAAATATCTTGCCAATTACCAGAACCTGTAACAAAATAGAAGGAAAAAATTGAAATCATGAAAAATGAACTGCAATCAGAAACCTCTAAACAAAAAGATATCAAATTCTTGTAAGCACCTTCCTTATTCAGTTTTTATGGTGAATAAAAAGGCCTGCATAAATTATTTGATAGGATCACTTTGAAGGAAGTTATAGATCAAATTATGATTCATACATTGCAGCGGCAGCCATCTGGGGATCAATTACGTCACACAGGCCCTCTGCTAAAAATTCAGACAAAACACCTGGTAATACATGATTATGGGCCTCATCAGGAGTTAGGCGGTATCCCGGCGTTAATTGCACCGGGATACCGCCCAAAGCAATTTGCGTTACCGCTACTCAGTCCAGCGCAGTTTGCGGTGGATCACGTGTAGTGGTAAGGCAGTAAATGCTCATTTGCCATTGGACCCAATGGGGATGGGAGATGCAATTAATGCTGGTGCAAATACTGCCAAAATACCGCAGAAAATGCCCATACCTCTGGCACATTCACCTCCAGCTCCAAGCTGGAGCGGAATGCATCCAGGTAGGGCCATACTCGGGATTGGGTGCAGTGGTAAATGCAGCAGTAATAGCTTTACCACTGCATTTTCCCGCTCTTCTGAACTCCCGATGAGGCCCTGTATGCTTTATTTGCAATGCACCCCCAGTATTCACTCATTCAAAATTCCCCAGAAATTACATATGTCCCTCAACTACGGTTGAAAAGCCTAATTTACCTGTAGGTCTTTAAAACCCCAGGAAATCTGTAACAAATAAAATAGTTGTAGCTAATGTGATACTTTAAAGCTGTGTTTAGGCAACACAGCTGTTACAATTTTAAACACATATTAAAAGGGATTTGTATAATTTAAAATTGTACCTTTGTCAGACATTTTCTAAAATCCTTATCCTGATCGATTTTAATAGAGAAAATTATTTCATAACAATAAGACTTCGGATGAACAGTGTTGCCCTGTCAACAAAGGTAAACAGAATATATCCTTCCGCATGTTCACTTCTTGTAAGGATTCATCTCTAAAAAAATCTACTTGTTTTTATTTAAAAATTATTGAGGACAATTGTATACAAAAATGTTATTACCTTCGAGTGCTAGGATATCCAAGGCTCAATCGCCATCAATCGGCATGTAATCATTTTGATTTTTGTTGCCAAAGAAAGCTCTGCAACTGTTACGCCATTTTATTTTGCATCGCCCTCAGTATTGGGTGTAGACTCGACGTAATTACGTTATCGCATAAAGCATGCCATAGGATGGACAAAAGTACCTTGCTCCCCTCCATTCGGCCCACACCTGCCTTGAAACTACCTTCCCACACCATGGGTAAGCACTCAATATCCTCGCTACTTGTGGATCTCGTGTTCTATCTCTCCCCTGCTCATGGTCTACCATAACCTGCCCTCTCTGACTTCCTCACTCAAGCCCAGCATCATTTGCATTATATTCTCTGCCAGGACATTCTTGAGAACTCTGTGGCCTATACGTTGATCTTGTGACTCTCCCACATTGCACTATTTGGCTTTTGTCTGATCCCCGCCTGAACTCACACTCAGAAGCCTTTACTCCCCTACAGAGTATGCTGAACTTTGTACTGCTTTCTATTTTAACATTGCCTTCACACTGTTGTCTTCACCCACACTACTCTCTCCTATACACCCCTTGGCTCTCCTCTCTCCTATCCTTCTACCATAATTTGTTACCTATATGCCCTGACTGTTTGCACTGATTCATTAAGGGCCTCATTACACGGTAGGCGGTGAGCCATGGCGCTATTAGCGCCATGGCTCATGCCGGTAAAATACCGGCACCACCTTGGCGGAAAGGGGATTTACCGCCCCATTCCAAGGTTGGAGGGGCGGTAAATCCCCTTTCCGCCATTGCCCTTCCCCATTCCCATTTCTGCCCCATAGGGCTCTATAGGAATGGGGAAGGCGCTAATTACGGCACCGCAATTTTGCGGTGCCGTAATTAGCTCTGAGGTCCCTTAGCGGGTTGGATTTTAACGCCTGCAAAAAGCAGGCGTTAAATCCCCCAACCCGCAAAGGGACCTCGTAGTAAGGCGGTAAGGATTTACCGGTACCGGTATTTTACCGGTACCGGTAAATCCTTACCGCCATCCGTGTAATGAGGCCCTAAGCCTCTCTACTTCTGTTGTTTCTGCAACCTGAATTCTTGCTGTGTCTTAGCCTATTTGAATCTAGCTGTGTGTTATGACTCCTCTTTGGCATGGGTGCCGTTGATCGGTGTGGCACCATTGGCAGCGTTTGGCTGCTGTCCATAGAGCTACATTCAAGATGGCTACTTCATCTGCATGCAGCATTGCAGACGTTTTCCCTGAGTCTGACGGGGCAGGCTCTGGCCACAGTGTCGGATTGTGTACATATTGGCAGCCCGACGGAGCAGCAGCGCGTTGCTACATTTTCTGTGGCTTTGTTATGTAAGTGCAAACCCCTGTTACTACTAGTTTATCCCTCCGCATTGTAGACACTTAGGCTTACACTGTTAGTCTCTCTTTCTCCTCCAGAACTCTCTCGTGGTCACTTTCTCTTTTCCGCTCTCACTGCTCTGCTCTCTCACTTTGATGCAGACAAGAATCAGCTTAATTCCGTGGCTACAGTCAGCTGTTTCAACCCCGTTTGAAGCACGCTGCCTCTCTCTCCCTCCGTCATCGCGGCTCGACCTCCAGCATTGCACAGCATTTCCCACGGTAGGCACCTGCTTTTGGAACACCCTGCTTTTCTTTCAGGAATATTAATCATACACTTCTGATTTAGCCTCCCTCACTGGCCCAGATTCTGCAGCCCACGTATGCCTGATATCCTCCTAGACAAGACACTACCAGAAGATGTCATTCTCAGGGTAAATCAGGCTCCAATATCACAGGGACAGGGAGACTCGGGATTCCTTTCTGACTTCTTCCTTTGTATTTCAGGGTCACCATTAAAGTGCACTGCAGCCCAGCATCCGAAGAACTACTCGGATTCCCGCACGTCCAGACTCTACACATCAAGAACAGGGTTTTCTTCCCCTTGAGGGTTTCCCTGGAAACATTGTTCTCCCCTGCAGTCAGGCCAGGTGAGAGCAGAGTGACTAGGTGGATTCTCCAGTCATGCTAACTGCTATGCCAGCTACAGGTTTGTGTCACGTTCTATTGTTATACATAGCAAGTCTGGTACATCGATCGTTACACTGTGCGATTTAACCTGCACATGATTTGTTTTTTCTGCTGCATTTCAGTGTTTTAGTTGAAATTCTATTCTAGCTGTGCCATTAAACCTGTGCATGATTTGTTTTTTTCTGCTGCATTTTAGTGCCTTACTAGAAAGTACCCCAGGCATTTTCTGTGCTAAATGATTTCCTAATTTCAGTAATTTATCTGTGCAAGACTTCTGTACTCGGCCAGTCCTCATGTAAGTCTGAATCCTCATTTCGTGTACCTCTAGCGCTGTTGCCCTCACTGAGATCCTGTTATTAGTGGATGTTCCTCTGCTCTGTTTGGCTACTAGGCCACACAGTGAGCTCTATCATACATTGTGCAGTTCTATCTCTGTCCCTCCTCTGCAAGCCACCTGATTCACCTCCTCGTCCCTATGGTGCGCTCCATCTCTCCTATCTATTCTAATTGATTCTCCATCACCTATTCTCCCTCTCTCTCGAAGTTTGGAAGGAAGAACTTTAAGAAGGCTCTCCTGGTCTCCAACCCAGGTTTGCCCATTGCTGACAGCCACAACAAATGCTACCTCCAGACAGACTGTCACTGACATTCTCTTTGTCGTATCTTCTCTTGACCTATGGACCCCCATATCGTCTCTGTCCTCTCCTCTTTCTCTTCCTCTCCCATTAATGGTGGTACCATATGGGTAGTGCTCTTGACTCACTTCTCATCATCTAGGTGCATCATCAATGTCTATCGTAATGGCACCATCATGGCCCAGGGCTCTCAGCTCATCCCCCTCCTTCTTGGCAGACGTCTAGCATCTCCCCCCCTCCTCCTGCTGCACCGCTGCCCTATTTTCCCCTTCTTCCCTCCATCGGTGGTGGTACCGCCTCTTCACCCCCTTGCAAAAAATGAAAAGGGGGCAACCCACTACACTTAGCTAACCTCAACTCTTTATTTGCTGTCAAACACTCATCTGACATCTGTGTTCTCCTTGAAGACCTTGACCTCAATGTCCTTGCTCTCACTGAGACGTGGTTCAAGGCCAGCTCTGTCACTGCTTTTGATACCCTTCTCCCTGATGGCTATAAGATCCTATCCAGGACAGCTCGGCCTGGGGGTGGAGTGGCCCTGATTTTTCCTGAGTGAATTCCGGCCACCATCATTCCCACTCAATCCGAGTCCTTCTTTGAATGACTTGTCTGCAAGCTGTTTATCTTTCCTACCCTCTCCCTCACTCTCGCTATGATCTACAGGCCCTCTGGACCTACCCCCCTTTCCCTCTCGGATTGGTAGGGACCACACCTCCTCTCTCCTGGCCTCCTATCCCAAACCTCTCTTCCTTGGGGACTTTAATATCCATCTTGACTCTCAGGATCTGGCCTCTGTACTCCTTTGTGACCTCTGTGATGCTCTCTCACAATTCTTCCCTTTGGCCCAACCCGCTCTACCAGACACACTCTAGATGCTCTCATCTCAACGGACATCCCTCTCTCCAACCCTGTAACTACTCCTCTCGCCTGGTCTCCTCTCCTCCCACCTTGAGCACCCTGGCACCCCAATGATGTTTTGCCCACACTGCCTGTCTCCTTCGCCATCATTCGACCAATGAAGGGTGTGTCAGTCACTACATTCACTGCCAACTTCATCCCACCTACTTCCCCTACCTCTGACCCTTCTAATGACTGGGCACTGTTTCACCTCCATCTCTCCATCTCCAACACTCTGGACATACTTGCCCCTGTCATAGGATCTGTTTGAAGCCTTACTCCTATGGCAACTCTTGGTATGACTCGGACCTGGTAGCTTAGAAACACAAGTGCAAAGCTGCTGAGCGGAGGTGGCAGGCCTCAGGTACATACTCTGATAAACTGGCCTGTCAACTGCTCCAAAGGCAATATCATCTCACCATCCTATTCAAGAAGAGGGCTCATGTCCAAGCCTGAATCTCTGGGGCCTCCAATAACACAGCTGAACTTCTCAAATTCTGCAAGGAACTTGCCAAACCTACTGCACTCTCCTACTCTCCTCTTATCTTCCAGACCCTCTGCACTGCACTGGCCTCCCATGCCCCTCTTCTCTTGCCTACCTGAACACCCTTGTGCCCCCCATACTGTTCTCCTTCTATCCCATTGCACCAGATGAGGTCTCTAGAGTAGTTTGCCCTATTAAAGTCTCCTCCAAATACTTTCTCCCCTGCTCTCCCAAAACTATCAAAGACAACATCCCCTCCCACGCCCCTTCCTTGGCTGACCTCTGTAACCACTCTGTTGCCACTGGCTCTTTGACACAACCCTCAACCACCCTCTTGTGCACCCTATCCTAAAAAAGCTGTCTGCAGAACCCTCATGCCTGACTACTGCCCTATCTCTATCACCGATTTCTTGGGCAAACTCATGGAGAAGTTGACCTCCTTCCTTTCAAACCGATCCTCCCAAGTGCATTTGGGCCCTTTCCTATCCTCCACCTAACTCTCTACCTGTGGCGTCCCTCAGGGCTTTATCCTATCCCCATGGCTCTTCAATATCTACCTTGCCCCTCTGGTCCACTTGATCTCCACCTTCTCTCCTGACATTCAGTGCTATGCGGATGACAGCTCTCCTTTAAGCTCCCTTCTACCTCCTCTCCTTCCTCTTTCATACCTGATTGCCTGACTGCTATTCAGGCATGGTGCTCTGCTAATGATCTCTGCCTCAATGCCAGTAAGACAGAGTTCCTTTTCACTGGGACACCTGCTCACTGTTTCCCTCCCTCTCTCTGGCCACTCTCCTTGTGTCCCCTCCACTCACCTTCTTGTGAGGCATAAAACCTTGGGGTCATATTTGGCAGGCCTCTCTCCTTCTCCCGGCACATCACAAACCTTGCCAAGAAGTCCAACTTTCAGCTTCATCTCCTCAGAGAAATTCTCCCTTTCCCCACCTTCCCCCAGAAGCTCAATGTCTCCAGACCTCTGGTTCTCTCTAGGCTGAATTACTGCAACAGCCACTTCCTCATTATGCCTCTTACTTCCCTTCGCCCCCTCTTCGACTAATCCAGAATAGGGCTGCAAGACTTATCATTGGCTTTGAGCCCAGGGACCGCATTTTTAAAGCCTTAACATCTCTCCACTGGTTCCTGGCGACCGCAAGGATCAAAATCAAGACCCTTTGCATCGTCCACAAAGCTGTCTGGGACCTGGTACCTCGCTACATCCAGCTTTCACTCCCTAAATACCTCCTTGCTAGAGTTCTCCAGTCCTCTAGCTCAACCTCTCTGCAGGTGAGACACTTTTCCAAGCAGAGAGTGGGAGGTAGATTTCCTCGGCAGGAGCCTCCCTCTGGAATGACCTCCCTGCTCCCCTCATACTTGAACGGATCGTCTTAAATGCCAGAAACTTCTCAAGACTTTCCTCTTCTCCTCCTCCTCCCTCTCCCCATCCCGTGCTAATTTCCCTCTGCCGTTGCGACTGGTGCCTGGGCCCTTATGAGTCTTACCAGGGCCTTGCCCTCCTTCACCAGAACAACCGGCTATCGGCAAACACCCAGATTCGGAGGTCAGGTTCCAGGAGTTCAGGCTTCAGGCACCATCATTCTTGCATTGGAAGTATTCATCATCAGTTTGTTATTATCATCAATTCCCAAATGGCGTCCTGGCAAGTGGTAAAGTTCACATGAGAGGCAGGTCATGATGGATGCAGTTTGATGAAAAACTGGATAACGTGGGTGTAGTTATAAAAAACAAGCTCTGAATAAGTCAAGTAAACCTATGTCAGAAGTCAAATGTTAAGCAACAAAGATGAATACATGTTGGACTTCACAAACCTGCATGTGGCCATAGTGATTTCAGACTGGCTTCAGGGGGGAGAATAGATTGCCCACTTATTATTGGCCAAGCACAATGTCATCCATTAGAAAGTAGCACTTCACAGTCCTACCTCGTGAAATCTGGTAAGCAGATTGTAGTGATTGACTGTGTGAAATGCTGCTGGCTTCACTTTTACTTTACATTAGTATATTCATAAGGCGCACCAGGTGACCCTGGGGCTTACGGGAGTCGACAAACATACAAAGTCTGGACAGCAACCAATACATAGAACAATACTTATTTTGACAAAACCAGTAGACAAAAGGACACTGACGCCGCTGACATATGTCACCCTCACTTCACAAGAGGCGCCCGCCCATTGAGTGAATGACGAATTATATTGAGTTCAAAATGCTATTTTACTCAATATAATTCTTTAAAGTTTTACTGTGATTTGTGCTATCAGTTTAGACATAGTGATATGCTATTAGGTGTTTTGGTTTGTCATATCAGTGGTGTTGCCTTTGGCATTTAATCAACAGTAGGATCATCAATCCATGCTTCAAAGCAGGTTGCCCTCTCATGAATGAAAGCAGGAAGCAATGACAAGCTGGATACTGTTGACTGCACATCTATCGAGATATAGATGGACGGTGGGCAGATATTCAGTGGGGAGCACGATTTCTAGTGCTCTCAACCAGTGTAGATGTAAAATTTACAGAGATGGGATAGACACTCTCCGTTATCCATGGTTCTATAGGCTATTCCCATTACTAGGCAGTTGGCAAGATACTTTTCTTTCATCAGATAATGCATATTTTTTTTGTTTTAATGTTTTTAGTAAAACAGACTGCATGGAGTTAAAGGGGACCTAGGAGGAAAGAAACTTTGAATGAATTGCCTATTGATGTATGAGCTCTTGTAATACCTTTAAAGAAATCTGTGGGACATTCCGGACATGGAGATATTATATTATATATTTATTCTATTCAAAGCACCAACATTCTATAATCTCTCACTGACCTTAAAAGGGTTACCTTAAGTCTAGCATCCTAAATTCACCCCCACTGCCTTTCTAGGGCCTTATTTTGTGCTCAGTGTTCTCGGGTGAATAGTCTTTGTTCTGATGTTTTCCACGTTTCTGGCTTTCCACACAGGCAAATGGTTATGCTGTTGGACATTTAAGATAAACCAAGGATAACTAGATAGATTTTGTGTTTAGTATATTATAAAATCTCATATCACAAAAACAGAAAGACACTGGGCCTCATTAAACGGATGGCGGTGAACCATGGCGCTATTAGCACCATGGTTCATGCCGGTAAAATACCGGCACCGCCTTGGTGGAAAGGGGAATTACCGCCCTATTCCAAGGTTTGCGGGGCGGTAATTCCCCCTTCCACCATTGCCCTTCCCCATTCCCATTTTTGCCCCATAGGGCTCTATGGGAATGGGGAAGGCGCTAATTACGGTACCGCAATTTGCGATACCGTAATTAGCTCCCTGGTCCCTTTGGGGGTTGGTTTTTAACGCCTGCAAAAAGCAGACGTTAAACTCCCCAACCCGCAAAGGGACCTCGTAGTAAGGCGATAAGGATTTACCGGTACCGGTAAAATACCGGTACCGGTAAACCCTTACCGTCATCCGTGTAATGAGGCCCACTGTTTTAATGGTGCATAAGTCACTGGCACTTGCCCTATAGGAAAACTAAGCTTGCCATGCCTAGTGGAACAACTTCCCTTAGAGCTGGTGTGCCATCTATCTCATAGGGCTAGAAGAAAAATACTACTCATGGACCTTATTTGTCACAATTTATTTCTAATGATTTTGTTTAAAAAAGTAATCAAGACAAAAAGAGATCTAAATCAGCTTGAGGCTTTGCTGAAGTGACACAATCAGTTTTTTGTTCTTAGTTGTTAAAAGATCTGATACATTCAGGCAGGGATTTGACCAAATATTGTTATTCCATACTCAGCTGAATAGGTTTGAAATGTAAAAAGATCACAAAACAGATTTTAATTATTTTGTCTAGTTTATCGCAACCAAATAAAGGATATCCCATTCACATGGTCGATCGGTTTCTGCAAACTTGAAAATGTTCCATTCTTCAGGACCTTCATTGTAGACCTTCATTGTAACAATGTTACTCTTATTACCAGTGTCATATTGCAGGTTCTTAAATTCTGCCTCATTCTATATTTCGTCCGTCTCTGGGATTCAGATGAGATTATTGTTTTCTAAACAGCTGCACAAATCTTCAGTATTGAGGTGTATGGGATCTACTGCCACACAAAATGCTTACATTTTGTATGCTATCTTGTTTCACATGCTGTTGGACAACCAGTGCTCAAAGTATTAAAAAAGAGCAGTCAATGCTCTACAGTCACAATATTTGATGCCAAATTTGGATCTGGAGGACTATTTTGAGATTTTTCAAAGCTCCGATTCCAGCAAATTGGGGTTGCCCAAACGTTTTACTCAATTCTAGATAACAACCTAAGATCAGGATTGCCACATGGTCGCTACATCTGAAGCTCTCAGAAAAGCAAGGTTTTTAATAGACTGCAAATGTGCCACAGTGGACTGCAGTGCAACAGACAGAGCGTTCCACAGTTTGGCCGCTACCACCAAAAAGGAGCGCCCACCAATTCTAACGTATCGAAATCTGGGCACCGAGATAAGAAATCTATCTTCAGAATGGAGAGAGCGACAGTGTACATAGCGACAGAACGGCTGCAGATATTCAGGCCCTACAGCAAGAAAGGCACAATGAACTAAGCACATGGATTTAAAATGCACCCATTTGACTACAGGAAGCAAATGAAGAGCTTGGAGCACCAGAGAAATATGATTCCTAAAAGGAGTTTTAGTGGCCAAGCGTGCCGCAACGTTCTGGAGAATCTGCAGGCGCTGAAGCAGAAACACGGGTTGTGCCAGATACAAGAAACTACAATATTCTATCCGAATAAGGACCAAAGATACAACAAATGGGGAACTAAGGTGCAGGGGAATGAACTGCAGCACTTCAACTGAAAATAGCCCACCTGACAGACTGCCCCAATCTGAGTAGCCATAGACAGGGACGCTGAAAATATTACGCCTATGTTACGAACAGCTGCAATACGGAGAGGAAAATGTCCAATCGACAATGGCCAAAAGGAGGGAGTCCAGAAAGAAGAGGGAGACACCGAGCCAACCACCATGGCCTCAAAATTACTTCCATTCAATTTTAACCAGTTGCTACCCATCCATCTTCCCACAGCCTCCAAACAGTCCTTTAACTGAGTAGCATGGGAGGGGTGAAGCAGATCAAGATGAACTATGATCTGCGTAAAATGAAATGAAAATGAAATGAAATTATATTTTATTTATATCGCGCTCATACACAAGTGTTTCAGAGCATGACCAGGCAAAGGGAGGGGAACAGGGGAGAAAGAAAACAACAATCTTACTAGGCCCAGTGACATTGAGAACGCGCAAGTGCATGGGGAAGGGAAAAGGGGGAAAGTGCATGGAAGGGGGGAGAAATTGGAAAGTGCAGAACAGAGGAGAGAACAGAATAAATAATAATAAGTAAAATAAAGGTGATAATCAGTGGTAGTGCAGCTGGCAAGTGGCAAAGTGCTAGGTTAATCAGATAGGGTGTATCTGATAAGTTCAGAAGAAGAGTGGGTGGGGGGCTGTATGGGTACAGATACATGCCTCAGTGCAAGGGGTGGCCCAGAGGCAGTGCAGGAGGGTGGCAGGGTGAGCAGGTACCTCTCCCCGAAGGACAGAGGGTGGCCAGGTGCACAGTGCCGAGACAGAAAGCAAATCAGCAGGGGAGAAGAGGGGCAACAGCAGAAGCAAAGAGGAAGGTCTTGAGGTGCTTCCGGAACCATAGATGGTTCTCCTGAAGTTTCAAGGTGGCAGGGAGGCTGCCCCAAAGGGAGACCCCAGCCGAAGACAGAGATCTACCCCCAGCTTGTTTCTTTGAAAATCGACTGACCCTAAGGGAGTTAGAAGTCGAGGAGCGATGGGCTCGAGAGGGGAGGAATTTACAGAGGGATAGTTGCAGGTATTTTGCACCCAGGCCCCAGAAAGCCTTGTGGACAAAGCAGAGGGTTTTACATTTAATCCGTGCATCCACTGATACGATTCCAGGGCTTGAGACCAAGGACAAGTCTTGCAGTCCTGTTCTGGATTAGTTGTAGAGGGTGGGTAGTGGAGGCAGATAGATTTAGAAAGAGGCTGTTACAGTAGTCCAACCTTGAGAGAACCAGAGCTTGGGAGACAGTGAGCTTCTGGGGAAAGGAAAGGAAAGGAAAGGAAAGGAAAGGAAAGGAAAGGAAAGGAAAGGAAAAGAAAGGAAAGGAAAGGAAAGGAAAGGAAAGGAAAGGAAAGGAAAGGAAAGGAAAGGAAAGGAAAGGCAGAGTAGGAAGTTTGACTTTTTAGAGATGTCAGAGGTGTGTGCGGAGAAGGAAAGTGTGGAGTCAAAGATCACCCTGAGGTTCTTAGCCTCGAAGGTAGGGGCAGGAGGAGAGCCATGGGAGGCCAGCCAGAGAGTGAGGGGAAAGGATGGTGAAGGTGTACCAATGAGGAGGATCTCAGTCTTGTTGGCATTTAAACAAAGATCGTTGGCAGCACACCAATTTTGAATGGCGATTAGGCAATCAGAGATGAGGGAAGGAGAGGAGGTGGCTGAAGGAAGCCTGAAAATGAGTTGGGTGTCATCAGCATAGCACTGAAAATGTGTGCAGAAAATGGAAATGCAGTAGGCGAGAGTTGCCAGGTATTGGTTGAAAAACCAGGGTTGCATATCATCTGCGTATGAATAACATCTAAAGCCGTGGGCGTGGAAAAGAGCAACAAGCTGTTGAATATAAATATTGAACAGCGTTGGAGAAAGGGCAGAGCCCTGAGGAACACCCGAAGCCAGAGGAGCAGAAGGAGAGCAGAAGGGATGAAGAGACAGAGACCGGGAATGATCAGAAAGAAATGAACCAAACCAAGATATGAGATCCCAGCTGCCAAGAGTCAACTGAGGCGGATAGAGTGGGCTACAGTGTCAAAAGCAACCGACAGATCTAAAAGAATCAGAGCTTCCCCTGCACCCTGATCAGTGATAAGTGTCAGATCATCCAACACTGACAGCAATACTGTTTCTGTGCCTCGTCCTGGCTGGAAACCCTGACTGGAAGGCATCAAAAAGACCCGTTTTTTCACAGGGCGAAAATGTGCTGGTGTTAGGGGATCAAGGGAAGGCTTCTTAAGTAACAGAATCACTAGGGCATGTTTCAAATCAGAAGGAATCAAACCTGTAGAGAAGGACAGGCTGATGGCCAACACAATATTAGTCACGAGAGATGGAAGAATCTCTTTTACAATGTGCAGCAGAATACTGTCCACTGGTGAAGAAGATTTCATTTTTTCCGTAGCTAGCAAAATCTCTGTAACAGAGAAGAGTGGGAAGTAGTCCCATACACGAGCCGAAATAGCAAGGGGCAGAGAAGTCTCCAAAGGTGTTGAGATGGATGAGGGACCCACAGGCTCACTAGTCCTGTGCCTAGATTGTGTGTTATGATTGTGAACATCCACAATCCTTTGGATAAAAAAATCTGCCAAGGAATTCACCCACTTCTCTTCTTGGTGTACTTTCTTGGGACCTCCTCTGTTATGTCTCTTCTTAGATGGTCCTCCCTGCTTCCCCTTTGTGTCCCCATCTCATTCCTTCATCTTCTACTGTGCTTTTTCCCCTGGACATACAGGGCCCTCCAAAATGTCCCTATCCTCGCTAGCTAAGGAGGTGGTTTCTCCTTATCTCGTCAAGAAGCCAAGATGATCTGGCTCTATCCCCCCTCTCTAGTGCCTCAGTCTCTCCTTATCTCTCCTAAAGTCACTACTTTTCCTCCTCATGCCAATAACACTATTTCTTCTGATAGTATCTCTCCTTCTCTGTAGTGCCCTCTCTGAACTCCAATTCATCTCCACTCTCTCCACCATACTCACCCCCAAGATCTCCACCTTTGCTGTTTTCCCTAAAGCAAATCTCGAGATTAGTATTTGCACCTTTCTACATTCTCAAGGTGACATCTCTCTCCTTCTCCAAACCAGTATCTCCTTACTTCTTTAAGATGGTACTTCCCTCCTTCTGTTCTCTACCTTATCCTCTTGTCTTTCTAGTGCAATATCTATCTCTTAAACAAATCCTTATTCCTTCATCCCTTCATCTTCAGGTGATATCATTTTCTTGCACAGTACCTCTCTACTCCTATTCTCAGGTGTACTCCTCATAACCTTTTCCATTTTGTTATCCCTTTTCCTCTGTTTCCAGTCAATAACCTCCTGCTCTAGCAAATTAAATATCCTGCTCCAACAATACTTCCCTCTTTCACTAGCAAAACAGAATTTCCTTCTTGCACCACACTCATACTACTATTCTGCTCCTCCAATCACAAGTCTCCTTCCTTTACCAAGATCTCTCCCTCCTCAATACACCATGATTCCCGCTCTAGTTACCACACACTGTCTACTCTTTCCCCTCCTCCTGCCAGTTCTCACAGGGATCAACACACACTGAATGGACTGTTTGTCTTTTAAGACCTGGATTTTCCTCCCTGCATGTGGTGCTTAGGGTCTTTGTTTGTACTTGGGATGTGTGGGCTGGATTGCTTTTTGGGCAATGTGCTAAGGGTAAGGTTGGCTGCAAGGGGTTGGCTTTAGTTTACATTAAGGCGTTCGGCTATCTTGGAGTTTAGAGCTATTCTGCACATGCATGTGGTCTCCTTCTCTTCCCTTGAACCTCTGTACTCATTGCTTGCTTTACCCTGTGCATCACTATTTCATTAGTGTGTAAATTACAAGACAGAAAATGGTGAGCATTTGAATATGTCTAATATGTTTGCAACACCTTTGCCATGGGAGAGTTGCAATTTTGTAACTCCTGAGATGTTCACTGGGCTTTGTTTACTGTCCACCTTTCCCGTATAATACAAGACAGTGTTGCTTTGTCTGCCCGCAAACGTGTATCCTTGGGGCTTCCCCGGACTGTGCACATATGATTCACAACTGAGAGGGTTTTCTGCTGAGCTGCAGGAAGAAATGGATTTCTTTTGTTGTGAGTAACTTTGAAATGTAGCAGTAAAAGGAAAGGCATTATTATCTATGTTGGTGGATTGGGTCTGGCTGGATGGAGCTTCAGGCTCTCCCCATATTAAAGGGGTTTCTTGCTTTAATAACCAGCAGTGTTATGGTTCCCCAATGGCACTTGGAGCATCCATGGAGGTTATCTGTAGGTTTTTCCTGCATAGATGCTTGGAACGTCATCAATACTACTCACAGATAAGAAAATAAGATGTGGAAAATTGTCTAGTGTGTAGCTTCTTGAACTTCTGTATGGTACACCTGTACATAGTCAATTTGTCTCTTGTGAAACCGCAGGTACAATTAGATGTTCTTTTAGATTTTTATAACCAATTTACCTTTTTGTGTTTGTTTCAAAGCACTTTTTTCTATATTTATAACAGTGAAACTTTGTTGGTGGCTGGGTTTGTGGCAAAATATTGTTATTTAGACAATTCCACAATGTTTCACCAATCTGCACCAAATTGTACATAGTTACCTGTTAGGACCCTCCAGTCAATACTGACTACATGACATTTGGACACCCCACCCCTTTCCCTGGATTTCAGCAAAACTCTGAATTTGTTTGTGGGTTTGTGGCTTGGAGAGGCATCGTTCCTTACATAATTCCACAGCGTTTCAACGATCTGCACTAAATTTTGCATAGTTACCTGTTAGGACCCTCCGGACATTACCGGCTACATGACGTTTGGACACCCCCACCCCTTTCCCCAGATTTCAGCACCTTCAACATGAGACGGTTGCCTGAAATTGGCGAAACATCAATGTGGTCATAGAAGCACCGGTCCTCAACCCTAAAATGCACAGTTTCTGGGAAATTTGGACCACAAGGCACCACAATGAACTGCACCATGCCAGGGTGAGGCAACAGGTGGGTAGGGAGCACAGTAAGTCCCAGTATGCAGCAGCACACTACTCTCACCTGCCCCCAATGCCTGCTCCGGTGGTATGTCAGCAGTCACACACGTCCATTCTCAGTGCAGTTTACTTCAGAGGGCAAAGTACATCAATCGATAAGCGAATCGGAACAGCGACCTACCAGATCATTGATTTTCAACAATTGATGAGAGTGTTGACATGTCCACAGAACCAGTTCGGAGAATGGGTGCTTTTTGCTAGTGTTTCATATTTTTTAAACTGATGTTTGAAGTGATGTGGGACGGATGTACGTTAATAGAGCAAATCTGAAAAGCTCGAGTTGCAACATTGCAAATCCAACTTTATCGCGTTTTGCAACTCAAGCTCTTCGGTTTTTGTTGTTTTGCCCCTGCCTCCCTTTTAATGCATGCAGGGGACACCCTGCAGCCCCTGAATCCAGAAATACCATACTAGGTGTGCTGGGGACACCCCCACAACACCCACTCACCTAGTTCAGTATTTTCAGATTCAGCATTTTATATAATGCCAAATGCGCAGTTAAAGCATATTCAACATTATATATATACAATATTTTGGGGCAATACCATGTGGGTCGTATTCCCACATCATCACTTTCATATTCCACTCAGATGCTTCACTATTTCTGGGAAGGTCACAAGACCAATAACAACACATTCCTACCTTAGATACATACTCCCCTCCTGTGTAGAAATGATCCTTTCCAACTGGACCTCTTAAAGTCTATATGCTCGCTCAACCTTCTAGTGATCGATGAGATTGATCTCTAATCCCTAAACTCTCCCTACTTCCTTGGAAAACCTTTTGTCTCTAGCTAATTCTATAGATTCCTTATATGTGCATATCCCACATACATTGAAAAAATAGTAGGATTCTGATATATCCGATCTCTAAAACTAGTACAGACATTCAGCCTCATTTTCATTTGGTTGTTAAATGATGTGGACAAGGGCAAATAAGTAGAAGGGCTTTGCCGCCTGTGTTTTCCCTGGTAGGGGTTCAACATGCTCAGGCTCACCTTAATACTGTGGACACACTAACTAGAATCTACCTGAGTGCTAGTGTATGTACTCATGTACTCCTTTCTGAAGAGGGTGTAAACTAATTTTCAAGCGGCTTTGAAGCAGACAAAAGACAGCAGGTAGCAACCCCATAAACATGCACACAAAAAAGAAAAACCAAAAGGGTAGACTAGGAATCTGATCTGTTAATTAGACCATACACCCTTGTTTTACCTAAAATTAGCATGATGCCCTCTATTAACAAGACACAGTAACTGAAAAAAGTTGTCTCACAATAAATTAGGTCCAATTGTGCACATACCCTTTCCACCTCTTTTTCTCATGCTTTCCTGAGCATCTTATCTATCCCTCGCCCTCATCCCAACTATCTACCTGACTTTACTCCTCCCTACCACTACTCAATAATCCTCCTTTGCTTCTCTGACAGGCAAAGGCACTATGACGCCACAAACTATGGCAGGAGGTGCTTTACAAGATTAGATAACATAGTATATGTGAAAACTAAGAAAAATGTTTTTTTCTGCATCTGCACCATTCTTGTGCATATTCTTTACCAAGAGCAGGAACCTAAGTGGAAACTCCCCCTTGTTGCCACGCTCCTTGAATGAAATTCCTATGCATCTCCCGCCAATATCTGTACTCAGAATGCCAACAGAACGGAAGGGATTCCTAGTTTCCATAGATCTATGAGGCTTCCTTGACTTATTTTAGTCAAATTTAATTTTTCTGATTTTCTTCTACTGTTTTTGCTGTTTTATTTGTAATGCAAGCAATGGGGGTGCACCCACACACCGCTTCACATACCCCTCAACCCTCCTATCGATAGGCATAACCCAAACTCATCATCTATTTATTTTGCTGTAAAAAAGTAGCACAAATGCAACAAAATGTCATTCAACTAAATAGTTGATCGAAAAAAGTTAGGAATATAATTTTTACATGTCCTAAAAGGAGGCAGAGTCCGTAGGAATGCCTTGTTAAGAGGGCCGCCATGTTTTTCAGAGTGAATCCAAGCACAGCAGAGATAGAGATTATGTTGGATTTTCAACATGTGGAGTAAAGAGACACAGGAGAAAAGATTTCCATGATTGTATACTCTCAATGAGTAAAATGGGGAGAATGCAGTAGAGGGGCTCAACACTGGGGTAGCAGTGAGGAACTCTCTATCAAAATGAGGGCCATTTTAGGAATTCATAAACAAAGCTTTGGGGAATGGGCCCTTCAATTAGAAACAAGGGAGACCCTTGTCAGTTGAATTCAAAGATCTTGGCCAGTTCTTTCCTTTAAAAAAAAATTAGAATGCTTATGCACTGAAATGACCTACAAGTGGCCAAAAATGAAAACAAAATAACACTAATGATATGAACGGTTGTACGGTTGTACAAAATAATATTATACATCCTAACCGAGGAAGGAGATCAGGCGCTTTCAAGACAAAGGCAGCACCATGAGAGTTACGTTTGAACCTCTGCACCAGTGTTTTACTCATTTTGCTTTACTTCCTGCTCTTCATTTCTTGAATCCAAATTGACCGCCTGGCAAGTTGGATCAAGTGCCTGTAATTATGCAAGGCAATTTGGTTCTGTGACATTTGCCGTGCCTCTGCCTGCTTTGGTTATTGTACACACTCATCACCCATAATAACTCACTGTCACTGCTTGAAGGACTATTTCCAGCACACTTGGGAACAGATCCACTGAGCTACAAAAGTGACACAGTGATAAAACTAATTTCTATTAATAATCAGATTAAATTAAATATTACTATTTTGAACAGAATAATGTTAATTATGTTAAAATATTTGTATGTTAATAGTTTTCATGTGATAATTGGTTGAGTTGTACACAATAACATTTTAAATCTAACCCAAATACAGGCATGATCGTAAGAAACATGTAGACTTTGCTCTTGTTAAATTTTTGGGACATAAAAATGGGAAATAAGATTCAATAAAAGGCCTGTCGTAAAAGGTATCAGGGATGTGATGGCATGCTGAGTGTGCTGACCTACCATGCTTTGGGGAAGATAAAATATCTATACAAAATGATAAGTGGGGAAGAGCTCCTCGCTTGTCAGGCAAGAGTTCTAACTTCTGGTCCGCCAACACTCACGCAATGATGTATTCCATGGCACATATGAACTACCACTCACTCACCTGAAATGCAACGAGATATTAATGGCTGGCGATCAGTGGCTTTTAGTGAGACCACTGAGTATATGTCTGATCAATGCTTGCACCTACTTGAAATGCAGGTAGCACAGTGTGGGGGGAGGTGATCGATGGGTAGCAGCTAACCATACCTTTAGGGTGAGTGTTTATACACAAGACAATTGAAGCATTTGAAGGAACCATAAATGAATGTCATCATCTGCTTGGGCTTGTGGGATATATTTAGCCCAAAAAAGAAGGAAACTGCATTTAGCCACGTTGGGCCTAAAAATTGCAGGCATTGAAAACATGCAGAGATTAATGCTAACATGAAAAGGCAGCATTTCATTTGCATCTGTCACATATCATAAGGCTGTTTCAAATAAAGAGAAATCCACTTACTGATTGGGCCTTCCATGTGATTGATAAATCCAAGAAAAATTAAAGGCTTATTCTACATGCAAAGCACAGCATTTGCAAACACAGGAACTGTGGTCATGGAAGTGGGAGCATTTTGCAGCTGAAATAATAAACACATGGTTTTAAAATTTCGCTTGCCAAAAGGCATATATCATGATAACAAAATGAACAAGTGATGGCAAGATGCAATTACATTACAACGGCCTCATGTGCCCAAGGAAATGTAACCTTCACAAATATAAGTGTCTTTTTCTAGAGGCATGATTTTAAGTTTCAATTTCCGGAAAACGGCTCAGTTTCTATTCAGAACACTAAAGCAGTGACCAGGAAGGACATTTATTGGGGCCTGTTCTTTGTGATGAGCAATAAGATGACCATTAACCCTGAGAGAAGAAAGGCTGATGGAATATGTGCAGGCTAAAGTCAACAACGAAGCAGCAGAGACTGGAGCAGATGCTGTGAAGAAAAATGAAACTGAACTGTGTAATGAAAGTCAGGATCTGCATATGTTTGAAGATTGTCATTAGTTTAAATAGATGATCATAGTTTTTCATTTTCTCAAGAATCGTAAGTCGCACAGTAATGGTTTGAGTATCACTTTGAAGCTGCTGGACAGGGCTATTTATTGATTCAACTCCCCAGAAAATGTCGCAGCAGAGATTCGGTGATGTGATAACTTAATAAAGTAGATATCTGGGTATAACATTTTACATTCATAACTATTATAATTTTCTGCATAACATTTTAGAAATTGCTGTTTGCACCTGCAACCTTCTGCCGAAACAGGAGTTACTTCATTACGAGCGGCATGATTAGAGGAATCCAAAAATATAAATGTTGTTCGTTTTATGTGTATAACGAAGAACGTGGCAATGTGATGGCTTTTTAGGTGAAATATTGAAAAGTGTAAAATGGAAACTCCAATGGGTGGATTCATCCCTCCCATCACTTCAAGTACATAATTCCAGGGGCCTATCCACAGTGAGGGGCTGGGCCCTGGGGGTGGAGAGGACCACAGGGGTCTAATTAAAATGCAGAGCTAATAAGCTAGCACCTCCTAATTTTAATATTTCGAAGGTGTGTCCTTGAGGTTAAAAAGTGGATGCACAAGCCAGAGAGGGAGAACTGCCTAAAATCATGTGGGTGAATATTGAACAACGGTTGCAGAATTTAACCTTGCCTGAAAGCTACCTAAAAATCATCTGGGTGCAACTATTGAAATAATGCTGCAGTCTTACCATTGCCTGGGGGACAGCAATTTGGAAAGACCAAAGAGGATAGGATCTTTGCAAGGAGAGCAAAATAGAGGGATGAATGCTGGTGGATATCCATGACCGAAGTGCCTGACCTGATGCCTGTGCTTCCCAAAGAGAGGGTCCTGAAACACTGATGTTTTTCCTGAGCACCGAACCCTGACATCCAATGTAAGTAGTTTGTCCAACAGAATCAAGTGTGGGTATTTGTTTGATCTAATACCTTCGGCTTAGTTAATAGGTGGGTGTATGGAAGTAGACCCTTAGCAGTTTACAAAATAATAATTCAATTAATTCCCCTGTAGCTAAATAACATTCACAATTTACAAAACCGCTCCTAGTGTGAATAAGAAATATAGTCATTTAAAGTGAGTTGTTATTCCTGATTTCATTCCCAACCCCAAAACTCCCTCAAGGGAAAGGGTATCCTTGTTTAAAAATGAAATCCCTAATTTTTCACCATTCCTCAGAACTGGGCTTAAAGCAGATGGGTGATAAATGTACACTAAGGGGCCGATTCATGTAACAAATGTGCTCCAAAAATCGCAGCGCAAGCAGGCGTAAGCGTGAAAAAGCATGTGCAGGCGGACACGTGCGATTCATGGAAGGCCCTACGCGTGTTTACCACTGGAGGTGCGCCAAATCCGTGCGTGGCGCACACGGGCGCACATGTCATTGCAACATCCAGAATGCCGTGCGCAAGGCGCACAGCGAAAGTGCACAATGTTAGCGCACACACCAAAAAGGGGGCGGAACACGGGGCGTAACGCACGGAATGGGGAACAATGCGTGAAAATAAGGGCGTAACTGGGTAAGTACTGCTGGGAAGTACACGGAACGCCCACACGCAGGCGAACCACACATATTCATGGAATCGAATAGGGCAAACCCACGCATGACCAAAGACACGCACAGGCCTAAACACGTCCACCACACGAAGGTAGGCGGCAGCGTCCCTGCGCATTACAAAAGTGTGCGCAAACAAAAAACACATATATACAGTTACGATGAATGTCCCATTCAGTGGCCCTCTAGGACAAATGACGTGTCACGCAATGCACAGGCATCCCCGAAAAGCAAGAAAAAGAGATAAACGACCCCCGTTGCCTACGTGCATATAAAAAAACACGCAGTATGCTGTGGCAGCCAGGAGCCCCAAAAATACATACGTGATCAACACGCAGGCAAGTATTCCCGTGAAAAAAGGGCTACGCGACAAACATGATACCCCCAGTGTAAAAAATAGGGTGTGCGACTCACCGTCTGCCTTGCGTGTAGAAGAAGAATGCGTAGCCAACACCCACCCGCTGTGAAGTAATCGCGTGTGAACCCCAACGCCTTGAAAACATATGCACCGCATTCAACGAAAAGCATGCATAGAGCGATGGAAACCCATGTGGGACCCCCAACCTGTGCCAGGGAAACGCCTGTGCGCATAACCTCACAGATGTGCTTATGCGCTAAGGGCCTTTTCTCGAATTACACGCTGATGTGCAGTTTTTTCACGTGCCAAATCACTCCGTATCAAGCTGGCCACGCGACAACACACGGAAGACCACACTCCTGCCCAGAAGGCCATTTTCCTGCCCCCCAGATCCCCGGGCACGCTCCGACTTGCCATCTGCTGCTGCCTACTTGCCTGCTGCCCACGGTGCCCTGATATATGGTGCCTGCACGTCAGCCATCTGCAGGGGTCCAGTTGCTGTGTCCACCCCTGCTGGAACAGAAGACTCCCGACTGGTATACCATCGATCCACAGCCCAGCCCCAGGACCCAGTTGCCCACCCACACCTGCCTCGGGGGTTGCCATGTCGGGGCAAACACCATCTGAGACCACTGGCGACCCCCAGCCAGAGAGGCAGAGGGCTACCAGCTTCAGCGATAAGGAAATTGGTATCCTGGTGGAGCAAGTTCTGGGGCATTATGATGCCCTCTTCACACCATCGCGCGCCGACAAGGAAGGATGGGAGAGGATCTGGGAGGACGTAGTGGTTGCCATCAACGTGGAGGGGGTGGCAACCCATGACATCAAACACGTCCGGAAGCGCTGGGAGGACTTCAGGTCCAGGACCCTGAGCAAGGCCCGACGCCTCTTGAAGGCAGAGGATGCAGAGGGTGCAGAGGGGTGCTAGGTCAGCCTGACCAACATCCAGACGAGGGTCCTGGAACACATAAGCCCAGCGCTCCATGTCCAGATCCTTCAGAAGCAGACCCGTCTGGAGTTGAGCAGTAAGTGGTCATACATTGCTGTGTGAAACAGGGCATGTTGCAGTGGGCTGGTAGTCAGCTACTTGCCTGTATGTGTGACATAGGCCATGTATGGATGTGTGTGTGCAGGGACATCATGGTGCTGCATGTGAGACCAGTCATGCGTGAACCACATGGATGGTGCATGCGTTACAATGCAACATGGGGAGCAGTATGCGGAATACACACATGAATGCATGCCTGTATCTGTTCTTGGACATGGATGTGGTGTGAGAGATGGGTGCTGCTGTCATGGACATGCATGGTGTACATGTCTGTGTGACTCAGTAGCATGTGTGTGACTTTGAAACACCATGGATGCATGACACATGTCCGTGATGATGTGTTGATTCACTGATGCAGTCTAGTCATCCTTGTATCCACTGTGTCTGTGGTGTACGAGGCCAGATGCATGAGCATCCGGTGATGTGTGTGCATGGGACCAGTATGTGAGTTTGAAGACAACATTTATGTCAATAGAGGCCCTCGTACATGGATGCTAATGTTGATTGCATGTGCCGTGCCTGTTTCTGCATGTGTGTTGCCTGCATTGACCCATGTGTTGTGGAGGGACAGGATGGAAGTGACATTTGACAGTGCCACTCATGTGCTATTGCTTCCTGTCTAGGGGACTATTGTACAGTACCCTGATGCTTGTGTTCCATGTCTCCTTCTACACAGCGTCAAGTGAAGAAGAGGGCGGAGACGGCGCTGTGGAGCAAAACGGCGGGGATGCCTCCACCGGCCGGCGACGCAAGGCCCAGCCACCCTCCCAGGGATTACCATCATCCAGGAGCGAGGGGACTGGTGCCGCGTCTGCCACTATGGCTGCAGCGGAAGGGCTGGGTGAGCCACTACAGGGGCTTGCGATGGCGGAAGACGGTGCAGAGCCATCCAGGTTGGTGGTCTACACAGGGGAGGAGGAGGCCGCTACTGAGCCGCACATGGGGCCTGGTGGAGGTGGTAGCATTGGTGCAAGTGGTGCAGTCCAGAGCCAGGGGCAGGAGGCAGCACAGGTTGCCGCGGAGGGGCCTGTGCATGTCACTATCCCTGATCCTGTGACTGCACCACCATGCGCCAGCAGGGATGCCCCGTCCCAGGCCCGTCGGCAGGTGGGGGGGAGGCCCACGCCACCTGGAACTCCACTACCTGCGGGCGAGGAGACCCATCACCGTACGGCCTCCGTCCTAATTGGTGTCGCGTTGCGCACGTGTGACATTCATGATGACGTGCGTGCTTCCTGGGGGGACCACGCACGCCATCACAAAGAGCTGCGTGGCAACGTGGCACAGTTGGGAGGGGCCATGGTCAGAGGGTTCCTACATGTGTCGGGCACTCTGGCGGCCCACTCTCCTCCTTTGTGGAGACTATGCGCCAGTCGTTCTCCCTGCCATCTTCCGGCCCAGATTCCACCAGGGCCCCCTGTGGACCTGGCCCAACCAACGCCGCCAGCTTGGTGGAGATCACATCCCTGCCACAGTCAGGAGTCGGAAGTCCAGCAGGGGTGGACACCCCACCAACTGCAGACCAGCAGATGGAGGATGTGCCGGCATCATCGGGCAGGGCACATGGACAGCAGCAGCAGGCTCAAGGTGGGAGCGATGATGGCTCGGGGCCATCAACTTCAGAGGGGCAGGCATCGGCCGAAGGGCAAAAGGACCCTGGAATGGGAGTGTCTTCCGTGTGGGAGCGGTTGGGCCAGCGGATAGATGCAGAGAGGCGGCAGGCGGAAGAGCAACGGCTCACTATGGTCAGGGCGGAGTTCTCCATGCGCAGGGCATTGAGGCGGGCTGAGTGCCTCGAGGCAACTCGCAGGGAATTGGAACAGGCCATGACTGCATCCCTGCGAGAACTCGGGGCCAGGGGAGAGGCCCGCCTCCGGGACATCGACATGGAGTTCGATGATGCCCTGGCCCGGGACATCACAGAGTGAGCCGTGGGACTTGCCCGCCGCCATTGTATATAGTTAATTAGTGTTAGGTTTCCTTTCTGTTTTTATTTCTTTTGGAGCGCTTGGACTATGCCCAACCTTTTTGTATATAGTTGTTCATTAGGTAGGGTTTTTTGTAGGTTTCCTTTCTATGGTTGTGCTCATAGACCCTGGATTTGTACTTTGTATATAGTTCAACACTGGATTTCAGTTCTCATTTATTTTTTTCCATGGATCAATGTTTTTGTCTTATTTTTTCACTTTGGATTTGTTTTGATGGAAAGACACTTTGGACCCATGTGCTTTTGGATTGATTTGGATTCTGCTTTCACACATTTTTATTTTATATTTTGGACATGCAGCTTTTTCTTCATTATTTCCATTATTGTGTGTTTCATTTAATTCCCTTGCTTTTGTGTTTAATATGTTTTTATTTCATACTTCAATGTGTGGTATCCTCTCTTTGGTTTCATGCATGTCACAATGTGTGTTTTCTCAATCACATGCACCCATTGTGTGTGTGTGATGGAAATGTGTTGATGTGCACACTTGCCATTTGGGATGTATCATGTGATGGGGATTTCAATGTGGGGTAGATGTAATACTTGGTTGTGTGTTTGGACTGGGGTGGCGTGGGGTGTGATTTGGGTGGCCATAAGGTCCATGATTGTGAATCGTGATGACGTGTTGGGGGGGACATGAGTCGGGGCCTGCTGGCAGGTGCCTGTCACAGCTGGGTGGGTGAGTGGGTGGGGGGACATGAGGCGGGCCTGCTGGCAGGTGCCTGTCACTGCTGGGTGGGTGAGTGGGTGGGGGGACATGAGGTGGGGCCTGCTGGCAGGTGCCTGGCACTGCTGGGTGGGTGAATGGGTGGGGGGACATGAGCAGGGCCTGCTGGCAGGTTCCTGTCACTGCTGGGTGGGTGAGTGGGTGGGGGGACATGAGGCGGGGCCTGCTGGCAAGTGCCATTCACTGCTGGGTGGGTAAGTGGGTGGGGGGACATGAGCAGGGCCTGCTGGCAGGTGGCTGTCACTGCTGGGTGGGTGGGGATGCAGGGGGACATGTACCGGTGCTCACTTGTGCACGGTGACATGTGGGCTGCCTGCAGGGCCTGGGGAGGGGGGAGAGGGCACACCTGGGAGGACACACACTGCCTATTTGCGTTGGGGCACCCCAGGAATACACGTACCTCTCACACGGCAGCGCAAACGCTTGTTAAACTCCCCGCGCACCCCTCAGAATACACGTACCCCTCCCGCAGCAGCTAAAACGCATGTAAAACTCCCCACACACCCCTCAGAATACACGTACCCCTCCTGCAGCAGTGAAAACACGTGTTAAACTCCCCGCGCACCCCTCAGAATACACATACCCCACTCGCACTAGGCCTATCGCGTGTGATACTTCACGCGCACCCCCGAAATACACGTAACCCACTCGGCCAAGGCCTATCGCGTGTAAAACTCCCCACGCACCCCTCTGAATACACGTACCCTGCTTGCACAAGGCCTATCGCGTGTAAAACGTCCCACGCACCCCTCTGAATACATGTACCCCGCTCGGCCAAGACCTATTGCATGTGAAACTCCCCGCGCACCCCTCTGAATACACGTACCCCGCTCGCACAAGGCCTATCACATGTAAAACATTCCGTGCACCCCTCTGAATACATGTACCCCGCTCGGCCAAGGCCTATCGTGTGTAAAACTCCCCACGCAACCCTCTGAATACACGTACCCCGCTCGGCCAAGGCCTATCGCGTGTAAAACATCCCGCGCACCCCCAGAATACACATACCCCGCTCGCACAAGGCCTATCATGTGTAAAACATCCAGCGCACCCCTCTGAATACACGTACCCCGCTCAGCCAAGGCCTATCACATGTAAAACTCCCCGCGCATCCCTCTGAATACACGTACCCTGCTCGGCCAATGCCTATCGCATGTAAAACATCCCGCGCACCCCAGAATACACGTACCCCGCTCGCACTAGGCCTATCGCATGTGATACTTCACGCGCACCCCCCAAATACACGCAAGCACCCCATCCACCCAGGGCATGCCCCACAGGCAGCCCACAACACGGGGGGTGCTTTTTCTACGCTATTTACCTGGCGTGAGCGGGATAAGTGTATTCAGAGGGGTGCGTGGGGTGTTTTATATGCTTTTTTGCTGCCGCGGGAGGGGTACATGAATTCTGAGGGGTGCGCTGGGAGTTTTACACACATTTTCGTGGTTGGGGGGCTGTATGCTGGTCCACTGGCCTTTGCACCATGTACTGGATTTGTGCGCTGGTCATGGCGCATGAGGCGGGGTTAGGGGCGTAACTGGCGCTGCTGCAGGGTCGCTGCACCACTCTGCGCCACGGCTTCTTATGGATGTTGAAATCCATGAATACGCTGTGCGCTGAAATGGGTTTTGGCGCATGCGGCTGGCGCGGACGGCCGCACACGCACACTGTGCGCCAGCCGCATGCACCACTTGTGCGCCGAATTCTATGAATTACCCATTTAATATCAGAGTTTTTTGTGCTGGGTCAGGGAGATGTCTTGCTAAACGAAAGAAAGTGACTCCTGGTAGAAGAGATTCTACATTGCATAGGGGCAAAGGAAGAAGGGTTCTATCAATCTAAAGTTTTATCAAAAGTCTGTTGTACTTTCAAAAGCATTTTTAACTGTACAGGGAAATTAAACATATAAAGCGCTGCATGTATGAAATTGCTTTTGAAAATAGAAAAAGGTTGAAGTTGGTTTAAATCTAAACCTGTTTTGTGGGGCAGGATGGGTGAACTGTTTATTTGGTCTGTGTTTCATGTGCAAAATCCCAAAAATGTAGCTTCTTTTTTGTAGCTGTATTTTATTCCACATAAAAGGTGGCATGTGTAATCATTTGGCACAAATATTCTTCAAACCTATTATTTAAGAAACATATATTCTTTCTGTGCCCTAGCCTGGTTTTTGGGTTACTGGTGGCACAGGAAAAGGTGTCTATGTGGCTCTATTTGAGGTATAGACAGGGCTAGACTGAATGAGACAAATTATATATTGTGTGGAATGAACTCCCCATGTTAAGGGTATTCTCTAAATATACTGTTAAAAGTGGGGGCTCAAAGCTGGGATCAAGCTTTCTGTTTTTGATTCATGACAAGTGCCGTGTTTAGCAGGCCAGTCATTTTAGTGGAAAGTCTGTAGGGTTTATGGCAGATTCCTCATGCGTTGTTGAAGTACCACTGTGGCTTGATCGCTAAGAATCAGGGAGGTGTACAGAGGAATACAATTGTTCATAGTAATGCAAAAGTAATCTGATTTGATTTGACATTGATTGTGTAAATCTAAATGGAATAAAGGGCAAGGTTTTTGTTGTGGTATAAATAGAGTTTACAAAGTTGCACAAAAAAACACTATTAAAATGAGTGTCATTTAAATGGAACAGGCCAGAAAACATCATTTCTGTTAAGCGCCCAGAGATGGACGCTGGGGATGGCAAGCTAGAATGGTACAGGATGTTATCTCAGCAAGCGCTGACATTTGGCTTAAAGGAGGGATGTGATCCCTACAGGCCCTTTTACTCAAGGTCACATGTCGTACTATGGATGAGAGGGAGAATAACTTCTCAAACTAAATAATAAGACTGACACAGGAGGTTGGCAAATAACTCTGTTTTAATATCAATTATCTAAAACAGGGAGTACAGCGGACTTCAATGAACGTCGCACAGCATAATCTCGAAACATTTCATGAAAAACAACACATTTATACTAAAAGTTTGTCATACATGATGTCATACTATGTGGCAAATAAAGAAACACATACTGGAGATTGTGGTTGGCTCAAGGGGAACATCTAAGTATACTTTGAATATAGGATAGGATTGTGATTGGGTCTCTACAATCAGGTGGGCACTCAAGCCCTCCCTTAGTGCAAGTCATAGTGCAAGTCATTTTTGACAATAATTAGAAACGCAACACTTCATTGGCTCTTAAACTATAAGGTTCTTCGTTATACGACCTTCTACAGTTGGTTGGCAAGCTGTACCCTTCTGGAACATTCAATGCTCTAGCAGCACATAAACTGGTACCCCAGGTGCTGGTGGATGAACTTGACCATATCTCCTCACCCAATTAGCCTGACAACTCTCATCACTTATGCCATCTGCCATTCACATTGGGGGTCATTACGAATTTGGCGTTAGGGGGTTAACGGCACCGGTAAGGATGCCGGTGCCGTTAACCCCTACCGCCCTATTACGAGGTACCTTAGCGGGTCCCACCAGGACTGGCTGGTTTTACCAGCCTGTTTTAGCAGGACCATTTAAGGGTCCATGGAGCTAATAAAGGGCCCGCAATTTGCGGACCCGTTATTAGCTCCTTCCCCATTCCCATTGAGCCCTATGGGGGCTCGAATGGGAATGGGGAATGGTTTTATGAATGGGGATTTACCGGGTCCCCCAAGGTTGGAATGACCATGTAAGTCCCCATTCAGTGAACCCGGACCCGGGTTTGGAGGCAGCCATGGTGCTATTTGCACCATGGCTACCTCCAAACTCGTAATGACCCCCATTGTCTTTGACCACGGCCTTGTAGTAGCTTCTCATCTCTGGGAATATAATGGAGTGTGTGCACTCAATATCTTCAATCTGGTGCACTATGCTCTCATCTATTTTAATCCTCAGCTTACATGATCAGAGACCACAAATTTGCTCATATTATAGCATCAAATAGTCTTTAATAAAGTAACTTGGCACTTGTGGTGTTCTCTCCTTGCAATTTATTAAGGGATGTCTCGGCTTCTCACGTTTTACTGTTCTTTGCAGCTGATAACCAGTTCTTGGCTGCTTCCAGTCTTTGACATCAAGCCAGACAGCCTCTTTGGTCTTGCTTCGAATTCAAGCCTATTCTTTGCAGCGACACATACATAGCTTCCAATCCGTCTTTCGTCATGGAGACTTGCATACTAGTATATGGTCCTGTCAAATTGATCATGCCGGGTTTGTTGAGGTTTCATCAAGGGGGGTGCAAACTTATAGGAGGTGTCCCAAAATGTGTGGTTTTTCCCATAGACGCAATGGGAAACAAATTTTGCTCATGCCTATACCCCAAACCACTGGATGGATTTTCACCATATTTGTGGCAGGAGCGACGGCTTGGTTAAAAAAAGCGTGCTTTTGTAAATTTGGTGTAAATCCGTCCAGTAGTTTTTTTAAAACAACCAAAAACTAGATTAAAATAATGTGTGATATCTGGGTTCAGTCCGCAGACTCACTTCCCTGTTTGCTACGCGGACAGGCCTCCGATTGGCCTAGGGGCCGACGTGAGGTCCGCGGACATCAGACGCATCCGCTGATTGGATGGTGAAGAGTGTGAGGTGCGTCATATTTTTGGAAACGCTGCCATGTTGGATCTGCGGACAGCTGCAGCTGCCCGCAGACAGCGCAGTCAGAAAACAGTCTGGAAAACACATTTGGTGGTTGAAAGAGGGGCTGGGAAAGGTGGGGGAGTGGAAAAACTATGATATGGAGCTGTTTTTGTAGGTTGAAAAGGCTGGGCAGGTGTTGTAGCTGTCCACTGACACCGCAGTGGTTTGCTGACAGCGCTGTGACCAAACGGCTTGGAAAAGACATTTGGGGTTATTTGATGGCTGGAAGAGGGCATAGAAATGGTAGGGAAGTGGAATGAAGGTAATGTGGAGCTGTTTTTAAAAGGTGAGAAAAGATTTGGAAATGCTGCTGAGTCCGTGGTCAATTTTGGTGTCCGCGTACATCAAGAATATGTGCACTGGGCCCAACCACCACAGTGGTAATATGTGGATATTAATTTCAGGTAATTTAGTAGAAGTTTGGCCAGAATCACCAGAGTAGCAATATGTGTACAGTAATTGTAGGTAATGTAGTGGGAGTTCAAAGGGTTTGTAATATGGTGGAATGATGTAATTGAACTGTAATTGAACTTTATATGGAACTTATGATTTTAGAACCATTGAGGATAGTGCTCACAGACTATGTAGTTGATTATAATTGCTGTGGTTACTTATCTGGTTTCCTTTCTGTGGAAAAAAAAGTACAATTGGTTAAGCCTGATAGTTCAAAAGCTGTAGTGCTATACGGTTTTAAATTTACATTTTCTTTTTTAGACCCTCCTAAACAGTACATTTAATTACTATGTTTGGTACATCATTAGTGTATGACACACTGCTGTTGTTTTGACATTACATAATCATTGGGTCACTGGGAAAATAAATCTGTACTGGATACAAAAACAATGATTACATGTACGTGAGTGTAAGGGTGATAGTATGTTTGTTTGAAGTATGTTGTGATTAAGGGAATGTTTGAAATAGTTAGATACCTGTTGGCATATTCTAACTACATTAGAGGTTAGAAGATGTTTTGTCATATAAAAATTGAGATGGCGTATAGTTATATAAAATCCTGCTGGATTTTTCTAGCTGTTAATTGTGATATAGTTTAGTGGCTAAATTTGGGTTAAAGGAATATTAAGTAGGCATTTGTTAAATTTGCTGCTAACATATGATTTGGAGTAACAGAGGTATTGTTACATTCAAACCAACCATTTCTTTTTTTTGACATATGCATTGTAGTGCCCTTCAGTGGTTGTGACACCAGTGTGGTATATTATGCCTACTGTTGTGAAGGTTTTCTTGCCAAGAGATACTTGGCCATGTGTGAAACCTGTAAGCTTACAGTTATTATTGGTACCATCTGCATTGTATCTGAGAAACATAAGTATGACATATTGGCTATGAGAGTTTATTTGTATGGTAGAATGATTGTCTGAGTTGCAAAAAGGGCATAATATATCATGCTTTGCATTCTGCAGAAGCTGGCGAAATGGAATGGATTCAGAATTTGGTATGGATACATATACAAATAGTTCATTAAGGATGTGGTCTTGTAAAACATGGTTCCAGAGAGTGCATGTATGTTTCCACATGTATGAAATCTGGAAGATTTCATTTATAGGGATGTGTTTGCTTTATAGTACTTGTGGTAAGTACATTAGGAATTATTGTGGATCTTCCTGTGTGTTTATGGTAAATTTGACCATTCCGGCACAGTAGTCCAATTCTTGCCTTATACTGGAGACACTGTAAGTGTTGTCAGGATTATTTGTGCCATTTCTGTGAAGGCTTGTCGTAAGGGGCGCTAACCTCAAAGACTGCGCTCAGACAATCCTGATATACTTTAAAGTTTGGATTGTAAATGATTTGCAAGTACAAAGCAGCGGTATTCAATAAGGTTTTGTATTGAAAAGGAGACCAGGATGCATTAGAACTTACCCGACGGCACTCGACAACAGTCCTTTATCTGAAGCTCTGTCGATTACGTCGACAATATCTGTGAAGCAACTTTATACTACCCAACTATGGTGGTTCGTTTATACTCCGAAAGCATGACATTTTCAGCCAACCAATACTCATTCAGCTAATATTAAATAGGCTCAGAAGATTTCGGAAACGTTTTGAAGATAGCGGTTACCCAGTTACATTTAAAAAGTTTGAAAAAACCAATTGAGCTCACCATTTGTTCGAATCCATGTCTACCCCAGGCACAAGGAATTGGGAACAAATGTGATGGTTAAAGTCAATGTGCTAAAAAATTCTGTTGTATCAATCAGTATTATTATTACGCCCTGAAGACGGCCTAGTCAGGTTGAAACACGTGTTGGCGTGTCGTTGCTTTTTATATGATCAATATAGCAAAATCAAAACCAATGAGTTAGGCGTGCCGTTGCTTTTTATATGATCAATATAGCAAAATCAAAACCAATGAGTTAACTTATAATTGCATATGTTACTTACCATTTTTTGATTCTAGAATGTGCTAAAACACAGTTACAACTTACTTTCGAGGTATCTGTTCTAAAGTGCAAAATGCGCAAACTAATTTAAACAATAACATTGCAAATGTATGAAGCTAACACTATATGATGTCAATACTATTGCAAGTGTTGGAAGCCAATACTGTATAAAGTCAATACCATTTTTCATTTGTATCTCTTACCAGACTGGCATCCACATTTCAACACAAAACTTTATTGAATTACTATTACTGTTATTGAACTGCTAATATTGTATGAAGTCAATACTACTATTTCATTTGTATTCCCCAACAGACTGAGGGCCTCATCACGACTTTGGTGGTAACCCTTAAATCTGGCGGTAGCGTTATTACCGCCGTATTTAAGGGTTCGCCAAATCAGGACTTCGGTGGATTTCCCCCCAGCCCTAAGCTGGGGGGAAATCCGCCGAAGATTCGCGCTATTACCGCCGGCGGGAAATCGGCCGGCGGTAAGAGCGCGAATTTTCCCCATTGAGCCCAATGGGGAATGGGGCATTCCCGAATGGGCTCAATGGGGAATGGGGACTCCCAAGTCCGCCAAAGTCGTGATCCCGCGCTATTAGCGCCGGGGGCTATGGCGGTCGCGCTAATAGCCCCCGCGCTAATAGCGTTACCGTTACCGCCCAAGTCGTGATGAGGCCCTATGTCTGCTTTTCAATACAAAACCTATTTGAATAACGCTGCTTTGTACTTGCAAATCATTTACAATCCAAACTTCAAAGTATATCAGGATTGTCGGAGCGCAGTCCGTGAGGTTAGTGCCCCTTACGACAAGCATTTCATATAGGTGACAGTGGAAGATCACCAGTCTAACCATACGGCTGCAGCCACTTATGCAATCACCCCACCAACTAGGAACTTTTCTATTCTAGGTGTGCGCATTCACAATCTGGTTCTTTTGGGCCAGTTTTCCACAAAGTACATATTTTCACCATTTCTGTGAAGGACACGCATTTGCAAGCACAACTGGTCCGAGCCATTTAAGTAAATATTGTGAACAATTGGTGGCAAATGAAAGAGAAGATTAATTGTCACATTAGCATAACAATTTACTCCAGTTGTGTTTCTGAATTTAAATAGACCAGAGAGTTCTGTTCGTGGAATGTTTGATGGGCCTGCAGATATTTCTGGAGAAGAGAGGTTTGTGTGTTTCTTTTGTGATGGATGTGCAGTTGATTTTGTACTAGTATTGTTAGCTGCAGAAGGAGTTGGTTATTGTTCTTTTAGTAGTATTGTTGGGAATTCTGCTATAGTTTCTGTTTCTATTATTTGTCTTTTAAACATTTCATTTTTTAAGGTACAGGGTACAAATCTAGATGGGGTGTATAGTGCCCATAGCCTGTTCTGTTACAGGATTCAAGGAATGTCAGCATTTACTTTGTTTGCATCAAAGTTAAATAGGAATAGACCATTGGGTGTTTGCAGACATGAAAGTGCTATGTAACTCATACTTTCTTTAAAGACTGTGCTGACAATGTCAATCAATGATTGATCTAGGGCTAGACCTTGTGATTTGTGAATAGTGACAGCATATGCAAGAGACAGAGAAAATTGCACTATGTGTACGTACATGTATTTGAAATGAAGGAAGCTTCCTATTGTTTGGCTATTTCTTTAAACTTCTGCAAGTTTGTAAAGGTGGATGTTGACAAACTAAATGTTGTTGTCATGTGGATATGTTTGGAAGCCAGCAACTGTACAATTGCTCAGTTGACCAAACCTTGTGCTACGTCAAGGTTACATTTTAGAATTACTCTGCAGTTTAGACACAAAGTCAATATTTTCTCCAATCTGGCTGTGTTGGAGATACATGTTTCTAAGCTATTTAGTTGTGCTGTTGCTTGTTGACACATAGGAAGTATCATACCATGCACTTATACTTTGTCTGTGGAGCTGATATGCAGTATGGGTTGCATTTCTTTTTTCAACATTGTCTGATTGAATTGACTACAGGTTGTAAGGGTTGGCATTAAGAACATACATTTTAGATTTTGTTCAGTTAATTGTTCCATGACACCAGTAGCAGATGTGTTTGCACGTTTAGCTCATGGATCAGTCTACTATTTTAGATGGATTTTGTATCTTTAGTAAGCAACCCAGTACTAATGCTTTTTGAAATGTTAGCATATGTGAGGTCTGTAGACTGGCACATGTTTTGAGTTAGTTCTCTGTAGTGAAACTGTTGCCAGAGATTTACATTCCCAATGCTGCCAAGGGTATTGTGGCATTCTTTGTGTTCTAATGTTTTGGAAATAGGTTGCCCTTTCACTGGTTTTAACTGTAGGAGGGCTCCGAAAACAATAATATTTTTTCCTCCAAACAGTTCTTCATAGTTGGATTTTAGGAATTCTTGCAATCTGATATTAATTAAAGCCAACATGAGATTGGAACACATTCTTACTTCATCTATCAGTGTAACGCTCACCTGGTATCCACGGAGATGTCACTCAGCCTGTTTTGACCTCTCACGACCTCAAACCCTTCCCTGGAGTCTACTCGACTGGAGAATGGGACTGAAACACAGGATTGGTAGAGTTTAACTCCCTATTGTCTCTGTGTGCTTGAACCCCTTCTTCCCCGGGGTCCAACCCTTCCCTTTGATCCACAGCTCACCTTGTTTTCTTGCAAAGTGTGCTCTCCGTCCTGCTTTCAGCGCAGGGGCGCGTTGATTGATGCAGGCTTGTTGCTGCCTAGTTACTTCACTGGCAAGAGTCAGACAGGTAAGTAAAATGAGTCTTTTGAACAGTTCTCGAACTTCGTTCTTTTCCTTCCTTCGATGATGGCCGGCCTCCAGGGATGGTGACGTGCTGCTGAGATGAATAGCGCTGAAGGTGAGTGAGGGCGCGGTGCGCGATGCGACCATTTCGTATTTGTATTGAACTGAGTTATTTTTCTGTCTCTTTTAGGTGCTGCGATGTTTTCAGCGTGGATGCCGGTTATGAAGAAGAAATGCGGTGAGCAAGCGTGGTTCTTGTTCTTGCAGTAGCTGAGCGCAGAAGTAAGATGCAGTCCTACTGGAGACTGATCCGAACACGGTGAGTGTCACGCTGCAGGTGCAGAAAACACAAAGCATGTTTCTCAGCGTGGGCGTGGCTTAAATAGTCTGTGAGTATCCCAGGTGTCTCTGGGGTGAACCACACCCAAAAGACTGGACTGCACATGCAGTTCTGGGAACCGAAATATGTGGGGCACCCATCTTGTCCCCATCAATGCACTACAAGTCCAATCCCCAATGTTATCCTATGGGAGTGAGTGAGTCTGGTGCCACAAGCGCCAAGTCTGACTCCAAGTGGGTCTTTGGAGGGATGGAGAGGCCCTTGAGGGCCATGTAGGTGATTGTGGCCTGGCTCCAGCCTGACATCTTGGAGGGCTGGGGACATGAGGGGCAGGAATCATGACAGCGCTCCCCCTAGGTCCCTCTCAAGGTGGCTCTTCCGTCTGGTCCTGGTTTGTTTGGATGGTTTTGATGAAATCATCTAAGCAAGCGAGGTGCATGGATGTACTCACAATGCTTCCATGTCCTGTCTTGGGGACCATACTCCTTCCAGTCTACTAAGTAGTATAATTTGGATCTGACGTACTTTGAATCCAGGATGTTCTTGACTTCGAATTCTGGCGTTGCTACCCGGGTCCCAGGTTGAACAGGTTTAAGGAGAGACACATGGAACACAGGGTGAATCTGCATGTTTGATGGCAAAGCTAGTCTGACCGCCACAGGATTTATCACAGAGGTGACAGTGAATGGACCCAGGCATCTTGGGGGGAAAGTTCAGGTCCTTTAACGGACACGTGTTTAGACGCCAGCCAGACTTTGTCTCCCACTTGGTAGTTGGGGGCCTTTGCTCGGTGTTGATCAGCAAACTTCTTTTGGCGATTCTTAGCTTGAGGTAGGTGTTCAGCTGCCCTTTTAAAGGTTTGAGAAATGGTCGTGTGCAAGGTTTTGACAGCTGGCATTTACAGGGCTGTAGGAACGTCCAACTCAGAATTACGTGGGTGCCTGAGACACACGGTATAAAAGGGTGTCTGCCCAGTGCTGGTGTGTAGGGAATTATTATAAGCATATTCAGCTATACATAATAGGTCGAACCAGCTTCCTTCAGCTTAGTGTAACATGCAACGCAGATACTGCTCGAGCGTCTGATTTGTCCTCTCAGTTTGACCATCCGTTTGTGGATGTGACTGGTGGATAGCGGGATGTCGATCTGGGCCATAGAGCAGCATTTTCTCCAGAAGTTAGATACAAATTGAATACCTCGGTCTGAGACCAAAACTGAAGGAAACCCATGGATCCATACGATGCCTTCAAGAAATACCTTTGCCAGAGTGAAAGCATTTGGGAGCCCCTTAAGAGGAATGAAATGTGCCATTTTTGAAAATAGGTCCACGACCACAAGAATAGTGTTAAACCCTTGACTGGATGGTAAATCAGTAATAAAATCGAGGGACAACGTGTGCCAAGGTGCTGGTGGGGTTTCCAATGGTTGTAATAACCCATCCGGTTTCTGCTTGGATGACTTGTTTTGAGCACACACTCCACAAGATAGGATGAATTGGATAATGTCTTTATGCCACGTGGGCCAACAATAATTTTGTTTTACCTTGGCCAGGGTTTTAGCGATTCCGGGGTGGCCCTCGATCAAGGAATCATGATAACCGGACATGATTTGTTCTCGTAGTTCTTGGTTTGGTAAGAATAAACGATTCCTGAAGTAGGGCAACTGATCTTTTATCATGTAATGTTCTCCTTGTGCACTCCACGCTTGTAATTGCTCGGACTCATCAGGTTTTGGATTTCTTCATGTAATTCTTTCTGAGTTATGATTGCTGTGATTCCTAGGAGCTTGTCACTCATGATGATTGCTATTGGGTCAGGGGTCTGATACCCTTGCTCTTCCACCCCGATACGGGAAAGGGCATCGCCCTTCCCGTTTTTTCACCCCTGGTTGAAATGTAATTACATAGTCATATTCAGCAAAAAAAAGAGCCCAACGTAGTTGTCGTGAGAATTGGGCTTTTGCCGTTTTTAGGGACTGGAGGTTCCGGTGGTCAGTTATTACAGTGATTGTGTGCCTGGCGCCTAAGAGGTAGTGCCGCCATGCCTTAAAGGCTGACTTAATGGCCAGGGGTTCTTTGTCTGTGATAGTGTAATTGAGTTCAGGGGGTGTGAATTTACGCAACCAGAAGGCAACAGGGTGTAACTGGCCTGTTTCGGGGTCCTTTTGTGAGAGGACGGCTCCCATAGCCATGATTGAGGCATCCGCTTCCACCAGGTATGGGAGATCAAGGCGAGGGTGGCGTAAGATTGGGGCAGATGTGAATCTTGCTTTGAGTTCCTGGAAAGCTTCCTCGGCTTCTGTTGTCCACTGGAACTTTTTGTTGCTTTTCCTTAGTAATGACGTGATGGGATGCACGATTTGCGAAAATCCTGGGATGAACCAGCGGTAGAAGTATGAAAAACCCAGCATACTTTGAACCCCCTTGAATGAATTTGGGGATGGCCAGTTCGGAATAGCATTTACCTTGTGTACATCCATTCGGATTCCATTCGGGCTGAGAATAAAGCCCAGGAATTCCACCTCGGAGATGTGGAATGAGCACTTTTCGAGCTTGGCGTAGAGCTGGTGTTGACAGAGTTTCTCCAATATGGATCAGATGTGTTTAACGTGGTCCTGCTTTGATGCGGAATATACTAGAATATCATCGATGTACACTAGAGCACAGAATCAATCAATTCCCGTAGGACATCGTTCATGAAGTATTGAAATGCTGCAGGCGCGTTGCAAAGGCCAAAGGGCATTGCTTGATATTCGTACAAGCCGTATTTGGTGCGAAAAGCGGTTTTCCATTCATCCCCCTGTTTTACGCGAACAAGGTGATATGCCCCCCTCAGGTCTAGTTTTGTATACATTTGGGCATCTTTGACTTGATCAAGCAATTCAGGGATCAGTGGCAGGGCGTAGCGGTTTTGTACGGTAATCTGGTTCAGTGCGAGATAGTCGATGCACGTTCTCAAGTCCCCCACCTTTTTCGGTACGAAGAATAGAGGACTGGCTGCTGGAGACTTTGAGGGACGGATGAACCCGTCGGTGGCCAGGTATTGGTCAAGATAGGCCTTCAGGTGCCGGTTTTGTGGTTCCGTGAGTGCATAAATTCACCCACAAGGGATTTGTGCGCCAGGTATCAGGTCGATTTGGCAATCGTATGGTCTATGCGGTGGCAGGGTATTAGCCTGTTCTTTCTGAAAGACATATTGAAAGTCCTGGTATTCACTTGGTAGGGTGCTGATTACCACAGTCGCAAGCATGGACGTTCTGGTGTCTATTGGTTGTTTCTCTTGGCGATAACATGTGTGGGCATAAGTCTCGGGAAAGGCCAATTCTTTTGCTCGCCAATCGATTCGAGGATTGTGAGCTACCAACCATGGCATTCCCAAAATCAACCGGAACTGTGGTGCCTTAATGAGGTTGAAAACAATAGATTCTTGGTGTCCATCCTGGCACAGAAGGGTTGAAGCTGCAGTGCATTGGGATACTGGACCAGAAGCTATTTCCATGCCATCGACAGTGGTAACAGTGTCGGTGGTTGATTTAGGGCGTAACGGAAGCCCCATCTTTGCCGCAAGATCCTGGTCGATGTAATTCCCAACGGCTCTAATGTCAATGTACGCTCTTACTGCGTGCATCCGAGATGGTTGTTGGTGATTGATCAAGACCACATATAGTGCAAAATGGGAGGTCTGTAGTTCACTTTCTTCACTCGACAAGTGGACCCCTACACTTGCCGGGCTGGGGAGTTTTCCGATTCCTTGATGGTATCTTCCTTGTCCGTGGCCCCTACCGTCCTCCTTGGTGGCTTCACAGGGCACTCTTTAAGAAAATGACCTGACCTTCCAAAGTACAGACATAACTGCTGCTATCTACTTTTATCCCTTTCCACTTTAGTCAAGGGGGGTCTGACCACCCCGATTTGCATTGGTTCTCCTGAACCTTCCGTTGTGCGGGCAATATTGTCCTTTGAACGCACATACATAGGGCAAGGGTCCGGTCTGGTTCGATCTGCTCTTCGGTCCTGCAACCTATGATCCAGTTGAACAACAAGGTCAATGAATTCTGAGCAGTCTTTCGGGAGGTTCACTACTTGTGCGAGAAAATCCTTGAGCTCCCCCCGCAACCCCGGATGAAATAACGTGGTTCTCTTCTCCACTGGCCATTCTGCTTCAACTACGAGTCTATTGAACGTGGCTATGTATGTTAATAGGTCTTGATTCCCTTGGCGTAGGGACAGAAGTTCGTTGTCTAATGCCTGCCCATGAGTACGACGGGCGAACAGCTTTTTCCATCTCTTGCTGAAAGCCCCTGAAGTCATGCAGCAAAGGATCATCTTGGGCCACAAAGGGTACAGACCAGTGCACAGCACTACCACTCAGGTAGGATAGCACAACAGCGACCTGTGATTGATCATTCGGAAAGGCCCCTCGTCTACAAAGGAAGTGCAAGCGGCACTGGTTCATGAATGTTGCAAACCTCTTGGGATCCCCCGTAAATCGTTCGGGTGGGGCCAAGGGAACTGCCCCAGGAAGGGTTATCTGAACAGGATTGGCTGATGGTGCTGGCATCGAGGGCACGCTTCCCGGCAATGATGCATGCCCTGCTTGTGACTGGAGAAGTTGACGTCTTAAATCTTCAGTGCGTTCTTTGGCTACTATCAGCTCTCTCCTCAGGGCGTTGGTCTCCTACCTGGTTGCATGTACTTCGGAACATAGCTGCCCCAACATGTGGGCTAACTGGTCGGTTTCTGACGTTTCCATGATGCCCAGGCGGATTCTGATGTGAGGCTTTGCATTCTGTAACGCTCACCTGGTATCCACGGGGACGTCACTCAGCCTGTTCTGACCTCTTACGACCTCAAACCCTTCCTTGGAGTCTACTCGACTGGAGACTGGGCCTGAAACACAGGATTGGTAGAGTTTAACTCCCTATTGTCTCTGTGTGCTTGAACCCCTTCTTCCCCGGGGTCCAACCCTTCCCTTTGATCCACAGCTCACCTTGTTTTCTTGGAAAGTGTGCTCTCCATCCTGCTTTCAGCGCAGGGGCACGTTGATTGATGCGGGCTCGTTGCTGCATAGTTACTTCACTGGCAAGAGTCAGACAGGTAAGTATAATGAGTCTTTTGAACAGTTCTATAACTTCGTTCCTTTCCTTCCTTCGATGATGGCCGGCGTCCGGGGATGGCGACGTGCTGCTGAGATGAGTAGCGCTGAAGGTGAGTGTGAGCGGAGTGCGCAATGCGACCCTTTCGTATTTGTATTGAACTGAGTTCTTTTTCTGTGTCTTTTAGGTGCCGCAACATTTTCAGCATGGATGCCGGTTATGAAGAAGAAATGCGGTGAGTAAGCGCGGTATGCGGTGCCTCTAGATGTTTCCACGCTAACCTGGAGTGTCTTTTCCCTCTTGCAGATGGATGAGAAGTTCCAAAGACAGCGTTCTCCCAGAGCAGCTGGGATTCAGGTAAGCGTTTGAAGCTCATACAGTCTTTAAAAATAAGCGAAGATTTGCTGAATGCTTACTAATGCCTTTTTTCTGTTCTTTTCCCTTTTCCTTAGGAAGCGGCGTGCAAGGATGGGAATGACACCGCCGAAGATGCCCGCAGAACAGAAGGAGCGATGAATGGTGGGCAGAAGCACTGCAAGGTAAGGCTGTTCCTAACGCCGTTCTTGTTCTTGCAGAAGCTGAGCGCAGAAGTAAGATGCAGGCCTACTGGAGACCGTTGTCAGCGTGGGCGTGGCTTAAATAGTCTCTGGGTTTCCCAGGTATCTCTGGGCTAAGCCACACCCAAAAGACTACACTGCAAATACAGTTTTGGGAACCAAAATATGTGGGGGCATCCATCTTGTCCCCATCAATGCACTACAAGTCCAATCCCCAATGTTATCCTATGGGAGTGAGTGAGTCTGGTGCCACAAGTGCCAAGTCTGACTCCAAGTGGGTCTTTGGAGGGATGGAGAGGCCCTTGAGGGCCAAGTAGGTGATTGTGGCCTGGCTCCAGCCTGACATCTTGGAGTGCTGGGGACATGAGGGGCAATCAGGAGCACTTTCATTAGTTTTAGAATTCTGCATACTTCAGTAACAGCTTCTGTGGGCAATTTATTCTAATTCTAATTTGTGTTGGTGTTATACGGGGAGGAGTAGTAGTCGGTGTAAAGTTACACCACCTATGTTGTAGGCAGCTAAACCTGTGGGGGATGTTACTACAGCCGAAAGTTTGTTGTTTGTTAAGTTTTGTAGAAATGTGCTGATTATTTTAATTAAGAATGTTTTGCCAGAACAAGCTTTACCACTTACATACAGAAGCAGAGGATTATAACTTTTACAGCTAAAGGTTTTAGTTTCATGTTTAAAACCATGTTCAATTTCTTGAGTGCCTTCTAGATAAATGGTGAGTTGTAAATCATATAGCTGTGATTCCAGAAATGGCAAGTCTTCCTCAGATTGTTTATATTTATATATGGTATTTTCTACCTCAGTCATGGCTATTTCTTCTTCATTTAGAATGAATGGTTCTCCAAGTGGGTCTTGGCCTCCTGTAAGGGAAGGTTGACTGCCCTCAGGAGTGTCCTCGGGCCTCATTCCGAGTAAGGCGGTAAGGGTTAACGGTCACCGGTAACGAGACCGGTGCCATTAAACCCTTACGACCCTACTACGAGTTCCCTTTGCAGGTCCTTCCTTAACGCCTGCTTCTAGCAGGCGTTAAGGACGGGACCCGCAAAGGGACTCCGGGGTCAATAACTGTACCATAATTTACGGTACCGTTATTGCCACCTTCCCCCTTCCCATTGCGCCCTATGGGGGCTCAAATGGGAATGGGGAATGGCCCTGGTGAATGGGGAATTACCGGTCCCTCTGACCTCGGAATGGACCGGTAATTACTCCATTCACCAGGCCGGAGTTTGGACGAGTTCAGGGGCAGCCATGCCGCAAATAGCAGTGTGGTTACCCCCGAACTCGGAATGAGGCCCCTTGTCTAGTTGAACTTCAATTTATTCCTCTTGTTGGCGTTCATTGTCCAACATTTGTTTGCACTGTTTTAAATTGTCATTTGTTATACTGCTTTCATTTGCTTTGAATGCAGCTTCAAATGAGTCATAGTCACCTAATAATTATTTTTCTTTTCTCCAATGTTTAAAAAGGTGGAGTAGGGCCATGTAATACAGTTCTCTATGGTGTGGAGATTTAAATTATAACTTTACATGATTACGTACACTGGGTTTGGTGAGTTTCACTATGCTTCCTACACCAGTTGAAACTGAATTTTTGCTAGTTGTCTCATTTGGCATTATTGTTAAGATGAGTGTTCCGAGACAATATTTGCGGTTGGTACAAAGGTATCTGTTATCAATAAATGTCCAAAGTTATTTCATAGTTACAAATTGTAACTGAATAGAATCTTGCAACGTGCAATATCTTGAGGTTTTGCATTTATTTTTTCATTTTGAAATTCAGTCGACACGTGTTTGGACCTGCTTGTTTGTTCTCAAGGCTGTGCGTTGTCATTATATCCAATATTGAGAAAGCAACGTAATGTAAACAATAAGGCAAAGTAAGTTGAAAAAATGAACATTACCAACATAAAAACCATGAAAATAAAATAACACATACCACACAGGATGTTGGGTTTGAGGAAAACAAATGTCATGGACGAGATTGGAAAAAAAGAGAAAAATTACAATTCAAAAATATTGCACAGTACATTATCTCATTGGCCCTCATTACGACCCTGGCGGAAAGTGACTGACCGGACCGCCACAGCGTAAATAGCGTTTCCGCCATTGCACGAAGGAGCAAAGTGCGGCCCATTCCGACCCATCGGGCACGAGCACCACGGCATGGCGGAAGTGCAAAGTCCGCGATGGCGGAAATGACCCCAAAACGGCCCACACCGCCGCGGTACGGCGCCCTAGGTGCAATACCGCCACCCATCACAGCGGGCACCGCAGAGTGCGCCTACCGGAAAGTACGGTGACCGGAAATATACGGAAACGGAAGTTAAAACATGGTCCCGGAACGGGAAACATCCCGCCGTGCACCTATAAAACCACCAAAACCACACAACCACTAAAAACACTACCCCGAGACACACCCCAACCCGTCATCCACCCTAGCGAAACCAAGAAAAATGGGAAAAGTAGCGAAGAAAGCATGCGACCGCAAGCGGCAGGTCCACTTCTCCCGTGAGGAACTCACCGTGCTAACAGAGACCCTCCAGGAGAATGCTGCCGTCGTCTTCTCCACGCAAATGACCAGGACGGCACTTGCGAACAAGAAGGCCATATGGGCTCTGGTGGCACAGCGGGTAAGCGCGGTGGGGACCGCACCCCGCAACCCACAGCAATGCAGAAAGCGGTGGGACGACCTGCGGATACGCGTCCGCAGCATACTCTCTGCCAACCGCAACATTGCCACAGCCACCGGGGGAGGTCCTGAATCACCCATCAAGTTGACCCCCTGGGAAGAAATCTGTGCCTCCACCATCGGAATGGAGAGCATAGAGGGAGTCGGAGGGATGGAGAAAGGAGTGCAGACATCAGAAGAATCAGGTAGGTGGCCCAGATAAAACAATGCTAAATCCACAATGTCCAATCATGTGAAGTACCATGTGTCCACATAGTGCAACAGAAACACATGTCCAGGAGAACGTCCACACACATCGCCCTGATAGCGCACCTTAAAACCACAATAAATACATAAATAATTAAAAACCCCTAAAACACCCACCACACGTCCAGCAGGCACACCCTAACTGCAGGCTGCCAAACAACTGCACCCTCACCCCACACACAAATAAAAGCACCTCCAAGGCACCGACCCAAATCACCCTCATGTACCACCCCATTGCATGTGATACAATGCCATTCCAATACCCACAGACCCATTAATAACCCTCGCCCTCCTTTACTCCACCACAGGCTCCGATCAAAACGACGAGCATCAGGACACCCCTACCAGCACACCTGCAAAGAGGGCCAAGACCAACGGCCAAAGACCCTCCACCTCAGCTGCACGCATCAAGACACGGCAGCAGCACAAATCAGGTGGCAGCACAGAGGAGGGAACATCAACAGGCACCCCAGCAGCCAGCATGCCCACAACACCACCACCACAGGTCCCCCCAACGGATGCCACAGAAGGCACTGCCTCTGGTGGCAGCAGCACCATAGGTGACACCCCATTGATGGCAGCATGCTCCGACACAGAAGACGGGGATGTCGAAGTCAGATCCATCCATGACCTGTCCCATTCCCCCTGTCTGTCCCATCCCGTACAACATGAGGATACCACGCAGGGGCACCCACAAGACGACGACTGGCCATCCCCCCAAGCCCTGTGGCAAGGCAACATGAGGACAACAGCCCCTCTGTGACACCCCCGCAAATGGCCATGGCCCAGCAGAGGCAACAGTCCCTCGACCAGTTAATCGTGCAACAGCAGCAACTGGCCACGCTCCTCAAGGACCATGCCGATGAATGTGGGCGCACTAAGTCAGACATAGAAACATCAACTGAGACACTCAGGGCAGAAATGGAGAGAAGTACAGAGACACTAAGGGCACAAATGGAGAGTAGCACCGAGAGCCTGAGAGTCCAAATGGAGAGAAGCACCGAGAGCCTGAGGGGGGAACTGCATGCGACGTTCAAAGACGTATGTGCCGAACTTGCCGCAGTGCGCCGTGTGCTCACTGAGCTCTCACAAACCCTTAGGGACATGCATGGACGTGAGCAGGCAGAGACGTCATCCGTTGCAAGTTCCGTCCAGGGCAGCCCCCAACGTAGATCTGGGAGGAACCTGCGCTCCACAGGCAGGGGTGCCCCTGATACCCGCAGAGGGGGCTTGCAATAGCGACAGCCCACTGACAATGAGCTTCTTTGGACACTGGTGTTCGGGGGGGAGGTAGGAGGGTGGAGGGGGTGTGTTGGGCTCACTTGGGTGGCGGGTCGATAGGGTGTTCAACATGATATCACATATGCCATAAACAGTGCACGATCAACCAATGAGATGTGTGGACAATGATCTTTGTGTACTAGGCCATCATAGGCGTACAGTCCATATTGTGCATGTACCAGACACACACAGTGCCACGAGTCCCGTGTCCATGTATCAGCCACCAGGCGTGAGTGCTAGAAGCATGCATCAATGAGATGCTGACGAATGTCACGGCCCTCCGGTGCCTCGCAGACTCCTTGAGGTGCTGCCACATCCCCACCCTCATCATGACCATCATCAGGTGCTTGCAGTTCAGCGTCAGGGGGCATGGGCACATTTCTACGTACGCACATGTTGTGGAGCATGACACATGCCATGACCATCTTTGCAACCTTCTCATGGCGGTACAGGAGTGCCCCGCCAGACCTGCTGAGGCAGCGGAAACGAGTCTTCAGTAGGCCGAATGCCTGTTCAATGACTACACGGGTACGTGAGTGGGCATGGTTGTAGTCCTCCTCATGCTGGTCCCGTGGGTTCCGGACTGGTGTGAGGAGCCATCTCTTCAGTGGATACCCAGCATCACCTGTATGTGGACGATAAACGTATGATGTGGAATGCCATTGCTACGTACGCACACCCCCCCCCCTTCCAGGCAGTTCATTGCCGCATCACATACCCCACATCATCATGCATGAAATGAGACTCACCGAGTAGCCAGGATCTGTTCCCTGCGTGTCGCTCCATGTAGCGTGGTATAGTAGAGTTCCTCAAGACCATAGAATCATGGGTTGATCCAGGGAATCTGGCACAACAATGTGTAATGATCCTGTTGGAGTCACACACCATTTGTACATTCAGGGAATGAAATTGTTTTCGGTTGCGGTACTGGGCCTCCATGGCATGTGGGACGACCAATTCCACATGGGTGCAGTCGATGGCACCAATGCAACCCGGTATGCCGGCAAGTGCATGGAATCCCACTTTTGTGTTGGTAATTTCCTGCTCCGAACGTGGTAGAGAGATGTAGTCGTCTGCGTGCTGCAGGAGGGCATCGAGCACTTGCAATAGTGTCCGTGAGAACAGTGGCTGAGAAATGCCATGCAACTGTCCGACTGTGTGCTGGTAGGTGCCTGTGGCCAGGAAGTGGAGTACAGACACCACCTTCAGTAGGGGTGGGATGGCGGTTGGGCTATCTATCATGCTGACAAGGTCAACGTGTGTCATGTCCACTATTGCGGCTATGGTGTCCCGGTCCAAACGGTAGAGGGTGTGGATCTGCTCATCAGTGAGGTTGAACGGATGTGCTCGGAGGCGTGGGATTGCGGGCTGCCTGCGTGGTGGTAGTGGCTGTGCTGGCGGCCCTTGCTGGCCCTGCCTTGGCCTCCTCCTCCTCCTGCGTCTCCTCCGTGCGGCCGGTTGTAGTTGGTGTTCGTCTTCTTCTTGGAGTTGGAGTACTTGCAGTGCTATCAGGTCCCCCAGGGCCAACATCGCGAGTCCTGCCGGTAGCATTTCGGAGTGGGTGTGGTTGTGGGAGGAGACTGGGTGTGCAATTTATGTGTTTTCAGGCTGTATGGCCTCCACCTGTGGTGATTCATTCCACCTGTGCAAGCTGCTCTCCCCTTTGGCCGAGCACGTCCCGCACACAACGCTGCAATTCGAGGAATGGCATCTTGCTATTGCATTCATGTATTTGTACCCGATGGCCGTGTAACATTTGTTGATATGTACATTCGGCTATGGTCCCATTGTTTCACATACAATCTCTGCAGTCGCGAACAGACTTGTGATGGGTCAGTGGGACGTAGTACTCGAGTAACGGTGGGCCCTCGTGCATCACTGTACCGAGTTGCACCGACGGGCGGGCCGTCCCATTCGTGGGTGAAGGCAGTTGCCATTTTCACACACAGCCGCACTCGATGGATTAATTTGTGATTTCAAACGGCCACAGATGCCTTTTCGACGTGATGTTGCAAATGAGGAATTCGAAGGCCGGCGCTTTCGGTTTTCAGCTAGCGCCGGGGAGATGCCCACAGGTCTGACTGCAAATATAACGTTCTTTTGTTCGATGTCCTTGAGACAGGGGCCATGGCGAGGAAGCAATGATTGATATGAATAGTTTTGGATGCGCAATAGTGACGTGGGCGATGAGGCCGGACGTTCCCAAATACATGTAACTTCACAACACTGGAATTACGGGCTGGGGCACTGTGGATTTTGCAGGCTGCATAACGCACAGACTCAATGGAAATTTCGAATGTTTTGTGAGTAAATATTCAGGCGTTTTTATAACAGGATGAGGGAATGATGAATGGATGCATGGGCAGGTGATTTGATACAGGGTTTGCCATGTACAGGGCTTGTTGGAATCTATCCGCCTCCCCTGCGCTATGTGATGCAGGGCTGCCATAGTGGGACCATCGTCTATCTGGCCTTGTTGAGCCCTCCCTGTCTCGACGCGCCTTCAGACACTTGTGTCCATGCACGTTAACATTCCCATCTGATGGAATCTGTTTTGATAGACGCATGCACAGGTACACTCGTTTGTGATGGTGTTTACACCTCGATATAGATAGTTATGAGTCGCAAGTGGTTTCGGGGTGGTGATGATCCTTTCGAGTGGGCTAGCATGCATATGACTGTGGATTTAGTGTGATCATTGAAGTGAGTTGTTCCAATGTAGTTCTGATGGCCATTCTGTTCTTTTTCTTTTCTTTTGGTTGACAGGTATCTCCTCCCCTTTTGCCACTGCCATCTGTATGCCACTCCTGCAGATGGCGTTTACTCCCGACACCTGCTGCTTCGTGTTAATCAGTGGAGCAGCAATACGATCTTATGGGACGATCGCCAATGGGCCACATGCCCTTACGCAGTACTAGTGGCTCGGAGCAACATTTCGGCCTTTCAGCTGGACTAGTGCCTCCCCATTGGGACGGCCCTGCGGTTCTGTGCGCTTCCATGTTGCCTTTTCGTACGTGAATGTGGCTCTGTGTACCATGATGGAACAGGGCGTCACACAAGTAGTAGCTGGTCATTCCTTGCGGATGCAGCCCACAATGGTGATATGTGTTTTGGAGTTCATGGACTAATGGCTGTATGGGCTTGGTGATTTAGTTGTGCATTAAATTTCTATTCTGATATGGGCCGTGTAGCGTTCTTCTTTGCGAGTGATGTGGCATATTCCTATTTGGGGAGCGATGTATTGTGAGGAGATCTGCATTGGGTTCCAGCTTCGGAGTTTAGTCGCGTGGTACTGTGCTGGGCGCGTTTGCCTACGGAGCCCAGTGAGGTCAGGGATGGGGGCTGCCATTATGACTCTTTGAATGTTGTCATGCTCAGGGGCGGGGGAATGGGTTTTGTGTAACAGATGCCGGTCAGCCAGGTGGACTGGTGGAATGTTCTGATTTTCGGAATATTGCTGATCACAGGTGCCTGTGTTTGCGTGCGTTTCTGGGGGGGGGACTGTGGTCATGTCCATTGGAATGGCTTCTGTATTCGTGCCATCTGTGCCCTGCAGCTCCCATTGGCCCCTCTTGTGTTTCTTTTGTTCGTTGGCATGCATGGGTGACTTGTACATTTCACTGGTTGCATTGTGACTTCATTGCACCTACGGGGAGTTGTACTTTGTGGGCAGGGAGCGGTGTACAGGCACTCAGTGGGGCCGTTTACGGTTGATTCGCGATGCCGTACTTCTCACCATGGCGGATTGGTGCTTTCCGCCATGCTTGATGGCGTTAGGTACATGTCCGCTAGGGTCGGAATTCGCGTACCCTTGCGCCATGGTGGTATTTACGGTTTGGCATGGCGCGCGCGCGCGTACTTGGTGCAGTTAGCGTTGGCGTTCACTACGGTGTCGCTAATGGCTTCGTACTTTGCGGTGACGGGTCATAGTCGCACCGAGCGGTATTCGATGGCGGTATTGCATTTCCGCCATCGTTTTTCGGATTCCACCAGGGTCATAATGAGGGCCATTGTGAGTAATTGGTGTACCCTGATTGTTGAATATGTACAATATGCAAATCATTTAGTGCTAAGAATTTCATGAATCACAAAAATTATAGTAACCGGTACCAGTTCCAGTGTGCAGAGGCATTGGTCATTACCCATAAAGTGCTGAGTATGTTATGTTGTTTTATCTCAAATCTGCAAAGCTGGAATAAAACATGGAAGATGTTCAATGGGTATACTCCGTGATTGTGAATGTAAACTTTGTGTGTCATTGGGACCATTATGGCTATTTAATTATAAGATCTGTATAATGTAACATACCTTTAATTTATCACTGTGAGGTCAAAAAATTCCAATGTAGAACATTCGTCTTGAGTAGATTAATGGTATAATATCCCAGTGATTGTAAATAGTCAAAAGAGCCTTCTTGAAATTAGAATCTCAGTCTAACTGGAATGGTTCTCTAAAATGGACAAAAAATAACGAGAAATGTGTGTAATTTAGCCATATCCTCATGTTTTATTTAACTAGCTGATGCTCATGTTATCTTCACATGAGAAAGGTGCCCTGCGACCGCTATCAACGTATTACTGAACTTACTATGCCATGCATTTGAGTTCAAAATTATAACTTGATGGGTTATTGGCCCTAAATCCCAACATTGTTTTTGCAGGTGTCGTTTTGGGAAATGTCGTACAGACACATGTTTTCCAAAGCAGTACTTCTGTTTGGGTAGTATGTGTCAAGTAATTTGTTTTTTTTTTAATGTCCTGGCTGTTGGGATCATTTGTGTCTTTGTTTTTTCTATCTCTTGGTAAGATTTTACTACTCTTTTTTGGGATGAAGCTGTTCCATGTTTCAGCCAGACAACGTGCTCAGATTTGCCATATAAGGCTGTACCTGTTAAACGATCTGCAGCTTCGTAGGACCCGCATTCTCTATCAGAGAGCATTTTTATACCGGAGCTGTACAATGTATGTGATAGTGTTTTGTCAGATGATATGTCATCCCAGAGGCTCTTTAGCTCTGTTTTCTCAGCTTTGGTGAGATATGGTGTGAAATATCCTGCAATTGCAATGGAACTGCGTGCAATGTATTGTATTTCTATGTTTGCATTCCACAAGAGGTCAATAATTGTATTGTAATCATTGATGTACTTGGATGCTTTTACCCTTTTAATGTTGTATGTATTTTTAGGGGATTTGCCTTTTATACCGTGTCTAATAGAGGACATCAAGCTATTAACTTGTCCTTTTTTCAAACTTTTCTAGGGAAGCCAAGCAATATTTGGTATAGTATTTCCCTTTGTTTTTATATCTATGTCGGCAGTATTTGCCACATTTATGTTTTTGGAAACGTAACACGTGTGTATGTATGTCACTATCTCGGGTTCTGAAGGGATGTTGCAGGTAATGTATTTTTCAATAAACCGAAAAACAGTGGCATCACTATCGTGGCCAAATTCTGGAGCATTTTTCATCCACAAATGCATGTGGATGTGTGCTGTTCCTCTGGATTGATTTTCTTTTCTCCAAAGAAGTATTACACTTCTCCGAGTGGAGGAGTAGTTTTATTGCAGATAAAATGCAACATGGCAATGAAGCGATGGTGAAAGTACCTTGATACATTTACAGGGTCAAGGGAACAGAGTTCTCCTGGTATTTTTATGTCTATTCCGTCTTTATTTTGGTTTGCAGTACATATGAGGTTGTGCATGTCATCCCATACATACTCTGCACAACTTAAACTAACAAACCATGTGGGTGGGCCTAGTTTCCTTAGCATGCAGCATACATCAGCGTGATGTTAGAACCAGTATTCTTTTTTACCACGCATGTTTGGCAAGAGATTTGTGATACTTGACTGCAAAACTTCATGTTCTTTCTTTTAATTTTTTAAGCAGTTGGATAGCGGATATGTTTAAAATGTTAGAGCCTGTTTTTAATGTGTGTGCAACTCGTTAACATAGAGTTCCTAGTACACTTTCAAAGAGGAGGTGGAAAATGTATTTGACATTTTGTCTGAAGCTGGGATCTTCAGAATACATTCATAAAGACGGATATTCTGATGCACTCATTTGTGTGGGCCTTTCATCCTATCTTCCTATTCTTACTATAGGAAAGAGTACGGAATAAAAGTGTGCTTCTACACTTTTTTCCCATATGCTCATTAGAGATCCTTTAGCTTGATGCATTTGATTTGTTTCTAATGCATCGTCAATTGTGTCTTTGGAGTGCAGTGGGTGAAAGGTATATTGGCCTCATATGTTGGCTGCTGTAACAGAATATGCAAGTTAAAATTGGACAGTTTCTGGTGGCTCTTGAATAATGGGGGTGGTTTCTCTTAAGTTTTTCCTCTATGTTTATATCTTTGTAGTATTCATTGGGCCTCATTATAATTATGCGGGACCGGTAACAACTATGCCGGTAAGCTACCGGCACGATTGTTACCGGACCGGCATACTCCGAATTCAGCGAATGGGTGCCTTTCAGCCCACTAGGTCTGACCTGGTGGGTGGAACGGCACCCGCTCGCAGACCTTGACGGTCTACCGTTATCCCCATTCCCATTGAGTCCTGTGGGACTCAATGTGAATAGGGAGAAGTTTTTCCCGGCACTTGGCAATGGGGAATTACCAGACCACTGGCGCTGCGGACCATTGTTTTCTTTTAGATATTGGAGGGCTTGACTCATTTTGTTTAAGTCCACTAGTTGTTGCCACATTTTTTGTCTTTCGTTGGCACACCATTAACTAGTACAATCAAAGAATGATCTATTGGCCGTTGCTGTCATAGAGTTTGAACATTTTCTTTTAGAACCAATGGTAAATATACTACTTTGCCACAGCTGCCCTTTAGTAACTCGAATGGAGGTAATTTGTCTGATTTTGGTTGAAGGCGTGTTATAAATTGAAATGGGTGGACTGTTTGTATTATAATACTCCCGTACAAGTTAGGCTGTTGGAGAGCTTTTAGAAGTGGGAATATGTTATTAGTGTTAGCACATGATGGCATTTGGTTATTGTCAAGCTTTGTTTTGCAGTGCGTGCACACTCCTTTTAAGGTTAGTTATTTTGTATTTAGCTTCTGCTGTTAGATATAAAGTTAATTGGAACCATTGGGATTCTTCATTGTCTTCTATTTTGTAGGCAAGATCTACTATTTTTGTGCTCTTTTTATAAAACGTTCTGCGGCAACAGACACATATTTGGCCTGGTATTTCAGCAGATGTGTTTTAAAACGTAGCTATTTCTTTTTTGTATTTCTGTATTAGGATGTTGGTGTTGATGAGGTTTTCGATAATGTTCCTTCAGTTCCAAAGTATTTACATTGGATGTGCTCTATTTCTTTAAGGAGTTCCTTGGCTTTTCCATGTAGGAGAATGATATTTAAATTTTGCAGTTCTAGAGCAGGACTTTTTGCATAGTACATTCGATGCACAAGATTCGGTATAGTAGAATGGTGTGTCGCTAACATTTTGATGTGGTGGAAAGTATTTTGCAATCAGTTCAGAAATGCAGGCTAATGAATGTCCTTGCAGACCAGAGTGGCTGTGCACTGGACAGGAATCTATCGTTTGTAAAGTTTTCATTTTATTTTTGTCTTTTAGTTTCACATAGTGATTGAGGAATTGTCTTAAAGATTTAAAGTATTGTTGGTGTAGATTACACATTGAGCTGCATGTCCATTTGTACACTGGACGGTTTGTTTGGGTGAAAGGAGCATTTGGTTCAAAGTTTACTGGGGATTTTTTTTTTCTATAAGGGTTTCTTTTGCCATAATGGTTTGTTCCACCATTTCATACCCTCTACCATTATTGTCTATGGCAATAGACTTGTGTTGTTCTTGTGAAAGTTAGTGGAGATATGTGGTAATGGCGAAGTACTTTTAGGAAGCAAGGTTCATATTTAGACTGGAAGGAGGAGTGGTGGGGAAAAGGTTAATAAAATTGGTGGATGGTTAAAAATGGTTGCTTTTAGGAGTATTTTCATGAAAGTTAAAAAATATGTATGTGCATTTTTTAGAAGCTCTGTAAGACTTTGTAAAAGAAAAGAAAAGTTGATGGAAAACATTTGTAGTACACTTTTAAATGGCAGTTGGTGTGTGTGGAAGTTTAATTTGTTAAGAGTATATGAATACTTGCCAACATGATGCATTCTAATCTGAAGGCGTATAGGTAGTTCTAGATTTGTATTGTAGAGAAAAAAGTAGGATTGCATAAGCAGCTGAAGATTGGAATGGGTTATGTTAGGAAGTATATATGCACTGTGAATATATTAGGCTTACACACTGAGTGCCATTTACAAATGGTGTACAAATCTATTTTATCTGCTTTTACTTTCTTTTATGAAAAATTGACACAGTGCTGTTGTAAATGCAGATATGCATTTTTTAACGTTCTTCAAAATGCTTCCCAAAAAATATTTTGAAAAGTACAGCATTTTCTATCTTTACTTGATGTACATGTCACAATTTCGAATCTTGAAGTTAGAAGTGTGTTTTTCTTTGCATTCTGGGACTTGTAGTTTGTGTCTTATTATGGGAGAAGTGGAATTGGAAGTGACAGTATGCAAAGGAAAAAAGGAAGACTTAAGAAGCATCAATACATTGGAATGGGTAATGCTGGGATGTGTGCATGTGCTGCCAGTATATTAAACTGGCAAACACTAAGTGCCATTTAAAAATGGTCTACAGATGTGTTTCATGTGTGTTTCCCTTATTTTATGAAACAGTAACACAGTGCTGCTATATATGCACATATGCATTCTTTACCTTTCATCACAAGGATTGTAAAAAGAAACAGTGTGAAGCGCAGACCATTGCATCCATTGCAATCATTTGCTGCTTCGTGTAAGCAGGTGATGAATGCTGTAATGCATGGCATTTGCTACAGTGGTTAAAAAAGAGAATATGCTTATTGAGAAGCTTATTGCAGGGTAAGTAGCAGGAACCCATATATATATATTTGTGAAACAGATGAAGAAAACATTTGTTTAAATATAAGCATACCTGTACTATGTACTGTTAGATGCAGCTCTCAATGAATCTGGAACTAGAAATCTTGGACAGCTGTAGAGTACTTTTTTAATGAAAATGTCTTTCATTAACAGGAGATATGTACTATGAGAGTTCAAGTGTACATCTGAAGAGTTGAAGTGAGATTACAGGGTTAGGTGTAGAGGTTATGCATGTGATTGGTGGATGGATGTGTGACTCTTTGAAAGCAGCCAATGAAGGGATGTTGATAACATGAAAGTGGAAAGGGTAGAATGGCTGCCCCCTGTGCTATGGGGTCCGCGGACGCCGTGGTACTCCGCAGACGGCAGGTGCCACATCTGGGTCTTTTGAGAATGCTTAGCATGGAAAGGGGACTGTGGGGATTAGCCAATCAGTTTTGCTGGGTGTGGTGTACAGGAAGAGAGGGTATTAGGAGCTTTGTTTGCAGGAGTTGTGAGGGCAGTGACAATGGCTATGGCTATGTGTTGAGAAGACAGATTGTGTGGATTCTGGGGGACTCTTCAATTCACTCTTTGACATTGCATGCTGATGATCATGGCATCCTTGGAAATATTGGATTAGGAGAAGTGGAAAGTTTATGGCAAGCAGTGTGTGGCTTAAACTGGGCAAGTTTGCTTTCTTTCTGTGAGAGTATGGCTCACTTTAAATGTCCAGACATTGTTATTATGCATTGTGGAGGGGACAGTTTGGGGTTTGTGATGCCAGTGTCTTTGCAAGTTGCGCTCAAGAATTTCTTTAAAAGCCTAATGCAACTGTTTACTAGTGCTCAGATTATTTTTTCAGGAATAAATCAGAGGCGCAAGTGGAGGTGTCCAACACACTTTTCAGTCCTCAATTTGAAGATTCAAGGTAGATTGCCAATAAAGGTTATCTGCTTTTAATATGCTGCAGGAATGTCATTTATTGAGAATGATAATATGGGTTCTCATTGTGTGAATTTTTTGGGTGCAGATGGAGTTCACTTCACAGATGTCGGAAATGCATTTTTTTTAGGAATGCATTGAAGAAGTTCTCGTAAGGAAATTGTAAAGGAGGAGGAAGAGTGTACAGTACTACTGTGCATAAAAGCAAAACAAAGGGAAAAAGGTGTTTGTTAACAAACAACCCCAATAAAAAGTTATTTTCAGAGCCATCACTAAAGATGAAATAACTAAAATTGTGTTTAATGCCCCCTTTTGTTTGGTCCTGACTTCCACGGACACCGCGGTAGTCCGCGGATAGTAGGTGCCACATCCGGGTCTTTTAAGGTTGCCTGCCATGGAAAGGGGACTGTGAGGATTAGCCAATGAGGTGTTTTGGTTGTGGTTTACAGGAAAAGAGGGTACTAGGTGTGTTGATTGTTGCATGCAGGGAACATGGATGTGGCCAGTACTCAAGAAAAGCTCACTTTGTGGATGGAGGAAGATTGTTGGGTAAATAATTTGAAGAGGTACACTGAGTTGTGTGGTATCTCTGGTACTATTGGTTTGGAAGGAGTGGAGGTTTGCTGGTATACAGTATCTGGGCTAAACTGGGTGAGTCTACTATCATTTTATAAGAGTATGGCTCATTTTCAATGCCCACATATTATTGTTCTTCATTGTGGAGGAAATCGTTTGGGATACGTTACTCCACTATATTTGCAGGTTGCTTTAAAAGATATGTGCTGAGGCTTAATGGAACTATTTCCATGTACAATAGTTATTTTTATCTGAAATACATCCAAGTGAAGTGTGAAGATACCCAAATGTGTTTTGTGTACAACTAGAACAATGTAGGCACCTTGTAGGCACTTTGTAAATAACGGTGTAAATGCTTTTCGAATGGTGTGGGCATGGCATCTTTATCTGGGTGTCGGATTATGGGAATCAGATGTTCCTTGTAAATATATCAAAATGCACTGAGAAAGTTTATGTTAAAAAAATGTACAGTGCATATGAAAATATTTGTAAGTAGTTTTAAGAAATAAAAATCAGAAAAGCAAATAAAAAATCAAAACTGAAAAAGCCACCTGTGTATAATAAGTTGTTTAAATGAAGTGTGAAACTCCCCACCCCCTTCAATTGAACTATCTGTCCATGAACACCACCGCAGTCCGCAAACAGCACATGCCACATCTGGGTCTTTTGAGGTTGCCTGGCATGGAAAGCACACTGCGGAGAACGCAGACAGTGGAGGTGTCTACAGACATCGGAGGAACAGCCAATTCTGTTTACTGGGTGGATATACAGGAAGACAGGATAGAAGGAGTTCTGTTAGTCAGAGTTGTGACAAGATTGATAATGGTCATGGCAATGTCTTTCAGCATGCAGAGTGCTTGGATTTTGGGGGACTCTTGGGTCCACTGGGTGAACGTGTATGCTGAGCATTGGACAATAGCCAAAAATCGTGTATTCCCTGAATTGGAAGTGATCTCGTATGGAGTGTGTGGCATGAAGTGGGTGGATTTGCTCCCATTTTCTGCAAGTATGATTCAATTGAAGCATCAGGACATTATTATCATTCATTGTGGTGGGAACAGTTTAGGGAACGTGACTGGAATTTCTTTGCAGTTTGCAATGAAGGAGACATCTGGAAAATTGAAAGAAATGTTTTCTAATTTCAAAATACATTTTTCATGCTTTCGCAGAGACAGATGTGGATGCGTTCATTTGGTCCGCAAATGGAAAAAGCGAGGTGCAATGTCAATAAAGCTGTGTGTGCTTTTGTTCGCGATGTTGGCATGACATTGTTTCATAATGACAACATTAAATTTGCAAGGGCCAACATTTGCCGGCAAGATGGAGTCCATCTAACTGATGTGGGTGATAAGATTTTTGTGGAAAACATTCAAAGTGCTTTGAAGCAGTTTTTGTAACAGTGAGAAGGAATAATGAAAATCAGTGAAATGCTTTCTTAGTTCAGTTTGTAAAACCAAACATTTTAAAAAAATATAAAAGCCATAAAAAGGTTCTTTTAAGAGTATCCCTTTTTGAACGCAAAACAATTCCAATTATTCCAACTGTCCCACGCCTGAATTTTTTAGATGTCCGCCGACTAGCACGCTGTCCATGGACTATGCAGTCTGCACAGGGGCCTGCAACTTTTTTTCACACTTCTATTTTTTAAATGTGAAAGGTGGCTCTTAAAGGAACATTTTTTTCAATGTTGTATTTTTTGGGGCATTTTTTCTCAGGAGAGGCAAGGTAATGGAGGGAAGGGAACGAAGGGGCTCCAACCACAGGGACGAAGGGGCAGGTGGAGAGAGGAAGATGTTGTGCAGGCCTAATCAGGTAGGTGGCAGTGTTTCTCATGTTCCTTGACAGCAGCCTCGAAAGCACTCCAAAACTGCTCCCCCCTACAGATTGGTGCTACACAGTACATGCATGGCATTTTGGCCCTCTAAGGTAAGGATCAACAGCCTTCTTTATGGCCTGTGAAGCTGCCGGTGGGATCCTCTGCCCCAAAGGAGTATCCTTTGTGGTGACAGGAGCAGATGAAGATGATGGAGTAGAGAAAGACAACCTGCTCTGACCTGAGAAAGGTACCGCCTTCCTCAGAGCACTCTGGTGGGCCGATTTGCTGGGTGCCTCATGGAAGTAGTCTCATAGGAATACAAGCCATGTTTCCCATGACTGAGTACAACTCTGCACTCAGTGCATCGCACCTTTCTTGCACAAGCCTTTGGGACATTTCCAACAGTTGTGAAAAATTGCTGCACCCACGCCTCACTCCGAGTACTGGTGACAGGGACTTCCTCCACTTCAACCTCTTCTTCTTCTTGATCCTCCTCTTCTGCATCACCACACCTGTGCCCCTCTCCAGGCCCTCCAAATGATGATGGTGGTGGTGGTGGGGGTGTCTGGGAAGAAGCAAGGGCCATAAGAGATGCCGTGGTCTCCAAGAAAATGTTCTGCAAAAGTAATTTGTCCAGCAGTGAAGCAGGTGCTCTCTCTTAGATAGCCAGATTGAGAATGAGGAAAAGTAATGGGTGGGTCCTTTCTGAGGAACCGTCCACGGACAGTCATACTGTCTGCGGCCTACTGAGTAACAAAAAGGCCTTGAAAAGTTGTAAAAAGTTGCCAGATCAATATAGAATGGGTCTTGGAGCTGTGCAAGGGTAACGTTTCTGCTTGAAACATCCTACATTGGTGAAAAATGCACTTTTAAACTGTCTGCGGCCACAGACATTGTTTGGTGGCACCGCTGTCATGCTGCACGGGCACGGTCACATAATGACGTCTCCAGAGGTCCGTGACCCAGACAGCCATCCCGGACATCCACCAGGTGGGAATCGCAAGGCACATGTGCCGAGTGTCCGTAGGACATGCGCGAGGTCCGCTGACTAATTAAAAGTGCATCACACAAAAAAAGACATGCCTGGACATCCCGCCTGACTGGGGGCATCTCCATTTTGAGTGTGGACACTCAGGACAGTCACGTAGTCTGCGAACTCATAATGGGAGTTTAAAAAAAGAAGGGAATACCACACAACAATAAACAAAACATTTGTAGAACAAACATATATTTATTCAAGAAAGGGATGGGGTATCGGAATGGGAAACATAAATGGGAGAATTAGGAATGTGTGTTCAATAATCATGAGGGGAGGAAGGGAGGGAACTTTCATCAAATCGTCTTTGATTAAAATATTCAGAACTTGATGGTGTTGATTGCTGGGGATAAGGGGGACAGGTGCAAGAAGGACAGTGATAGGGAAAATGTGTAATGACATGATTTTTGACATACTGTAAAAGTTCCTTAAAATCATTACTTAGTTCATTCAATTTTTTTAGACAAGTTCATGATTTGAGTATTTACAGTTATGATATGATATGATATGGCATTTGTAACGCGCCTATACACAAGTGTTTCAAGGCGCGACGAGGCGGTGGGGAACAAGGGGAGACAGACAACGATCCTACTAGGCCAGGTGTCATTCAGATCGCGCAAGTGCAAGGGTAGAGGGGAGGGGAAAAGTGCAAAGGGGAGGTGGAAAGGGGGGAGTGCAGTACAGGGTTAAGAGCATAAGGATAAATAACAAGGGCCAGCTAGTGGCAAGTGCGAAATAAGTGCAGAAAAGTGCTGGGAAGGGGGGCTGTAGGGCTGCAGACACAGTCCTGCGGTGCGAGATAAGTGCTGGGAAGGGGGGCTGTAGGGATACAGATACAGTCCCGCGGTGCAGGGGGTTGCCAGGGAGGCAGTGCAGGGGAGAGCGGCTGGGCCAAGGACCGAGAGCGGTAAGTGGCCCAGTTGCAGATTCAGTGCAGTTTCAGTAAGTTTAGCAGGGGAGAGGGGAAGAGAAGGCGGAGGCAAAAAGGAAGGTTTTCAGGTGCTTCCGGAACCGGAGATGGTTCTCCTCGAGTTTCAGGGAGGCAGGAAGGCTGTTCCAGAGGGAGACCCCTGCAGCGGAGAGAGATCTGCCCCCAACTCGTTGTTTGGAGAAGCGGCTGACCCTGAGGGAGTTGGAGGCGGATGAGCGAAGAGCTCGAGAAGGAAGATATTTAGGAAGAGAGAGTTGAAGGTATTTTCGCCCAAGGCCCCAGAAGGCCTTGTGGACAATGCAGAGGGTTTTGAACTTGATCCTCGCAGTCACTGGGAGCCAGTGTAGTGATTTCAGTCCTGGAGAGATACGGTCCCTGGGCTTGAGGCCAAGGACAAGTCTCGCAGTCCTGTTCTGGATGAGTTGCAAAGGGCGGAGAGTAGAGGCGGGCAGATTTAGATAGAGGCTGTTACAGTAGTCCAGTTTAGAGAGAACCAGGGCTCTAGAGACAGTGAGCTTCTGGGGGAAGAAGAGGAAAGGAAGGATACCTCGGTGGAGGTGGAGCTGGTAGTGTGACTTCTTTGAGACGTCGGATATGTGAGGAGAGAAGGAGAGTGTGGAGTCGAAGATGACCCCGAGGTTTTTTGCCTTGCAGGTAGGAGCAGGAAGAGGGCCAAGAGAGGCCGGCCAGAGAGCTGCAGGGAAGGAGGGAGTGGGTGTGTCGATGAGTAGAATCTCAGTCTTACTGGCATTAAGGCAGAGGTCGTTGGCGGCACACCATTCCTGGATAGCAGAAAGACAGTCAGAGATGAGGGAAGGAGAAGAGGAGGCCGAGGGTAGCCTGAAAATGAGCTGGGTATCATCCGCATAGCACTGAAAGTAGGGGCAGAGAGCGGCGATGCGGTGGGCGAGGAGTGCCAGATACTGGTTAAACAGCCAAGGAGAGAGGTTAGATCCCTGGGGGACACCACAGGTAGAGAAAAAGATGTCAGAGAGGAAAGACCCCAGTTGGACCTGGGAGGGTCGATTGGAGAGGAAAGAGGACAGCCACGCCAGAGCCTGACCAGTGACACCCAGGTTATCACGGAGATGGTTGAGCAGGATGGTATGGTTGACGGTGTCAAAGGCAGAAGAGAGATCAAGCAAAATGAGAACACATGGAGTGTTAGAGTCAAGATTCGAGAGCAGGTCCTCACGGATGTTCAGGAGAGCAGTTTCCGTGCTTCTGGCGGCTCTGAAGCCAGACTGATGGTCATGAAGACTACCAACAGATTCAGCATGGAGATTTAGCTGGGAGATGGCCAGTTTCTCCAGAAGCTTGCCCAGGAAGGGAGTGATAGAGATTGGGCGATAGTTAGCAGGGCAAGAGGGGTCAGAGGAAGGTTTCTTAAGAAGGGGGTGCACAAGGGAGTGCTTGAGAGGGGATGGGAAGACTCCAGAGGCGAAGGAGTGATTGCAGAAGTCAGCACAGGCAGGAGCCAAGGAGTCGATGTGGTCCTTGATAGTTTTGGAGGAACATGGGTGGACCTGTTTTGACGAGACTTTCATAGATCGGACTTGTCTCGAAACCTCGTCAGCAGAAAACAGGGGAAAGGCAGAGAAGGAGAGAGGAGAGGTGGCTGCAGAAGGGCCAGAGTTAGAGCAGGGAATAGAGGGGGGGAGGTGAGAGGAGGAGAGTGAGGACAGGATATCCTGAGTTTTAGAGATGAAGTGAGCGGCCAGTGCCATGAAGAGGGCCTGGGAGGGGACAGGAGAGGTAGAGGCTGCAGCAGGGTTTGCCAGCTCCTTGCAGATTTTAAAGAGTTCGGCCGAATTATTAGATGCCGCAGAGATGCGGAATTGGATAAGGGCTCTCTTCTTGGTGAGAACGGAGAGCCGGTATTGCCTTTGGAGCAGGAGACAGGCCAGTGTGTCAGAGGATGAACATGAAGCACGCCATTTCCTCTCTGCCACCCTGCACTTGCGTTTAAGGGTGACGAGATCCGAGTCATACCAGGAGTTACATTTGGCTTTGGGCTTCAGGCGGATTCTCATGACAGGGGCAAGGATATCAAGAGTATCAGATATAGCAGAGTGGAGAGTGGAGAGGGCTGTGTCAGGGTGTGAGTCAGCCGAAGGGGGAGGAGGGGGTGAGAAGGTGGCAGCGAAAGCCTCAACTGACACGCGCTTCATGGGTCGGATGACCGAGAAGGAAGGTGGCAGTGATGAGGGTGGCTTTGCCTGTGGGGTAGGGAGGGTGAGGTGGGAGGAGAGGAGAAAGTGATCACTCCAGGAGAGAGGAGTGGAGAGAGGGACAGAGAGGGGAAGGTCAGAAGAGATCAGAGCATCGAAAGTGTGCCCTACAGAATGAGTCAGCCCAGACGAGAGAATAGAGAGTGAGAGAGAGTCGCAGCGGTCGCGAAAGAGTCCTGAGGGGGGACAGGAGGCATCCAGGTGGATGTTGAAGTCGCCAAGAAAGAGGAGTTGAGTGGTTGAGGACAGGAGTGAGGAGGAGAGGTCCGCCCACTCAGAGAGGAAGGAGGAAATTTGACCAGGCGGCCGATAGATAGTGGCCACGGTAAGGGAATGGCTAGGAGAGAGAGAGAGACGGCAGACAAGACATTCAAAAGAGGAGTAGGTCTGCGTGGGAGTAACAGTGGCAGGAATCCACTCAGGGAAGATAAGAGCCACACCCCCACCGTACGGTTGGGCCTAGGCACGGAGAGGATCTTGTAACTGTCAGGTAGGAGTGTGTCAAAGCTGGTGACAGAGCTGGCCGTGAACCAAGTCTCGGTGAGACCGAGTACGTCAAGGTCCAGTTCCTCAAGAAGGTGGCAGATATCAGAGAAATGTTTGACTGCATAGCGAGAGTTAAGAGTAGCAATGTGGAGAAGGTTGCCATATTTGAAGGACTTCCGGGGAGGGGTACAGATCAGAGGTACGCCCTACAGAGGTGAAGAAGGAACACGTGAGGGGGCAGGAAGGGAGGGTAGAGGCCAGGTAGTAGAGGACAGAGGAGGGGGGGACAGCAGGAGAGGAAAGGAAGTTGATGAGGCGCAGGAATAGGACTTCTCTTTCTGATTCTTGGGATTATGAATGATTAAACTGGGGCGTGGTTTCTTCATGAAAACTATGTTCTGTAAGAGAAATAGAAATTATTATTTTAGTAAGGTGTGTGCAAAATAAATTACTTGCTGACATTAAAATATCTTTTTTCTGCATTGCATATTAGTTTAATACAAAAACTATTTACAAAATGCAGGTTACCACGTTCAAGCTGAAACTGAGTTACTGAGTTACTGAGTTATTTCCATTCCTCCGCAAGAAGATGACATGGAAAGGTATAGAAAAGGATGAACGAAGGGTAATTCCCCAAATGTTAACATTTCCACCCATCTCACGTTTTTTTCAGGTCTCATTGTTAGACCTAATAGCTCTTTGCAGAGATTAGATGATGATAAGGATTTCGGACGTAGGCCCGTCCTTTATTTATTTTTTATTTTTTGTTTAGGTACAGTTTGTCCCTTTTTCGAGTGCTCAGTTTTCAATTTAGACATTCTTTAGTAAACTCAATCAAGGCGATACCTGGCCAATATTATCGCCCAGTAGGGACAGTTGCCACCACTCATCTGACGATAGTGATTCCTTGTTCTTAATAAATTTGGCTAGATGTTTTTTCCTTAGTTCAATTAAGGCCTCACAGCCAGTCATCAAGTGCTGCAGTGTTTCTCTTGATTCTCCCATCCTACAAAATCTGCACGTAGGTAATACTGTCAAATATTTTCTCCTGGCTTCAAGATCTCCATCGTTGGCAGTAGATTAAATCTAATCCTCATGAAGTTAACTCGGTAGGTAGGATCTGGGAATTTCTTCATTTAGCTCATAGGTTGACCGTAGCGTATATCCTCTGACCCTAGTTGTTTAAACATGTTACAGGATGTGGCTTCATCCCCAGTTTTTATCCAATCGCTGCTCCAAAATTTCCATGTGATTTTGTCAGGGTTTGACAGGAGCTCCTCTTCGGAAGCCTCGAGCGAGGATAGTAACTTTCTGCGTGTATACCATTGGAGATGTTATCGTCGCTCAGTTCGTCTTTTGGGATGTTCTCCTCTAACCATTCAAGTGTGCTTGCCATTTCTGTGAAAAAAGGGCTTATGTCTTATAGCACATGTTTATGTAATGAAAGATAATTAAACAAAAATAAATACAATGCACTTACTATTTAGTGAGAATGTGCTGTCCAATAAGCACCTGGTGGTTCTTAATCTGTGTGCAGAGTTTTAGTGAGGAGATTATATGAAGTGTACAGTTATGGTTTGTGATTGGTGCATTCCATCATAATGTGTGTTACATAAATTAAGTAATAAGTATTTTTTAACGTTATTGGAAAAAAAGGTATATTTGCATGTTGTAAACTTTAGTTGTGATTTTAGGTATATCTGTTTATTGTTTGATGGGTACATCTGTTTTAGGTCTCCCTAATGATTCTGAGCCTTGTAAATTCCGCCCGACATCCGCGAACTACCGCACTGCCTGCAGACTATATCTGCCATATTGGGGCAGGGGGCATATAATATAGGGAACCTGTAGCAGATTAAAGAAGCACTAGTAAAAACCTATGAAATGTATTGACAAAATGGTGATAAAGGGACGCATTGGTTAAGTTGCACTAAGAAAAACCTATGAACTTCACAGAAAAATCTTTGTTAAAGGGACGTTATGGTTAAGTTGCTCTGACAAAAACCCATGAAATTCAGTGAAAAAACTTTGTTAAAGGGATGCTATGGTTACAAGTAAAACCGAAAAACCCTTGCAATTCACCAGTTATGGGGGTTAGCAAGTTTTATTCAATAAAACATACAGAATGCTGTAATTCATTAAACAGTTAAAGGCAAACAACAACAATGAATCCAATTGAGCTTAACACATGCTTAACAACAAGAGTAAAATACCTAACAATAGTCATAAAAGATCCCAAAGTAAGGCAGGAAAAGAGAAAGAAAAAGAAGATAGACAAAGAAAGAGAACCAAAATTCAATAATATGTACACATCTACTGACCAAATAATAAGACATTATGCAACAATACAAACCAAAAAATAAAAACTGATTAGCAATTAAATATAAGCAATTACAGAAACTCAACAGCCCAAATTAATGACCTATACTAACCGTAGACTTCAGGGAAACTACTCCAGATGTCCTCAAACTTATCCAAGTCCCCAGCATTCTTGAAGATGGTTTTCTCATAGGTTGATATTGTGAGCAGCTCATCCACCCATTCATCAATATTGAAGGAGCTGCTTGACTTCCCAGACCTCAATATCATTCTCTTTGCAACCATGCATGCCCGGAGAAACCAAGTTGTCCTGCCAAAGGTGAGCTCCTCCAGACTAGATATATCTCCCAGAATCATCAAAGAAGCTGACATGGGGACTGCACAATTCAGGACCAATCCCATTCTCTCACATACACACTCCCAAAACTGTGTCTTTGCACAAAACCAAATTAAATGGCTGAGGGTGCCTCTTGCACCCTTACATTTCCAGCAAATATCAACATCCAAGAGTTGTCTCCTGAATAACCGTACAGGTGTCCAGTACGATCTAAAGAGAATTTTTGTTTGAGAAGCCCTTAGGCCCCAGTCCAGACTCACCAGACGAGTATTCTCACAGCAACGTCGCCAACACGCAAATCAATCTCATCTCCCAGCTCATCTGCCCAGATGTCAGGTAAACTTGGATCGCCTTGATGGTGAGCTTTCAGAAAGCCATAAATCGTAGCAGCCGAGTGAAAAGCAGTCGAACATGTCTGTAGAGCTAACCACGCAGCATTCTGACTAGGCAATTGTGGCACACCAATGCATTTAACTACAATATTGTTCAATTTCCTGTAATCAGCAAAGGTACAATCCGCCATGTTATGGGTCTGACTCAGTTGTGCATATGAGATCCAATTGTTACCATCTATTCACCAATTATGGTTGCGCCACCTCCGTGCACTGCTAAGACTAACACCCAGGACATCAAAGATGACATCACAAATGTCATTGATGACATCACCGATGGCATCACATATCTGGCCCACTTCTTTTTGTTCACTGGCATATTCAGGCCACAAGGTTTTGTTCACTGATTTATTTATTTTCAAATTTGTTTATTGGCATTTGTTATGTAGTACATTTACAGGACACCAGGCTTGTCCGCATTTCTAGGATAATGAGCATTTCAGAATAAAACATTTAACATTTAACAAATTAACATTACAACATTCAACTATCTCCCAGTGTTGTTTAATGTTAAGGTGAAGTTGCTTGGTGGAGCAGGGGGGGGGGGATCCTGATGGTCTGAGGGGGGGGAAAGGAGGGGGCCGATGCCTGTGAAAGCCCAGTGGGGTGACAGCGTGGTGGTCACAGGTCTTGTCAATTCAGTTCATGGTTCTGTTTCAGTGGGTTCATACCAATTCACGGGGGCTTGTCATCTGAGGGGCAGAACAGGGAGTCTGTGAGTTCTTTCCAGGCCTCAAGGGTCAATCTAGAGTCATCTGTGGATCTGGCCACACTGTCCTCCCAGGCCGTTGTTTCTGCTCGTACCCAGCGTTTCAGTTCAGAGTGCCAGCTTTTCTGTTGGGGCCCAGTCGATTTCTTCCAAGACATTGCCATGGTCCTCTTTGCCAGTATACACATGATATCCATTAATCTGGTGAGGTGCTTGAGTTTGAAGGTTTCGTTCACTGATAGAGATAATTTTACAAATTAAAAAGTGTTACATATGTACACATTAACCTTCTTGTATGTCGCTAAGGCACTTTCCTTAGAATTTGGCCCCATCTCATGGTACAAATACATGGCAAAATAATTTGTGTACTTCATGATAATGTCTAATGTTACACTGTCATTTTTTTGGTGGTGTTGGTTCTTCCCTCCTTGCTTAGGTTTCCTTGTATGCGCCTCAGATTTGTATGCATTGTAGGTCTTCATGCGTATTGTTTGTACCAACACAACTATGTAGTAAGTCTTCAATTATTAGCTATAACCTATTAGCTATTTATTCCATCTTTATTATGATTGAAAACTCTGATAAGGTACCATTCATTAATTTACTATCCAATATTACCAAATTAAAAATATTGCATTTCTATAGTGCATGCTGCAACCATTGCCTATGTGTATGTATGATTAGAGTCCCGATTAACAACAACACTCCAATATTATGTTTTATTGAAATTAGTACATTCTTTAATACATTAAGTAGTTCATGATAGATCTCCAGATCACCACTCACATCTTTTTACTAATATTATAAACACAACCCCCATTTTAGAGACTTTTTAACACAATTAATTTCATATGTGAAGTTATTGGTGATGTCATCAATGACATTTCTAATGTCATCTTTGTTGTCCTGGGTGTTAGTCCTAGCACTGCACGGGGGTGGCACGAGTTATGGTTGCTTAGCATACCATAACTGGTGAATTTCAAAGGCTTTTCGGTTTTGCTTGTAACCGTAACGTCCCTTTAATAAAGTTTTTTCACTGAATTTCATGGGTTTTTGGTAGCGCAGCCTAAACATAACGTCGCTTTAACAAATATATAATTCTTCATGACTAATCCATACAAAAGGAAACCTAAACCGGTGCAGGAAGGTCATGAAGATATAACTATTGCCGGAAAACCATTGTTAATTTGGAAAAACGAGGACAAATGGAACAAAATTAAGACCCTGTAGATTTTGAGGGGTTAGGAATAAGTACTGAATGGTGGTCCACCAGAAGATTGAAGTGCACATTAATATGTAACCCATGCAGAATCCCTAACAGTCATATTGATGCCTTCCAGAATGTAGAAATCCACGATTTAAAAAGTATGAGAAGAACTATCAGATTTCAACAAAAGAGCAATCTGTCCAAGAAACACAAGAAAGTGCTAATGTAAGTAAGTAGATTGCCAAATTGTATCATCAAACCAAATGATAAATGCTGCAACATCGTCATGATGTAGAGAAACAGAGGTAGGGTGAGGCACGCACTTTAGTTCCCAGTGTTGAATACCTGCTGCATTTCAAGTTGCTGTTCTCCTCCAAGCGCTTTCATGTCTCTAACAATCTTCAGGGAGGCTGTCTTTTCAGGTGTTACAGATTAGTCTCAATTGGTCTCAAGGAATTCTGGTAGCTGTAGTCTGTTTTTGGTAACCAGGAACCAACTCCCCTCCAAAAGCACAATTTTTTCCTGGTGGGGGAAGGGGGGAAAACCAATGATGTGGCTCTCCTGAGTAGGGCATGGTGACCCTGTTGCCGCTGCCTCTAACTGCTACCTCTAAAGCCCGGGACTTTTGAACCAATATGTAGAGAAACACAGGGAGGGTGAGGTGTGCACTCTAGTTCCCAGTGTTGAATTTCTGCTGCATTTCAAGTTGCTGTTCTCCTCCAAACGTTTTCCTGTCTCTAACAATCTTCAGGGAGGCTGTCTTTTCAGGTGTTGCAGATTAGTCTCAATTGGTCTCAAGGAATTCTGGTAGCTGTAGTCGGTTTTTGATAACCAGGAACCACCTCCCCTCCAAAAGCACAATTTTTTCTGGTGGGGGTAAGGGGGAAAACCAATGATGTGGCTCTCCTAGGTAGGGCATGGTGACCCTGATTCCGCTGCCTCTAACCGCTGCCTCTAAAGCCCGAGACTTCTGAACCAATATGTAGAGAAACAGAGGGAGGGTGAGGCGCACACTCTATTTCCCAGTGTTCAATACCTGCTGCATTTGAAGTTGCTGTTCTCCTGCAAGCGCTTTCATGTCTCTAACAATCTTCAGGAAGGCTGTCTTTTCAAGTGTTACAGATTAGTCTCAATTGGTCTCAGGGAATTCTGGTAGCTGTAGTCTGTTTTTGGTAACCAGGAACCACCTCCCCTCCAAAAGTACATTTTTTTCCTGGTGGGGGGAGAGCGAAAACCAATGATGTGGCTCTCCTAGGTAGGGCATGGTAACCCCAGTGCCGCTGCCTCTAACCGCTGCCTCTAAAGCCCGAGACTTCTGAACCAATATGTAGAGAAACAGAGGGAGGGTGAGGCGCGCACTCTATTTCCCAGTGTTCAATGCCAGCTGCATTTGAAGTTGCTGTTCTCCTGCAAGCGCTTTCATGTCTCTAACAATCTTCAGGGAGGCTGTCTTTTCAAGTGTTACAGATTAGTCTCAATTGGTCTCAGGGAATTCTGGTAGCTGTAGTCTGTTTTTGGTAACCAGGAACCAACTCCCCTCCAAAAGTACAATTTTTTCCTGGTGGGGGAGGGGGAAAACCAATGATGTGGCTCTCCTAGGTAGGGCATGGTAACCCCAGTGCCGCTGCCTCTAAACACCACAGGGTTTTCTAAAGCCCAGGACTTCTGAACCAATATGTAGAGAAACAGAAGGAGGGTGAGGCGCGTGCTCTAGTCCCCAGTGTTGAATACCTGCTGCATTTCAAGTTGCTGTTCTCCTCCAAGCGCTTTCATGTCTCTAACAATCTTCTGGGAGGCTGTCATTTCAGGTGTTACAGATTAGCCTCAGTTGATCTCAAGGAATACTGGTAGCTGTAGTCTGTTTTTGGTAACCAGGAACCAACTCCACTGCAAAAGCACAATTTTTTCCTGGTGGAGGGAGGGGGGAAAACCAATGATGTGGCTCTCCTAGGTAGGGCATGGTGACCCTGGTGGGGAGGGGAGTTGGTTCCTGGTTACCAAAATAGACTTAGACTACAGCTACCAGAATCCTTGAAACCAATTGAGACTAATCTGTAGCAGCTGAAAAAAGAGCCTCCCTGAAGATTGTTAGAGACATGAAAGTGCTTGGAGGAGAACAGCAACCTGAAATGCAGCAGGTATTCAACACTGGGAACTAGAGTGCACGCCTCACCCTCCCTCTGTTTCTCTACAAACATTGTCATAATGAATAAACAGGACTACATAAGAGAGGCATACCAACAACTGGATGATATAAAATGCTATGAAAGATTGAGTGAATATCAATCCCATTAAAGTTCTGGAAACAAAAATGTGGGCTTTCCTAACTGAATGGAGAAAGCAGGAATCCTCGATGAAGATATGGTTACGTTTTTGTATACCAAACACTCCAAAACACCTACCATCTACTTCCTCCCTAAAGTACATAAACATCCCACTAAACCAGCAGTGAGGCCAATTGTGACACTCACTGGGTCCCTCTTAGAGAATATGTCAAAGTTTGTGGATGAAGTCTTGATCACATTTGTACCATCACTACCATCATATCTCAACGATACTACAGACTTTTTGTCAAAAATAGATGACAACCCATGGGAGCCGATGAACATACTGGCAACCATGGATGTTGTATCATTATCTACTTCAATACAACACACATTCGGAATGAAGGCATGCATGTTTTTTCTGAACACTAGATCCTTTCATTTCTTACATCACACCAATATGATCTTAGGCATGATAGATCTATGCCTAAAGAATAACACTTTCCTGTTTAACAATGAGTTTTCCAGGCAAATACAGGGAACTGCCATGGGCACTAAATTTGCACCACTATATGCAGACCTAACTATGGGACACTGGGAAAAATACATTGGGGGTCATTACGAGGTTGGAGGTAAATAAAACAGTTTTTACCAGCATGGAGCAAATACCGTGTAGTAAAGGGGCCACTAACAGTTAGCTATTACGAGTACGCGGGCACAGGCGTAGCGGCATGCCTGTATCGACAGTACATGCCTCAAAAGTCCCAAAAATGCCCCTTAGCGGCATCATGGAAAGCGCTGACAGCACTACCGCCGCCGTCCACCCCTAAATAACATGACCGGCATCAATAGAAATAGCATTAGCGGGCACCGCTATTAGCGGCCACCGCTGTAAGTGGTGTCCGCTAATAGCGGTGCCTGCTAATAAGCGGAACCGGAAGTAGCGTTATCGCGCCAGAACGGGAAAGGGCACTGCGGCCATCTTGAAAAACACAATCCATTGCCATCCTCACTACACAGAACTTGGAGCCTCATTGCGAGAGCAGAAATATAACATCACCACCAGCATCATGCCAAAATAAGTCAAAAAGAGCTCTTTACGGAGGACGAGCTAACAATGCTCACTGAGAAACTGGCAGAAAATGCTGAGGTTGTCTTTGCCAACAACCTCAAGCGAGAAGCTCAGTTACAAAAAAAAGAGATCTGGCAACTTGCTGCCCAAAAAGTGAGTGCAGTCGGCAACACCCCCCGCACCGTTAAGGACATGAGCAAGAGATGGGACGACCTGTGCCTCAGAGTCCGAAACATAATGTCGGCCAACCACAGCCAGGGCCTGGCTACTGGTCGTGTCCCTAGCTCCCCTATCAAACTAAGCCAGTGGCAGGAAATCTGCGCCAGCACCATTGGCATCACGGCAATTGAAGGTGTTGGGGAGATGGAACCTGGCGCCACATCATCGGCAGATGGAGGTGAGTGCCCTAAGAAAACACTGTAATGCATTGTATGATGATAGTACACCAATTTGACCGTGCCATGAGGCAATGCATGATCCAATACAGACACATGGACACATCCCTGCCTAGATGCCCTCCTCAGCACTGACACATCCACATGCATGCAGCATGCCAATGCCATACCTGACACACACCCCACAAACATGGAAACGGCATTAGTCACACTGCACGCAGTCCAAAACAGAAATGCATGTCACACAGCATATACCACCTCAAACATGTGTGACCCTGACGGATGCCTGCATGCTCCACCAATATAGCAAGCAACCTGATTGTGAAAACTCCAATACCCATTCCCCTCTAATGTGTAGAACAGCAATAATACCAATGTATGAATGATGCTTGTAGAACCATCACTGATGCCGTCCCTCTCTCGGTCCCCCACAGGCTCAGATCCTGACAGCGAGGCCCGGGACTCAGCCGCACAGGCAACAACATGCCGGAAGAGGGACAGAGCCATGGAGGAAGGCAACAGGCCTTCAACATCGAAAGGGCCAGGCAAGCCATGACTGGTACAGGAGAAGGCACCAGAGGAGGACCCTGTCACTGGTGCGGCTAAGGGCCACTACCACAGCTACAGTCCCCACACCATCTGTGTCGCCTGCACAGGAGACAGTGGTCGATGGGGCCCTCTCAGCTGCGAACAGCTCTGTTGGGGAGATGGCAGCCACGGCACCCCAGACAGACGAGGATGCTCAGAGCCAAGGCCAGGTGTGTGTCCTTGTGGAGGAGGACACATCAGACATACCTGCCACACCCAGTCCCCCAGCATCACCCCAGGTCACACCATTGTACTCCATCTATGACAGCACACAGGACCAGTCTAGAGGGGAGCCAGGTCAAGGGAGCATGAGCCCTACAGAGCACCCACACGAATTTGCAAATTTCACACACGCAGCATCCACCTCCACTGGTGTCCGGGATGGGGTGCAGCAAATGGAACATACGGTGCAGCGCCAGGAGGAGATGACAGCCCTAGTCAGGCAGTTTGTGTCTAACGGTGGCCAGGCAAGGCAGGAGGGGCGGGACAACACTGCATCCCTGAGACAGGCAATTGAGGCCAGTACCACGCGCATCTGCGAGGAGGTGTCTGCTCTGAGGCAGGTCCTAAGCCACATAGTGGATGCCATGGAGGCAGAGCATCCTGCACCGAGACAGGAGCAAGCGGGCACAGCTTTATCATGTAGCTGAACTCAGGCCAGCCCCCTTCGCAGGTCTGCATGCACCTTGCAGCGATCGGACATGCCGCAACCAGGTGCGGGAAGAGGACAGAAGTAGATGGGGCAGCCTGATAAAGGCAATTGATGCAGTAACCTGCTGCATTAGCTTTGACACCATGTGTGGGGGAGTTGTGGGGGAGGGGGAAAGGGTGTGCGGGGGAGTTGTGGGGGAGAGGGGAGAGGGTGTGTGGGGGAGGGAGGAGAAGGTGTGTGGTGGAGTTGATGGGGGAGGGGGATATGTGTCATTTATTGGTCTACAGTGCATAGTGTACATGTACTCACACACCCAGTGCCCTCTGTCCTACTTTCATGGCACCCTCTGCACCCATGTGCATCAGAAATATTGTGCAATCACAGAGTGGTGCACAGCACGTCCCTCCTGTGCATGGCAGCACGATGTTGGGCACCCACATCTTCATCACCTGGTGGTTGCTGTTCATTGTCTGTGGGCAGGGGCACGTTCCGTCGGAAACACATGTTGTGCAGCATGACACATGCCATGATGATCTTGGCCACCTTCTCATGGCTGTAGAAGAGTGCCCCACCCGACCGGCTAAAGCAGCAAAAACGTGCCTTCAACAGGCCAAAGGCCTTCTCAATGACCACACGGGTACGGGTATGGGAACGATTGTAGTCCTCCTCGTGCCTGTTCTGCGGGTTTCGGACAGGGGTGAGGAGCCATGGCTTCAAGGGATAGCCGCTGTCACCTGCATGGGAGCAGAATAAGGTATGTGTTAGCCGATTCATGATGGACAGCTGTACTAATCACACATGCCTGCAGATATTTGTTGGTCACGTGCACATGTCCCTGGTTGTATGCACACATTTTTCCTTGTCTCAATGTGTGCTGTCCCATGGTCTTATGATGTGGATTGCATCTTCAAGATGATACACGGGGTACACTGCCTTGATGTTGCTCATGCATTGTGGGTGCATACCGCTGTGTTTGCGATATATATGTGATGTGTAGTGTTATGTATTATTTTCTTACTGGCAGCGTTGGCAGTAGTCTCTGCATAATTTTGCATTCAGTGCAGATTATCACCATTGTGACATGCTGCACTACTGTTCTGGTGACCCTGTGACAAGTAGCGGATTCCCTTGGTGGTTTTGTTTTGTGCACTCTCATGGATGCTTGTCCTGTGTGGGGATTTGCTGCAGACATTTACATTGTGAATACTCACAGCATGTTGCTGGATTGTGTTATGGAGGGTGAGGTCCGATGATGGGTGGTGCACGTGTTGTGGGATGTGGGGTGGTTTAAAGTTTGCCATGTTGTGATAGGTGTGCAGCTTACTTCATTGCTATGGGAATTGGTGGTCATGTTCGGTTTGGGATGCTTTGAGGCACATTGTTTTGGGATGTGGACATCGTGCTGTCACCACAACAATGACACCATGGTGGTGTGTGCATCACTCCCCCCATTTCACTGCCATGTGCCTGTCATGCAACTTACCAAGCAGCCAGGCACGTCGTCCTGCATGTCGCTCCATGTAGCGTTGTATCATGGAGTACTACAGGACCATTGAGTCATAAGTTGATCCGGGAAATCTGGCACAACAATGTGTGATGATCTTGCTGGAGTCACATACCATCTGTACATTGATTGAGTGATATAGATTACGGTTGCGGTACACCACCTCCATTGCATGCGAGACCACCAATTCCACATGGGTGCAGTCAAGTGCACCAATACAATTTGGCATGCCTGCCAGTTCATGGAAGCCAACTTTAGTGTCAAAGATCTCCTGGACAGTCCGTGGTAGAGATATGTAGTCCTTTGTGTGCTTCAGGAGGGCATCCAGCACTTGGTTCAGCATGCGAGAAAATAAGGGTTGTGAAATGCCATGCATGTGCCCCACTGTGTGCTGGTAGGTGCCTGCGGCCAGGAAGTGGAGCACAGACACTACCTTCAGTAGAGGGGGGATGGTAGTGTGTATTTCAATCAGGCTGACAATGTTGTCATGTATCACGTCCACAATGGTGGTGATGGTGTCCCGGTCCAGACGGTACAGGGTGTGGATCTGCTCAGGGGGTAGGTTGAATGGACTGGCTCTGATGCAAGGGATTGGGGGCTGCCTTTGTGGTACCACTGGCTGCACTGGTGGGGCTTGTTGGGCCTGCCTCACCCTCCTTCTCCTCCTGCGTCTCCTCTGTGGTGCCTGTTGTTGTTGCTGGTGTAGCTATGCAAGCATTTCCTCCAGCCCCAGTATTGATACTACAATTGGAATCATTTTGGTGTGGTGAGGGGTGTGGTGTGTGGGTGTGCTCTTTTTGTGCTGGGCCAGACTCCATTGCCACCACCTATGCTGACTGTGCGCACCTGTGGCAGTTGGGATCACTGCACATAGCTGTTTGCGGGTGGTTTGCGATGCCGGTTTTGCCGGCATCCCGGTACGCCTCATTACCGCCTTCATGATGCCGGTATTTGCATGTCTGCCTGACTTGTGATGTCCTCCTGTTAGCACCATCCCGCTATTTGTGGGCCCAAGGGCCGCGTACCCGCGCGCATGCCAGTACGGGGGAGCACGCTATCAGCGGTGGCGCTAATAACGTCTTGTTGAGTCAGACTAGCCCGGAGTGGTATGCAGTGCCGGTAATCCCTTAAAGGCATCGTTTTTCCATTACCTCCAACCTCGTAATGACACCCATTGTGTGGAAAGAGGAAAATGAGGCGTATACTGAGAACATCGTACTGTGGTTATGTTCTATTGATGACCTTTTTATTATCTGGAACAGCAGCGTGAAGAATTGGCTTGAGTTTGTGAAACATTTGAATATTAACAACTACAATCTGAAATTTACAGAACATCACACTTCACAGTCTATAGTATTCTTGGATGTCGATGTGAAAATAATAGCTCAGAAAGTGGTTTGTGAACTACACATAAAATCAACTGGTGTGAATGTCCTGTTACATAGAAGTGGACATCCAAAAAATCTCATATGGAGCATTCCATACAGGAAATTCATCAGGATACGCATGAATTGCACTAGTATAACATATTTCGACTCAGCCAGTAAAATTACAGCATGGGGATTTTTGCAACAACAATACCCTAAACAGATCATCGAGAGATCCTATCTGAAAGCTCTGGCTCTGGATAGACAAAAGCTGCTAACCAAACAAACAATAGTTGTAGATGGCGAAACAGAGGAAAATGTCATCAGATTAATCCTGACATTTGGAAGTCACGCACAAACGATACGGCGGATTGTGAATAAGTATTGGAAGGTTTAGTTTTAGTTTCTACTCATTTGTTTTTCCACTCAGCTGAGTAGTTAGGTAGAGTCCACAACATTCCTTATTTCTCTTCTATTTGGTTTATTTTGTTCTTTATGAATAATTCAATTGTTCCTTATACAGTAAAGTGTTAAGGTTATTAACATTCTTCTTCAAGTGGTGCTGACACGTGTTTCGACCATACAGGTCTTTATCAAGGCTGGTGCACTCCGAACCAACAGGGAAACGAAACAGACAGATGCAGGTACCAACCATGGATGACTACAAGGAACCTTGGCCAAACCCTCCTCTCCTAAATCCACTCAGGACACCATTGAGCAACCAAGAGACTCCTCTTCTCTCAACCTTAATCCACACCAAGGACAGACACCCACCAGCCTTGATAAAGACCTGTATGGTCGAAAAATGTGTCGGCACCACTTGACGAAGAATGTTAATAACCTTAACACATTACTGTATAAGGAACAGTTCGATTATTCATAAAGAACAAAATAAACCAAATAAAAAAGAAATAAGGAATGTTGTGGACTCTACTTACCTACTCAGCTGAGTGGAAAAACGTATTGTATATTACTTATAGCACCAGCACCAATTGAGTAGAAACAAAAACCAAACTATCAGGACATACACATTAGGCACCACAAGCACGGGCCTAACAGTTTCTACCTACCGGCTGCAAGTGCATTCAAGATCCGAAACAACAACAGTGGGGCAGGCGCGGCAACCCACAGTTCCTAGTGCTCAAAACTCCCCTATTGATCTCAGTATAGGAAAGTGTTAAAGACTGACAAAGATCTACGTACTGTTCAGAAAGGAACGTCCAGACATTACCTTCTGAAAAATCACTTCAATCAAGGACAAATTAGTAAACAGCTTTATGAAACCCGACACTATGGGACAAAATAGTGAATGACTGAAAAAAAGTGGAGGCTTTTTCAAATGCATGCAATGCAAAATTTGTAAACATACCCGGAACTGTAACACATATACTCATCCAATCCTGGGCAATCCTGTTCATATCAAAGGAAAAATCACATACGAGTCCAAATATGTAGTATATGTTCTGTCATGCCCTTGTCTGAAATGGTACGTGGCGAGCATGAAGTGCAAATAGAAAATATGCATCTTACAACATGTAAGAGCAATAAAAAACAAGGACAGTACATACCCCATGGCCAAACATTTCTCAGAGGTTCATGTTGGAGAACCTAAAGAATTAACCTTTTTGCCATATATAGATGAAGGACCAAGAGGAGGGGACATCAAACATTTGCTGAGACAAGAAGAAACCAGGTTCATTATAGACTTTGAAAGCAAGAACCCTGGTGGCCATAATGTGGATGAAGAACTTTATACGTTCTTAGGGGTTGAATAAGCAGGGAAAAAACATATCCCCTATATATTAAGAATGCAAAGATTCTCTCCAAAAAAGTCTACTATAATGGTTTTCAAATGACTAGGTGGAGAGGAAGATGTGGACCTCCATATAAACAGTCAATGGACTTATTGCCGTAGGGTCTAACACTGACTCTTGATATATGAGAATGGAAGCAGCTATGTCTATACACAGTTTGGCTGTTTGGTGGGCCTATCTGCTGCACCATTGTCTTTGATTGTCAAAATGAGTAGGTCTTGGTCGAGCAATTTTTAACAAAATTGACCTGTATTTCCATTGACTTTACCTCTGTGTCTAAGTTCCTGGGAACTTGCACACTATAGGACACTTCCGCCAAGCCAAACAGAACACAATAAGTGCATGGTTGCAATCATACGTGGATAAAAATGGGTACAATAACAATGGTATTACAGACAATAGACAGTTGGTTTTTGTGGTTAGATATTGAGTCTTATTTTAATATAGATACATGCAGACCATATCCCTGAATAAACAGTTGCAATGCACTATGCTACAACTAAGGGTATGTGAACCCAACATCACTTTAATAATAAAAATAATTGTACCATCCATCTTGCACTATGCATTATGCACTTGAATTGCTCAAAAAGATGTTGTAGTGAAGTTCACCTGCATTATGTGACATTGAATGTGATTGAATATTATCAAAACTATTTCAGGTAACAATGCAGTCTTAAAACATCATGCATCATGGTCATTAAAAACAGAACTGCTGTACTTTTATTAAATAGAAGCTTGAAAAGCTACCTACATTATGCACTTTGCACTTAACTTGTACAAGAAGTCTAATATTAATATGCATTTGTACTATGCACTACTCACTTTATTTTTGTGCAAAGATGATATTCGAAGGATCTACCTTTAAGGTATTTAATTGGAATAGGACCCTGATGTACTGTGAAAATAGTAAGCTTACTTGACAGACGCATTACGTACCTTGAACTACGCACTTTATTTGCTTAATATAGCAATAATATTAAAAAGTATTCGCATAATGCACTACGCACTTGTCATGATTCCTGCTCCTCATGTCCCCAGCCCTCCAAGATGTCAGGCTGGAGCCAGGCCACGATCACCTACATGGCCCTCAAGGGTCTCTCCATCCCTCCAAAGACCCACTTGGAGTCAGACTTGGCGCTTGTGGCACCAGACTCCTCACTCCCATAGGATAACATGGGGGATTGGACTTGTAGTGCATTGATGGGGACAAGATGGATGCCCCCGCATATTTCAGTTCCCAGAACTGCATGTGCAGTCTAGTCTTTGGGTGTGGCTCAGCACAGAGACACCTGGGATACCCAGAGACTATTTAAGCCACGCCCAGGCTGCGAAGCATGCTTTGCATTTTCTGCACCTGCAGCGTGACACTCGCCATGTTCGGATCGGTCACCAGTAAGCCTGCATCTTTCTTCTGTACTCAGCTCCTGCAAGAACAAGAACACCGTTAGGAACAGCCTTACCTTGCAGCACTTCTGCCCATCATTCATCGCTCCTTCTGTTCTACGGGCATCTTCGGCGGTGCCATTCCCATCCCGGCATGCCGCTTCCTACGGAAAAGGCAAAAGAACAGAAAAAAGGCATTACTAAGCATTCAGCAAATCTTCGCTTATTTTTAAAGACTGTACGAGCTTCAAACGCTTACCTGAATCCCAGCTGCTCTGGGGGAACTCACCTCCATCTGCAAGAGAGAAAAGACACTCCAGGTTAGCGTGGAAACATCTAGAGGCGCCGCATACCGCGCTTACTCACCGCATTTCTTCTTCATAACCGGCATCCACACTGAAAACGTCGTGGCACCTAAAAGACACAGAAAAAGAACTCAGTTCAATACAAATACGAAAGGGTCGCATCGCGCTCTCACTCACCTTCAGCGCTACTCATCTCAGCAGCACGTCGCCATCCCCGGATGCCGGCCATCATCGAAGGAAGTAAAGGAACGAAGTTAGAGAACTGTTCAAAAGACTTATTATACTTACCTGTCGGACTCTTGCCAGTGAAGTAACTAGGCAGCAACGAGCTTGCATCAATCAACGCGTCCCTGCGCTGAAAGCAGGATGGAGAGCACACTTTCCAAGAAAACAAGGTGAGCTATGGATCAAAGGGAAGGGTTGGACCTCGGGGAAGAAGGGGTTCAGGCACACAGAGACAATAGGGAGTTAAACTTTACCAATCCTGTGTTTCAGACCCAGTCTCCAGTCGAGTAGACTCCAGGGAAGGGTTTGAGGTCGTAAGAGGTCAGAACAGGCTGAGTGACGTCCCTGTGGATACCAGGTGAGCGTTACAGAAGGCAAAGCCTCACATCAAAATCCACCTGGGCGTCATGGAAATGTCAGAAACCGACCAGTTAGCCCACATGTTGGGGCAGCTACGTTCCGAAGTACATGCAGCCAAGCAGGAGATCAACACCCTGAGGAGAGAGCTGATAGTAGCCAAAGAACGCACTGATGATTTAAGCCGGCAACTTCTCCAGTCACAAGCAGGGCATGCACCATTGCCGGGAAGTGTGCCCTCGATGCCAGCACCATCAGCCAATCCCGTTCAGTTAACCCTTCCTGGGGCAGTTCCCTTGGCCCCGCTCGAACAATTTACGGGGATCCCAAGAGGTTTGCAACGTTCATGAACCAGTGCCGCCTGCACTTCCTCTGTAGACCAGGGGCCTTTCCGGATGACCAATCACGGGTCGCTTTTGTGCTATCCTACCTGAGTGGTAGCGCCGCGGACTGGTCTGTACCCTTTGTGGCCCAAGACAATCCTTTGCTGCATGACTTCAGGGGCTTTCAGCAGGAGATGGAAAAGCTGTTCGCCCGTTGTACTCATGAGCAGGCATTAGACAACGAAGTTCTGTCCCTACGCCAAGGGAATCAAGACCTATTAACATTCATAGTCACGTTGAATAGACTCGTAGTTGAAGCAGAATGGCCAGTGGAGAAGAGAACCATGTTATTTCATCGGGGGTTGCGGGAGGAGCTCAAGGATGTTCTTGCACAAGTAGTGAACCCCCCCCTGAAAGACTGCTCAGAATTCATTGACCTGTTATTCAACTGGATCATAGGTTGCAGGACAGAAGAGCAGATCGAAACCAGACCAGACCCTCGCCCTATGTATGTGCGTTCAAAGGACAATATTGCCCACACAACGGAAGGTTCAAGAGAACCAAAGCAAATCGGGGGGGTCAGATCCCCCTTGACTAAAGCGGAAAGGGATAAAAGGAGACAGCAGCAGTTATGTCTGTACTGTGAAAGGTCAGGTCATTTCCTTAAAGAGTGCCCTGTGAAGCCACCAAGGTGGACGGTAGGGGCCACGGACAAGTAAGATACCATCAAGGAATCGGAAAACTCCCCAGCCTGGCAAGTGTAGGGGTCCACTTGTCGAGCGAAGAAAGTGAACTACAGACCTCCCATTTTGCACTATCTGTGGTCTTGATCAATCACCAACAACCATCTCGAATGCACGCAGTAAGAGCGTACATTGACAGTGGAGCCGTTGGGAATTATATCGACCAGGATCTTGTGGCAAAGATGGGGCTTCCGTTACGCCCTAAATCAACGACCGACACTGTTACCACTGTCGATGGCACGGAAATAGCTTCTGGTCCAGTATCCCAATGCACTGCAGCTTTAATCCTTCTGTGCCAGGATGGACACCAAGAATCTATTGTTTTCGACCTCATTAAGGCACCACAGTTCCAGTTCATTTTGAGAATGCCATGGTTGATAGCTCACAATCCTCTAATCGATTGGCGAGCAAAAGAATTGGCCTTTCCCGAGACTTGCGCCCAGACATGTTATCGCCAAGAGAAACAACCAATAGACACCAGAACCTCCACGCTTGCGACTGTGGCAATCGGCACCGTACCAAGTGAATACCAGGACTTTCAAGATGTCTTTCAGAAAGAACATGCTAATACCCCGCCACTGCATAGACCATACGATTGCCAAATTGACCTGATACCCGGTGCACAAATCCCTTGTGGGCGAATTTACGCACTCACGGAACCAGAAAACCAGCACATGAAGGCCTATCTTGACCAATACCTGGCCAACGGGTTCATCCGTCCCTCGAAGTCTCCAGCAGCCAGCCCTCTATTCTTCGTACTGAAAAAGGAGGGGGACCTCAGAACGTGCATCGAATATCGCGCACTGAACCAGATTACCGTAAAAAAACGCTACCCCCTGCCACTGATCCCTGAATTGCTTGATCAAGTCAAAGATGCCCAAATCTACACAAAACTAGACCTGAGGGGGGCATATCACCTTGTTCGCGTAAAACAGGGGGATGAATGGAAAACCGCTTTTTGCACCAAATACGGCTTGTACGAATATCAAGTAATGCCCTTTGGCCTTTGCAACACGCCTGCAGCATTTCAATACTTCATTGACGATGTCCTACGGGAATTGATTGATGTCTGTGCTCTAGTGTACCTCAACGATATTCTAGTACATTCCGCATCAAAGCAGGACCACGTTAAACACGTCCAATCCGTATTGGAGAAACTTCATCAACACCAGCTCTACGCCAAGCTCGAAAAGTGCTCATTCCACGTCTCAGAGGTGGAATTCCTGGGCTTTATTCTCAGCCCGAATGGAATCCGAATGGATGTACACAAGGTAAATGCTATCCTGAACTGGCCATCCCCAAATTCATTCAAGGGTGTTCAAGGTATGCTGGGCTTTGCAAACTTCTACCGCCGGTTCATCCCAGGATTTTCACAAATCGTGCATCCCATCACGTCATTGCTAAGGAAAAGCAACAAAACGTTCCAGTGGACAACAGAAGCTGAGGAAGCTTTCCAGGAACTCAAAGCAAGATTCACATCTGCCCCAATCTTACGCCACCCTCGCCCTGATCTCCCATACCTGGTGGAAACGGATGCCTCAAGCATGGCTATGTGAGTCGTCCTCTCACAAAAGGACCCCGAAACGAGCCAATTACACCCTGTTGCCTTCTGGTCGCGTAAATTCACACCCCCTGAACTCAATTACGCTATCACAGACAAAGAACTCCTGGCCATTAAGTCAGCCTTTAAGGCATGGCGGCACTACCTCATGGGCGCCAGAAGCACAATCACCGTAATAACTGACCACCGGAACGTCCAGTACCTAAAAACGGCAAAGGCCCAATCCTCACGACAACTACGTTGGGCTCTTTTTTTTTGCTGAATATGACTACGTGATTACATTTCGACCAGAAGTGAAAAACAGGAAGGCCGATGCCCTTTCCGGTTTGGGGGTGGAAGAGCAAGGGTATCAAACCTCTGACCCAATAGCAATCATCCTGAGTGACAAGCTCCTAGGAATCACAGCAACCATAACTCAGAAAGAATTACATGAAGATATCCAAAACCTGATGAGTCCGGAGCAATTACAAGCGTGGAGTGCACAAGGAGAATATTACATGATAAAAGATCAGTTGCCCTACTTCAGGAATCGTTTATTCTAACCAAACCAAGAACTACGAGAAAAAGTCATGTCCGGTCATCATGATTCCTTGATCGAGGGCCACCCCGGAATCGCTAAAACCCTAGCCAAGGTAAAACAAAATTATTGGTGGCCCACGTGGCATAAAGACATTATCCAATTCATCCTATCTTGTGGAGGGTGTGCTCAAAACAAGTCATCCAAGCAGAAACCGGCTGGGCTATTACAACCATTGGAAACCCCACCAGCACCTGGCACACGTTGTCCCTCGATTTTATTACTGACTTACCACCCAGTCAAGGGTTTAACACTATTCTTGTGGTCGTGGACCTATTTTCAAAAATGGCACATTTCATTCCTCTTAAGGGGCTCCCAAATGCTTCCACTCTGGCAAAGGTATTTCTTGAAGGCATCGTACGGCTCGATGGGTTTCCTTCAGTTTTGGTCTCAGATCGAAGTACTCGATTCGTATCTAACTTCTGGATAAAATGCTGCTCTATGGCCCAGATCGACATCCGTCTATCCACCAGTCACCATCCCCAAACGGATGTTCAAACTGAGAGGACAAATCAGACGCTCGAGCAGTATCTGCGTTGCATGTTACACCAAGCTTAAGGAAGCTGGTTTGACCTATTATGGATAGCTGAATATGCTTATAATAATTCTCTACACACCAGCACTGGGCAGACACCCTTTTATACCATGTATGGCAGGCACCACATAATTCTGAGTTGGACGTTCCTACAGCCCTGGAAATGCCAGCAGTCAAAACCTTGCACACAACCATTTCTCAAACCTTTAAAAGGGCAGATAAACACCTACTTCAAGCTAAGAATCGCCAAAAGAAGTTTGCTGATCAACACCGAGCAAAGGCCCCAAACTACCAAGTGGGAGACAAAGTCTGGCTGGCGTCTAAACACGTGACCATTAAAGGAACCCAAACTTTCCGTCCAAGATACCTGGGTCCATTCACTGTCACCTCCGTGATAAATCCTGTGGCGGTCAGGCTAGCTTTGCCGTCAAATTTACAGAATCATCCTGTGTTCCACGTGTCTCTCCTTAAACCTGTTCAACCTGAGACCCGGGTAGCAACACCACTGCAGCCAATAGTAGTCGCCGGGGAGCCAGAATTCGAAGTCAAGGACATCCTGGATTCAAAGTATGTCAGATCCAAATTATACTACTTAGTAGACTGGAAGGGGTATGGTCCCCAACAGGACATGGGAGCCTTGTGAGTACATCCATGCACCTCGCTTGCTTAGACGATTTCATCAAAACCATCCAAACAAAACAGGACCAGACAGAAGAGCCACCTTGAGAGGGGCCTTTGGGGGGAGTGCTGTCATGATTCCTGCCCCTCATGTCCCCAGCCCTCCAAGATGTCAGGCTGGAGCCAGGCCACGATCACCTACATGGCCCTCAAGGGCCTCTGCATCCCTCCAAAGACCCACTTGGAGTCAGACCTGGCGCTTGTGGCACCAGACTCACTCACTCCCATAGGATAACATTGGGGATTGGACTTGTAGTGCATTAATGGGGAGAAGATGGATGCCCCCAGATATTTCAGTTCCCTGAACTGCATGTGCAGTCTAGTCTTTTGGGTGTGGTTCAGCCCAGAGACACCTGGGATACCCAGAGACTATTTAAGCCACGCCCAGGCCGAGAAGCATGCTTTGCGTTTTCTGCATCTGCAGCGTGACACTCACTGTGTTCGGATCGGTCTCCAGTAGGCCTGCATCTTTCTTCTGCGCTCAGCTCCTGCAAGAACAAGAACACCGTTAGGAACAGCCTTACCTTGCGGCGCTTCTGCCCATCATTCATCACTCCTTCTGTTCTGCAGGCATCTTCAGCGGTGTCATTCCCATCCCGGTGCGCCGCTTCCTAAGGAAAAGAAGGAAAAGAACAGAAAAAAGGCATTAGTAAGCATTCAGCAAATCTTCGCTTATTTTTAAAGGCTGTACGAGCTTCAAACGCTTACCTGAATCCCAGCCACTCTGGGGGAACTCTCATCCATCTGCAAGAGAGAAAAGACACTCCAGGTTAGCGTGGAAACATCTAGAGGCGCCGCATATCGCGCTTACTCACCGCATTTCTTCTTCATAACCGGCATCCACGCTGAAAACGTTGTGGCACCTAAAAGACACAGAAAAAGAACTCAGTTCAATACAAATATGAAAGGGTTGCATCGCGCATCACGCTCTCACTCACCTTCAGCGCTACTCATCTCAGCAGCACGTCGCCATCCCCGGACGCCGGCCATCATCAAAGGAAGGAAAGGAATGAAGTTAGAGAACTGTTCAAAAGACTCATTATAGTTACCTGTCGGACTCTTGCCAGTGAAGTAACTAGGCAGCAACGAGCCTGCATCAATTAACGTGCCCCTGCGCTGAAAGCAGGACGGAGAGCACACTTTCCAAGAAAACAAGGTGAGCTGTGGATCAAAGGGAAGGGTTGGACCTCTGGGAAGAAGGGGTTCAAGCATACAGAGACAATAGGGAGTTAAACTCTACCAATCCTGTGTTTCAGGCCCAGTCTCCAGTCGAGTAGACTCCAGGGAAGGGTTTGTGGTCGTAAGAGGTCAGAACAGGCTGAGTTACATCCCCGTGTATACCAGGTGAGCGTTACAGCACTTGAGATGCTTGAAAGATGTTATGCAGAGGATCCCAATGCAAGGTGCTCTATTTGAATTGTAATGCAGCATTAACGCAGCACGAACCATTATTCACCGTAAAATGTCTAACATTGTAAACCCGATATGATCATGCACTGCTTATCGTTGGATGTTGAAAAAATGCTCTTTCACTGACACTAATCTTCTGTAATATGCTTGATACGAAAAACTTTTTGAATGAAATTTGTATTATTTTCTATTTTTCTTTGCCATTATATGTAAAACTGGGAAAACAAAAGGTTTACTTTATATGACTCAAAAATTATGTAACACGCATGATGTATGTTTATATATGTGACTAAATCCACACGAGTCCAGGGTATATTGGGATATACAATTAATGTATCCTTAACATAGCAGAATCGAGCATCCCAAGCCAAAATGGCTGCACTGGTTTGGTAAAAGCAGAAGTCGCCTTGTCAGTTTTTACCATGTGGGTGTATGTTTTGAAATCACGCTTTGGGAAAGGTGGAGTTAGTGTGATCAAGCCACATGACAGTGGCGAAACGTGCCAGACTGCCGGAATTCTGCTGGCATGAAATTTTACTGGGAGGATGAGCACCTTTTTTAAATGCTGAATTTTTTCGGTTGAAATAAAGTTTTTATATTGCATCAAAGTCGCGTAGTGTTTTTTGGCCTTTAATCCTTCAAGGATAAGTCACGGGAGTGCTACTCACCATAAAAGAGTTTGTTCGCCGTTGAACTTTTGATATATATATAAATATATATATATATATTCGCTAAAAAATACTTTGTTAAGGGCATGTTATGGTTAAGTTGCGCTACTAAAAACCTGTGAAATTCACAAAAAAAAACTTTACAAACATGACATTATGGTTCAAAGTAAAAGCGAAAAACCCCTGAAATTCGCCAGTTATGGTAGGCTAAGCAACCATAACTGCCCGCACCACTGTGCACTGCTAACACTAACACCCAGGATATCAAAGATGACATCACAAATGTCATTGATGACATCACTGAAGACATCACATGTGCATTTACTTTTCAGACAAGGGGTTGTGAATGTAATTTTGGCAAAAAAGTATTAGGAATTATTCGGACATGTGTAATAAACTACATACTTCATCACGCAATGTAGTGTTCTAAAGAAAATTCCATTGCAGTGTTCTTTCTAGTACAGGAACCTAGGTAAATGTAGGTATTGGCTGCAGCATACACTACAGAGGTGCTATATTTGTAATTTTCCAAAGTTATATAATAAAACAGTGACTGCTTCTGTATCAGACTTTTCTGGTCTGTGAAACATGTACTAAGTTGCTAATAATGCATCACTTCCTACATATTTCTAGTAATATACACAAAACATAAATAGACTGCAATGCATACAAATATGGGGCTTATATATGGAGAGTAAAGTAAGCAAACAAGAGGCAGTATCATTAGCAACTGTGTGTAATCTACATGATTGTATTCACGCACAAAAATGATTGCTGTGCTTCAGGCCTGCTTTTTCCCCTATATATGTGCAGCATAAGATGCGATTGAATTCTAAGGAAAGTATTGTAAGAACATGTGAGAATAGCAATATCAATAAATGTAATACCTTTTGAAAGTTAAGTTACTGACTGTCAGTAAATAAACCCACCTGGCCTAGATATGGCAGTGAACAAAAACGAAGAGGCTACACAGGTGATGTCGTCAGTGATGTCATCAATGACATTTGTGATGTCATCTTTGATGTCCTGGGTGTTAGTGCTAGCAGTGCACAGTGATGCGGGCAGTTATGGTTGCTTAGCCTACCATAACTGGCGAATTTCAGGGTTTTCGTGGTTTTACTTCGAACCATAATGTCACGTTTGTAAAGTTTTTTTTTGTGAATTTCACAGGTTTTTAGTAGCGCAACTTAACCATAACGTCCCCTTAACAAAGTTTTTTTGTGTGAATTTTACGGGTTATTAGAAGGGCAACTGAACCATAGCGTCCCTTTTAGAAAGTTTATTTTACTGAATTTCATAGGTTTTTAGTAGGGCAACTTAATCATAACATCCCGTTAACAAGGTTTTTTTATTGAATATACACTTTCATCATGTGAAATTGGGAGATATGTACTATAAATCCCTCACTTTATATACATTTAACATAGATCAAACTGAACCCCCACACTAATGATATTTGAAAGGCACGGGCGGAGCGCCTGTGTGCGGACGGGCACGGACGAGTTCAACACTACCCAAACAGTCAGGGGGTATCTGAAATTGTACTATTGTGCCATATGAAAAATGCACAAGTTTCAAAAAGAACACATAAACACATTATAAGTACTAATAAGTAACCAATTGAACCTACACGTCTCAAACATTACCCATGCATTTAATTATCATGTAGAATGAAATGGATTATACCATCACAAAAAAAGATATGCCTCCAACGTAATTACCTCACAGAAACTGTGCAGCCAGGAGCGACAGTAGACGCACACAACACAATAAAAACAAATTACAAGGAAATAATAAGTGAACTTCATTTTTCTTATATGTGTGTGTACTTTTTTGTATGAGGTGCAGAACAAATAATGTATTTCTGTTGTTTTGACACAGAAATGTGCAGTACTTTGGAGTGGCTGGAGGAGAATTTTCTGCATGGGGAAATGTCGGAAGATAGCGATAATAATGGTACACACTTCTCTGCATAAGCAAATTAATAGTAAGTATTTTATGGGCATTTACCATATATATATTTATTTATAACAGACCAGGTAAAAAAAGAAGAAAGTCCACCAAAGGACACAGAGCAAGACAGCGTGAATGGATAGAAGAGAAAATGGACATGCTAAATGAGAATTTTAACGGGTTAAGACAATTTGTGGAGGAATACGTGAGAGGAAAAATAAGATATCACTGTGCCACCTGTACCTGTCCCCCTTCTCCATTTCCTAGTGAGCCATTCCCAGACCCTCAAGAAGAACATAAACGTTTTAACGAAACATCCATCCCTTCATCCCCTCACAACCAGCCCGTGTTGAACCCTAATTCTCCTATATTCGTTTCAGTGTCTGCTACCCCCTCTTTCTCTTGATTGATGTATGTGTGTGTGTATTAAAAACATTTGTATGTTAGTTGTAGTGGAATGGTTTAGATCAAAAACATTTTTTTTAAAAGAGTTAAAATGTCCGCGGACAGCGTGCCTGTTTGGGCTGGCTGTAATCAATATAATATGGACGTTCTAAGAGCAATATACCTACCCGTACCATTCGCAACCAGGATGGAACTGATCTTAGAACGCACCAGCTGTCCAAGTTGTCCGTAAATGAACAGAATGGGGGCGTCCTAAGGACATTAGACCTCTCCTTACTAGTCACAACCAATATAAAACTGTTCTTAGAACACACCAGGTGTCTGGGATGTCTGTAAATGAACAAAATGGGAGTGTCCTAAGGACACTATACCTGTCTGTACCGTCCGCAGCCAAGATGGGACTGTCCGTAGAACAGGTGCGGTGGCCGGCATGTCCGTAGCAAACCAAATAGAGGTGTCCTAAGGACACTGTACCTGGCCGTACAGTCAGCAGAACATCTACGCACATGCGCACCACACCCATAAGTACTGCGAACATTGCGCCTATCTGTAACTGTCCGTCTCACTTGTGTCACACTTTTAATTAGTTTCAGGTCCTTAGAACACCCGCGCGCATGCGCACATCCGTTACTCTGCATTTGGTGTCCAGCGAGCACCCATTTCCTTCGCGGATGTGTTCACGACGTCATCATGTGACCGCACCCACGCTGAGTGTGTGGCCTAATTTGCGCAGTTTGTCTGCTTCCGCAACATTTCAAAATAACTTATACAGACATGGGAAATTATTTTACAGTATAAAATCACCATTTCACATGTCCCATAAAATGGCCCTACCTTTCAACATATTGTTTAGAATTTTTGCAACGCTTTTGAGTGTTCAATATGGTCACAAGGCACACCCCTCCACATCTATAAAAGGCTACGCCCCCAAGCTCATCTTCATTGTACTTTTGGCTATAGCGGATTGCGTTTTACTGCCTTTACTGCTGTAGCGAAGATTAGCCAACCAACCCTAATGACATCCATGGCTGCTGTTGCCTCATCAGCCTCAGCACCACCCCCAAACCCTCCACCGCCACCACCTCCCCAAGGGCCTGCAGAAGGAAATACGCATGTGGATGTAGAGAGCAAGGAAGAAGAGGAAGAAGAGAATGACGTGGAGGAACTCTACACTACAAGCACTCGCCGGGAGTCGTGGGTATGGCGGTTGTTTACCGTTTTAGGAAACGTAGCAAAAGCATGTGTGAACCAGGTCATGTGTAACCAGTGCAACTTGGTGCTGAGTCGCGGGAGACCTGGTGCATACAGCTTTGGTACAACAACCATGAAGCGACACCTAACTTCGTTCCACAGTGCGGACATTCGCAAGGTGCTACCATGTGAAGAACGTAGTAGGTTGAGTTCCTCCGCAGCATCCTCTGTATCCGATCCTCTCAACACAAGAGACACTTCTGTGGGAGAGCGCATCCCTCCAGCTGCCTCACAGGCCATTCACGATGCTGTTGACCCGTACCTTTCGAGGGTCACAATATTGTGTATGTACTGCGACGCAGTACTCTGCAGGGGAGAAAGTCTTTGAAGTGCTTTTGAGACTACGGTCATGGAGCACCAGAAGAACTGCTCCCTACCTAAGTAAGGCCACCCTACATCTTTCTCTCTCCACCTGCCCTTTCTTATCCCCGTGGTTGATGTCCCTTCCTTACCTTCCTTTACCCTCCTCTCCTAGTGTGTCATGTGTAAAAAAATAAAAAAATGGAAAACAATAAAAATTACAAAAAAGACTCTTCTCAGTTTAACAATGGAACCATCAAATGACCGGTGTAGGACCCTGTGCATTTTTCAAAAAGTCTGCGGACAGTCGTAGGACGCACAAAAATGGAGGGTGCAAGCGGAGCAAAACCAATGCACTTTTCGCTAGGAGTAAGTGGTGGCTCTGAAAAGAGCCTTTTGGTGGTGTTTTGTGTGTTTGAAAAACTGTGGATTCGAAAAAACGTAATGCAAAATAGGTGACTATGAATCCAAAAAAGGTCACAATGCATTTTGTACATTTTGTACATTTCGAAGAAAACTCTGATTGCCAGCATATGTGAGATGGACTCCATCTCTGTGAAAAATGAAAGTGCTGCGAAACAAAATGTTTTCATTGTGGAAAGAGGACATGCCAACATCTCTTAGAAAGGCACAAACAGCCTTATTGACATTGCGCCTCGCTTTCTCCATTTGTGGACCAAATGCAGAAAAACGCAACCACATTTGTCTTTGTGCAATACAGGAAAAAACTACTTGGCAATTTGGAAACATGTCCATGACCTTCGCAAGTCCTTCCTTCATTGCAAATTGCAAAGAAATTCCAGAGACATGCCCTAAATTGTTTCCTCCACAATGAATGATAATTATGTCAGGATGACGCTCTGTCTGTAAAGTAGCACAGAGAGGTACCAAGACCAGCCACTTCATTCCATGCACTCCATGCCAGTGCAATGCCACATGAGAAAATCCAAGATCTGTAGATATACCGCAACTTTCTGCATGGACCTTCAACCAATGTATCCATGAGTCACCCAAAATCAAGATAATCTGTTTTCGAGCACACAGAGCCATAGCTGTCTGGTCTCCTGTCAGGAAAAAGACATTCTCACTAAATATCTCCGTTCAGAACACACCCACTGAACTTTACTGGCCAATCCGTAGCTTCACTCATTCTCATTTGCATGCGTCTCCACCCCAGAAACCCCATTGGTAATACGCTCTACCTGCAGACTACCGCCATGTCCGTGGACACAGAGAGGATCTGAGCGTGACGACTGTACATTTAAATAGTATTCTCCTTTTCCCCTTTAAGGTGTGCTCTGAAAAGAGCCGTTTTTTTTAGTTTTTGTGGCAGGTGCCTGACAGACACCGGTTATTTAGTATTTTTTTGATTTTTTTTCTTCTTACTTTACTCCTACAATCATTACAGAACCTTCTCCAAAGCAAGCCTTACATTCCAAAAGAACATGGCATTACCCAAAAAAGATAACGAAACATCATCTGCTTCGAAATAAGCCGCATTACTGGAAACAATGTTCTCATGGCTGCAGAAAAACATAGCAGCTCGTAACATGAAAGCACGCATGCCACGATTGATGGTACACCTCCCAATACTTTGATCAGAACAAAAAACAGATCTGTTGTCCCATTTTCCTCTAGGGAGTAAGCCAGAAAAAATTACTTTCGCATTTGGAAAGATGTTAATGACTGCTTGCACCAACTGTTCCAAATCTTCCAACAAAGTAGGTGAACTCACGTAGCCCAAATGGCAAGCACCGTAGTGCATAACTACCACATGGGGACTGGTCATCCTACGCATATCTCTGCAAACTTAGAGAACTGCTGCAACATTACAATCAGTCGCAGCGCTCCATGCCACCTCCACTCCTCTGACATCGAAATTGTGTGCCACTTGCCTACTTTCGGAATAGTGCTGTAAACCATGGACAAAAATATCTCCGAGCACCAACACCCTGACTATCTCCACCTCTGCCATCTTCACTACACGCACTGTCTTTTGACACAAATGAAAAATTTTAACATCTGATTGGCTGATGCCTACAGTCCCCTTTTCATACTGGATTTGCTGTAGAACCCCGTATGTGTCACGCCCTACCCGCGGACAAGCGCGGTGTCCGTGCGGGATGTAACTCTTAGCCAGTCCTTCTACCCTTTCACATCACTCGCAAATCCATTCCCTCATTCGACACAGCTAGGCAGTCACACAACCATCCACCAATCACATTCAAGATCTCTACATCTAACTCCGTCATCAGAGTTCCGCACTTCAAATGTACTGTTGATCACTGTGAATGCAAGTCGCATATCATTGCAAAGCACCTACTTCAAACATTACTGTGCAAGTGTAGCGGAATTCTACTTACAGCTCCATGCATACGCACATGCATGAGTACAAAGTAGGGGTATGCATATTTTATTCAGAGAACATGTGCAACCCTTATGATTCCATTTAAACAAATGAATGCCACTAAATCTGCATAGCCAGTACATACCAACACTCCCTTTAAGTGCAAGATTTCCGATTTTTAATTGAGAAACCCCACTACTTCTTACTATTTCCCACATAACCTATACATATGTAACAACCCTCCCGATTTAGGCGCGAAACTCGATTTTCCATTAGAAAATGTCATAATTGTTTACTGTCTTCCGCCTAAATTAATGCTACTTCCAATGTGATTGTATGCGAAAAATAAACGTTCCCGATTGCTGTGGTGACATCTCCCTCTTAGGCTCTCCCGATTTTTCGCATTCGTACTTATAATATGAAAGTAGTCACATTTTTCCCATCTACTATAATGACCTATCACTTCCAAACGTCTCTGCTATGGACAACACAGCTTAAAAAAAACAAGGGAATTTCATTAACTAAGAATTGTACTCATTTGCGAAGCAGGTTCAACTAACATACTTTTTTTTTTTATTTTTTTTTTAATATTTTTATTGGGTTTTGTTTTAACCCTTTAAAAAGCAAGAACAAACACAAACCAATCCTTAACATTCATCTCGCATCAGTGCCGGCCCTCATCTCCCCATCTATTTCCCCTAACATGAGCTCGGGTGTGGATCGCAGGGCGGCCCAACAATCATGTCCATCGAGATATCGTGTAGATGATCTTTTATAATACGAAGAAAGGATACTAGTGCATATAGCATTGCTCTGTTTGATCCTTCAAACAGGGCTCTCCACCAATCATCTCGGGTGAGGAACTGAAAGTTCATTGTTATTGGACTAAAGATGTTAGCTCTTTTGGACTCAAACACAGGGCACATTAGGATTAGATGTTTCAGAGTTTCTTTAGAAGAAGCACAAAAACGACAGGTCAAATCTACGTCCGGAGATTGTGACCAGTAGCAGAGGCGTTCTTTGGTTGTCATAACATTCAGTCTAAAATGGAGATAAAGAGCCCGAGCCCATTGGTCAGGAAAACAGGCCAAATACAGGGGTACACATCCATATGCCCTTGCCTCGGCCGGCACTTCGAGCATAGACCTCGATTTGGCTCGTTTGTCACAGGTCTGAATCCAGTCATTTCTCCAGATCTTTAGTTTTGCCGCATCTGGATTTTCAAGCAGCAGTTGCATTGTGATGTCGTACGTGTTAAGCACTTCAAGGCAAAGCTTGTTCCATTGGAATACAATTGTAGGGGCCTTGGCAGACTGTGGGTTGTGTAAAATATCCATCTGGGGCAATGTGCTCTTCATATTTAATTTCCTGAAGATGCTTAAGAGGTTCCAGGCAACTCTCGCTTGCAAAGATATGTATCCAAGTTCATATCTAATGCACACTGTGGCGGTGCCCTTGGGAAGATGGAGAACCCTAGACCAAAAGATGTTTTCTAAGGAATTCCACACTTCAGATCCACACCCAAAGGCATTTTCGCCAGCGTATATCAGAGACGGTACCACCTTCTGCTGAAAGAAAGTTAACGTTGGTCTTAAACTAAATTTGCCAAACTTTTTGTTGATTAAGACTGCTTGGCATGCCAGTTGACGGCATTTTTTCTTAGCTGAATCAACCCAGGGTGCATCATTTATGCTAGCACTTATCTGCATGCCTAGGTATCTGGTGTTAGGCACACGCCCAATGGGTTCTTTGTTCACATACCATTTAAATTTCTGCCGAAGCATATTGGATCCATGGAGTCTTTCAAGGACCACGACTTCACATTTCCCTCTGTTGATAACCAGCCCGTTCTCTGTTAGATATTTCTCCACGGCGTTCAGTTTCCGCTGTAGACCTATAGGAGTTGAGTCTATCAGTATGATGTCATCTGCATAGACTAAGTAGTCCACGTATGAGCCGTGGAGTTTTGGCGGGAAAGTGCGGAGACCACAGAATACATTCTTAATGTCGGATATGAACAAGTTGAATAGTATTGCCGCAAGCGGGCATCCTTGCTTGACGCCTCGAAAGGTGTCAATTGGTGAAGAGAGGTTGCCCTTTTGATCTAGGCGAACTCTGATGTTCGTGTCCGTGTGAAGATCATGAATAGCGGCTAACAAACTTGCAGGGCAATTCCATTTGATCAGTTTAGACCAAAGCAGTTCTCTATTAATGGTGTCAAATGCCTGGGACAGGTCCACAAGGGCGAGATAAATCTTGGAATTAGATCGTAGGGCTTCCATTTTCAATAGGTTAAGTGTTAAGAGGTTGATACCACAGCCCAAACCTTTGACGAAACCAGTTTGTCTTGGGTCCATCTGGTTGCAGCTTGTTAACCATTCAGTCAGTTTTTGTTGGAGAAGAGTGGCATAGACTTTGCCCAGTACATCAAGTAGAGCAATTGGTCTATAGTTCTTTGGGTTGTGGCGATCGCCTTTTTTGAAAATCGGTATGATCACTGCCGATTTCCAGGACTTGGGAGTCTTACAGTTATTGACAATCCTTTTAAACAACAACTCGCAGAAGGAGGTCCATAGTTCAGGTTGGAGCTTGAGTGTAAAGTTCGTTAGGCCATCAGGGCCGGGGGCTCTTGAGTTGTTCAAGTTCTTAATGATTCTCAATATGTCATCATGGTCGAAAACCAAGTCCCAATGTGACAGTGCAGGTGGTCTCCAAGCAACATTCTCACTGTTGCTGCAGTAGAGGTTTGCATAGAAGGAGACCCACTCGGCCTCAGAGACCAAGTTAGCTTGAAGAGCATGTTGAGGAGCAAGATTGTCATTTATCAATCTCCAGTAATCAGCGGTGTTTGAGCTCTTCATTTTTGATAACATTAGCTCTGCATCGTTCTGCAACATGATACCTTTGTGGGACTTAAGCCAGTTCTTATAGCGTTGTTTACATTTTTTGACAGTTCCGTTGGCAACGCTGGGGGTTTGTTTGCGGGCCGATCTTATCTGCCAGCGTAGGAGTCGTTTCCGTTTTTGCACCTCAAGATCAAATTTGTGCTTCGATGAGAACAGACTGTTGCCCATGTGGATCCTGTTTTCACGGTATTGAGTTAAAAGGTGATCATATTCCGTGAAATCAGAGGTCTGAAGGCCCCTCAGGATGTTGCTTGTCTCATTACAGTCTAGATTTAAGCGAATCCTACCGGTTCCTGTTCTCATAGGAAAGGCCCACAGATCTCGAGGGTTTTCAACTGTTTCCATGAATGTCAAGACCACCATGTCATGATCGCTGTGCTGCATTGTTTGGACAGACAGACTAGTCGTTCTCATGTGGATCCTACTGGATACAAATATGTAGTCCAAGGTTGAGTTAAGGTCGCCTCGACGCCAAGTAGGAGCAGCTGGAATATCTCCCATCGTTTGACCATTCAGCATCATCAGGTCACGTAACTTCATTTCCAGACACCATTGGGTTGCCGGAAGGAATTCTAAATTCTTTACAATCTTCTTGTAGCCTGATTCGTTCGAATGCTCAAAGCAGTCAATATTAAGATCTCCACAGACTATCAACTCATTTGCGGGGCCAGCTTCCATATACTCGTCCAAGGACTTCGTGACTTCATCTATGAAGTTTGTGGTTCTACTCACTGCATGGGTCCAGTAGAGATTAAAAATGCAGATCTTAGATGTAGCTCCAACGGGTGTACTTCCCACCCCGACCGTAGTCACCTGAATATATGGAGAGATGCTTATTGAATTTAGAATCCGAAGACCTGAGTTGATCCTGGCAGCTACAAGTAGACCTGCCATCGGTCTCCCCCTATTCTGTTTGAGCGCCGGTGTATGGGCAATTTCAAAACCCTCCAAAATAGGTTTTTCACAGAGCCATGTCTCTTGTAGGCAGATAATGTCCAAATCATCGGCCCAGGTGGTGTTAAACAGGTGTCTGAACCCTCTTGTGTTCCAGGAGCCCAAGTTGAGGGTTTTTTTATTGTTATGGTTCTTGGGGGCCTGGCGTTAACAAGACATGGTGTTATTTAGGGTTTCAGCAACCCAGGCCCAATCATTCCCCTGCGTCATAGATGATATATCAGACACTGGCCGGTCTTCAGTTTGATGTGTTTGGCTGACTCCTTGGATTGTAATCTTGATGTTGTTTTGGCTAGGTAGCTCATTCATAGGCTTCCAAGGTTTCTGTATCAGGGAAACGGGTCTTGAATGGGAAGCCGCAGTAACCCGTTCACTTGAGCACTTTGGGGGAATTTTATCATCTCTACCAGCTTCCATCTGGTTTGCGGCTTCTTTCAGGGTCTCTGTTGAGGCCCTTGTTGGAGCTAGTGAGATATCAAACCCTAGCGACATTAACACAGGTCCGGCTTGGAGCAAAGTGTCCGCTATGATTTTTGACTGAACATGTAAAATAACTGCATCATTTTTGGTTTCCTCGAGGAATTCTACAATTTTCAGGTCACCTGATTCAATTGCCCGAAGGCTTGGGATCAGATGACATAGCCATAGCACATTGTGTCGATTCAGTATCAAATCATCATCCGAATCGATCCGTTCTAAGAGTACCTGATGATAAGAAGACTCACTCTTCCAATGTTTACTCTTATGATGATCGTTTGTTATGTGCTTTTTCAATGTGGGATTTTCTTGCGGCACACTCAGGTCCTTGGAATACAGTAGTTTAGTCTGGGTCGGGTCCTGTAATTTAGGACCTGACAGATCAGTCTTGAAGGCTTTGGGTAGTTGTAGATTGGTGCAGTGGATTGGAGAGGCTTGAGTTTCTGTATCTTTCATTTTAGAAGGGCCCTTATTGAACTGGCTGCAGATCTTGCGTCGTTTCTCCTCGAGTGTCATGAAGGATTTAGAACAGAGGTTCATATCGTCTACGGAAGTGATGATTGGCCCAGTTGCTTCACATATAGATATGATTCTAGATGTTTTTCGAGCCGGCACTTTTGACGGAGAGGAATTACTGTCAGCCAAATTTAGGCCAATGTCGTGCTGGTTGTTTATTGTAGGGCAGACAACATTCGAGAGAACAGCGGCGTTATCTTTCTGCCTGGAAACGTCCAGGGGGGTAACTGACAGCAGGTTGTGCTCCGCAGTCCCATCCGCTATGTCGGCTACTTGATCGTCGTGTACCGACATATTTAACAGCTCCTCCGATATGCAACATAAGTCAATTATGGGTTCAGTGACCGGATCTAGCTCAGTGTCACTGTCGTTTGGTTGAGGTGCATACACATCTTGTTTCTCTTTTGGAGTTGTTTTGTTGACAATTACATTCAGAGTTTTTAAATTACGCAAGAATTTCCTGGAATCATTACCTCGATTCTTTTTTTTCATTGGGATGTTTTTTGGTTTTTTGTGTTCGTTGCCTCTCTGAATTCCAGTTTTCAAGTTAGTGCTGGGCCCTCTTGTAGGATGTTTAAATATGTCGAAGACTGCAACGGCAGCATCACTTCCAGATTTTAATGTGTCAACCGACACCTCTTTAACAGGAGCAGGGCCAAGAATTAGGTTTGAGGAGGCAGCCGCTCGAGTATCATGGAGGGTCGAATTCTCTGCATCCTGAGTTTCCAGGCAGCTAGCCTGGAAGTTGGTCAGTGCAAGTGTAGTCAGATCAGTAGCGGCGGAGGCAAGCTCAACCGTTTGCGGGCCTGTAGCACATGAATTGAGTATCAACAGCGATTGCTCCTGACCATCTTCGAGTGTAACCTTTTCAGTACAAGCTACCTTGTCTACACATCTGTCGCACTCGAGAGCAGTAGGTTCTGCAATCTGGGCGCACGTGGCTATTGGTATCCAAAGGGGTGGATGTGCTGCATGGTTATTTGGAGTTCGAGAGGTCTGTGCATTTCTGTCTTCAGGAGCTTCATTGTGGTCAAGATTATCTGCTTTTTGTTGAAAGAGGTGTAATGCCTGTTTAGCCACTTCAGCCAATAATTTTCTGTCTAATAGTGCGTTTTTGTTACTGTCTATTAGAGCATTGAGTGCCATTTCCACCTGTTTATTGGTGTGTAAGGATGTGTTCATTAGGATCATTTGAGAGTTATCCAGATTAGCAATCTTCGCATTTAGACCACTAATTGAAGCTGATAAATCTTTCATGGTGTCGTTTATATGTTCATACATTTTTAAAAAAGGAGCCAAAGCAATTGTGGTTGATGACATAATGAGAGTTTGAAGCTCTTGCATATTTGATGTATGGCATGCATTACCGGTGCTGTCCATTATATGGCCTTTAGATCGCCTTTTGCCCACTGGGAGGCGTCTAATCTTGGGAAAGGGGCGCTCCATTATAGATGAGTCCGATGAGGGCGAATCTGTCTTGTCGTCAGATTGGGAACTCACGCTTGAGGGTCCATGCATACGTTGATGAAGGTTAAACGATGCACCATTTTGCGATACGATGAGGTCAGCCCCTTTCGCAAAAGCAGATTTCTTTTGTGAGCATAGAATGCTCGATGAAAGACTCGAGCGGCCACTTCTGCTTTCGTTCAGATTGGTTGTGACAGATTTCTTCCGTGAGCATAAAGTGCTAGGTGAAAGACTTGAGCGTCCGCTTCTACTCTCGATCAAGTTGATCGTGGGAGGGCTCAACGGGGAGCTTTTGGCCAACAACTCCGATTGGGGCACACTAACCACAGCGTTAGTCGGAACTCTCGTTGGGGCTATATCAGCCGGCGTGAGGTGTTTAGTGGCCAGGATATTTGATCTGCTTTTATTCAGGTGCTTGAGGTCCATCAAGAGCTTGTTAACAACTTCCAAGGAGTTCCTGCGGTTGGTTGGATCTTTTTCTTGCAGAGTCGGCATCGTCTCTCCCTGAGCATTTATAAGGGAGTCACTGGTAAAGGATTGTAAGATCGGGTTTGAAACCGGTTTAATCACTTCATTGAATGTGAACGCTGTGTCAGGAGAAATACCTTCGTGCAGCGTATTTAGTGGCGACGCCGGGGAGGGTAGCAACTTCTCGTGTGCACTGTAGAATCGTGGGCGTGGAGAATCATTAGTTGGTTCTTTTTGTGTTAAGACACCTACTACATCGCAATCACCAGGGGTTATGTGGAGCACCTGGACACCAGACGTCACACTATTGGATTGGCAAAGAGGCGTTTGCATGACAGCAGGATCGTATCGCATTAGGGTACTGTCATGTGATGAAGTACTGGCTGGAAGGTCGGAAGGGCCGAGTGTTAGGGCCGAGTTAGACATGTCCAACGGAGTATCTTGTGTTTCCTGATCACTGGCACACTTAGCAGGTGGCCCGTAACGTTTACTTGGACACGGGGAGTGGGGTGATAAAGCATGGGGAGCGGCCATTTTGAAGGGACTGGGCTGGGTAGAAACGATGTGGATAGTGGACTGTAAAGCAGTTACCTCGGCCGCTCTCTCAGCTCCCAACCCCTCTACCACTCCTCCCATTAGCCGGGAGTGAGAGGGAAAGACCGGGTCCGCACATGAGGTAGTTGCCACACAAACACTTACTGTTTCACCATCGTTGTCGTCATGTGTGTATGTCGATGTTAGCTGCATCAGACCCTCACGTTCATTCTTGGATTGCACACTGTTAGGAACAGCAGCGACAGCAAGGGTAGGTGTAGGTGTACAAAGTGTGACCGGAGACTCCGCCGAAGTCCATGAATGTTCGGAGTCAGGGCACGCTGGCTCGCGTACACGCTTCCTTTGGGCTCGAGTCTTTATAGCGTCACTCGCAGTCTTCCCTTTCATCGGAGCCGTGTGTGCGTTGGTTCGCATTATAGCTGTGACTGGAGCGGGGGTGAACACAGCGTGCAGGAAGCCAGGGGAGTCCAGGGAAGAGTCCCAGTTTCCACGGACTTCCTCGGACTCCTCAGACTCTGCCAGACTCCGCGCCCGCTCCGCGGGGAGAGGCAGGTTTTAAGCAAAAGTCACTCCCACAGCAGTAGAAAGCAAAGAGTTACTGGTCACTCCTCAGACTCTGCCAGACTCCGCGTCCGCTCCGCGGGGAGAGGCAGGTTTTAAGCAAAAGTCACTCCCACAGCAGTAGAAAGCAAAGAGTTACTGGTCACTCCTCAGACTCTGCCAGACTGCAAATAACATATAAAGGCTGCACATAGTGAAATGAAATGAAATGCACACATGCACTGTGTTCAGATATCAAAGGAGAATACTCCGACGAAAGATGCAAAATGAATGTGTACATTAACATCACTGCTTTAAACACACAAAGTTACTGACTTCTTCCTTTTACAATTGCAGTGAAGACTATTCTCCTGAAAATCAACAGCATCTACACTGCAAACAACATATCCGAAGAAACCTGGTCATTCTGCAAAAAAAAGTAAGTACAGTACTACCATTATATTCCTACTGTTCCTCAAAGAGACTGCGTGGGTTATTTATGTAATTTGCGCCCCAAAAAAAAACATTGATTTCTGAACCATTCTACCAACAAATCCCCATTTATTAAACAAAGAATAAAAGGCAGAAAGGCACACAAATCCCTGTGTTTTTGTAACACAAATAACATACAGAAGCCTTGCAATGTTAGTACTACAAAACAAATAGCTGTTTTTCATTTTATACCATTACGTTTACTATTAATGCTTCTCCTCACAACTAGCTCACTTTCTACTCTCATCTGAATAACAGTGTAGTAATATAGAAACAGAAAAATAGCATTCCCAACTCATTGTAACTGCCCAATGCATATTCACACACCACCACAAACAGCTTCCCCATCAAACTCATGCACACAGCACACATACATTGTAAAACAGACCACACTATGCCTTCTTTTTTTTCAACAGACCCCTAAGAATGCCTACCAAAACGTCCATAGAAAGGAACGCAGAAATAGAGAAAATAAAAATAAAAGTGTCCAAAGTAAGCATCCATCTCTAGCAGAGTTTGTACAGAACGTTGAAACAAAACAGTAATACAGACATTTAGCGAAACAAATAAAGCTTCAACTACCGAAACTTTGGCTCCTCTATCAAAATGTGGCACGAAACAAAAAACGTTTTACAAAAATTTGGCTACCAGTACTGCTAACAATGCTTCTATGAATCCTGATATACTAGCAAGAATTTATAGTAAAAAAAGTATTTTAGCAAAAATGTTTCGCCACAGAGTCTTTCAGAATTTAATAAGAAGAGGAGCAAAATCATCCTCAACCCTTAAATCCTACCATAGAAAATTAATCCTACAAGCTCTCGTAGACAGTGCAATCCTTCTCAAAAGGAAGTTATTTATTTTAGTGTTAAATAGGATGAAACCACTAACAAAACTAAGTACTGAACTACAAAAGAAACTTCTCAATAAACGGAATGTCAAAAAAATAATTTCTTAAATATTTGTGCAGGTTAATGGAGTCTCACAACAACCAAAGAACCATATTTTAATGAAGAAGCATACAAACAAAATCAAGCAAACACAATTGCAATCCATAGCAGTGGACAAGGGTATGAAAAAATCAATAATACCACCATGGAACAAGAAACACTGCTTATAAAAGTATCCCCTGAAAACTCAGAATTACCTCTCCATTCGACTGAAGCAGACCGTCCAGTATACAAATGGCCGTGCACGTCAATTTGTAATATTCCTAACAAATCTTTCAAATCTTTATGTCAGTTCCTCAATCAGTATGTGAAAGGTAAAGACAAAATTAAAATGAAAGTGCTGCAAAATATCGATATATGTCCAGTGTGCAAATACACAGGACTACAAGGACATTCATTGGCCTGCATTTCAGGACCTATTTGCAAAAGCACCTTCCATGATATCAAAAGGATATCAATACACCATTCAAATGTAAGAAATCTAGTGTATAAACTGTACTATGCTAAAAGTCCAGCTTTAGAATTATCCAATTTAAATAACACTCTTCTTCATGGTACACCCAAATACCTACAAGAAGAAGTCGACCGTATCCAGAGAAAATATTTTGGAAGTGAAAGCCACCTACAAAATGCAATAGTTTAGAACAGACTAGCAACCATTCTGCACATAGCAACCTTCTATTACACACATACAAAAAAGAAATACTAAAATTTAAAAGTACATCGGCTGAAGTACCAAACTATGTGTGTGTGTGTTGCTGCAGAACGTTTTACAAAAGGAACACAAAACCTATAGATGTAGCATACAAAATAGAAGACAATGAAGATTCCAAATGGTTTGAATTAGCTCTCTACCTTTTAGCAGAAAACAAATACCAAATAAGTGAACCCCTAATATGTTGCAGTTACTGCACTACAAAACTGGACAACAACCAAACTCCTTCACGTGCTATCACAAATAATTTGGAATTATTCCCACTACCAAAACCCCTGCAACAACTCAATTTGTATGAGAGCATCATAATTCAAACAGTTCACCCATTTCAAGCAATAATACGCCTTCAACCAAAAACAGCAAAATTACCTCCCTCTGAATTGGTGAAAGGCATTTGTGGCAAAGTAGTTTATTTGCCATTAGATCTGTCACATAATGTGCACACTCTATGAGTGCAACGTCCAATAGTGCATTCTTTAATTGTCTTAGTAAAAGGTGTACGAACAACAGACAAATAAAATTGGCAACAACTGGTGGACTTACATAAAGTTAGACAAGCCTTGCAAAATCTGAAAGACAATAACGAATACTACAAAGAAATATATATTGAAGAAAGCTTAAGGGAAACAACTGAAATAATTCAAGAGTCATCAGAAACTGGTCAATTTGAATTTATGGATCCTGCTGCTGTATCTACTCTTTTGGGCCATTACACAATTCATCCATTGCACTCTAATGAGAGCATAGATGATGCACTAGAAACTTACCAAATGCGACAAACCAAAGGGTCACAAATGAGCACATGGGAAAAAGTATAGAAGCACATGCTTTTCCAATGCTATTTCCTACTGGTAAAGGCGGAAGATACGATGATAGACCCACTCAGATTACGGCATCAGAATACCGCTCATTACGAATGTATTTTCAAGATCCCAGATTTCGACAAAATGTCGAATACATATTCCACCTACTCTTTGAAAGTGAACTAGCAACCCTATGTTACGGAGTTGCACACATATTGAAATCTGGAACCCACTTTCAAAATATGTCAGCTATGCAATTAATAGAAAAAGTGCAAGTAAAAGATGAGGTTTTACAATCAAGTATAACAAATCTGTTTGCAAGCATGCATGGTATGAAAGAATACTGGTTCTGACGGCACGGAGATGTATGTTGTATGATCAGAAACCTTGGACCACCCACTTGGTTTGTTATATTAAGTTGTGCAGAGTATGCATGGGAAGATTTACATGATTTCCTATGCATATCAAACAACAACAAAACCAACATAGATATACTAACACCTGGAGAACTTTGCTCTCTAGATCCTGTTAATGTGTCAAGATATTTCCATCATCGTTTCATTGCTATACTGCACTTTATTTGTAATAAAACTGTTCCTCCCCTCAGAGAAGTGCAACACTTCTTTTGGAGAAAAGAATACCAAGCCAGAGGAGCACCACATATTCACATGGTTTTATGGATCAAAGGTGCACCTAAATTTGGTCAGGACAGTGACGCCACTGTTTCGCAGTTCATCCAAAAATATGTCACTTGTGAAATCCCTTCACAGCGGACACATAGTACTTTGGTTTCCCTAGACCAGTTACAGAAACAGGTGAAGTGAACAACTTAATGTCTTCAGTTTGACATAGTGTTAAGGTAAATCACGTAAGAACACGTATTACATAAAAAGAACAGAAGAATCAAAGTATATCAATGATTACAATGCAATCATTGTCCTCTTATGGAATGCAAACATAGATGTGCAGTACATTGCAAACAAGTCCACTGCAGTTGCACGATATGTTACAGCCTACTTAACAAAAGCAGAAAAAACAGAGCTTCAAGAACTCTGGAATGACCTATCATCAGACAAAACATTATTTCAGAAATTGTACAGCCTAGGCATAAAAATGCTCTCTCATAGAGAATGTGGCACCTATGAAGCTGCAGATCGTTTAACCGTTACTGCTTTGTATGGAAAATCAGAAAACATAGTATGGCTAAGTCTTGGTCCTGCTAAATCTAGAAAAAGAGTTCTGAAATCATATGAGGACATAGAAACAATTGCCAAAAAAGATCCCAACAGCCAAGACATTTAAAAAAACAATTTACTGGACACATACTACCCGAACAGGAGTACCACTTTGGAAACCATGGGGTCGATTCATGGAATTAATGTGCGCCGAAAATTCTCGCGCAGAGGTGCCAAAACGTGCGAATCGCAGGAAAAGTGCGAAAATCGCAGTGCAAGTGTGAAAATCGCAGGAAAACCAATGCACAGCGATTCATGGAAGTCCGTGCGCGAGAAAAACATTGGATGTGCGCTAAAAATGTGCGCCGCGCACGCCGGCGCACAGATCATCCAACAGCGTGCGCCACGGCCACTGCGAAATCGCACATAGCACGGCGCACATCACAAAAGTAGGCGGAACACGGGGTGTAACACTCGGAATGGGGAACAACGCGTGAAAATATGGGCGTCACGGGGGAAATACAGGAGGCAAGTGCGCGGAACGCCCACACGCTCGCCTACAACCCGTATTCATGGAATCGAATAGGGCAAACCAGCGCACGGTCAAAGACGCGCACAGGGCCAAACAAGTACGCCACAAGAAAGCAGGCGGTAGCGCCTCTGCGACTGAAGAAAATGTGCGCCAAAATGTGCGCTAACAAAAAGCACCCATATACAGCCATGATGAATGGCCCATACAGTGGCCCTCTAGGAGAAATGAGGTGCAAAGGGGCACCGACAAACACGGACACCCGCTGTGTGAAAAATAGCGTGTGCGCGTGTTCCTGGGTGCGCGGGAAGTTCCACACGCGATTAGCCTGGGTACGTGTACTTCGGGGTGCGCGGGAAGTTCCACACGCGATTGGCCTGGGTAGGTGGGGGTGCGTGGGAAGTTCCACACGCGATTGGCCTGGGTACGTGTACTACGGGGTGCGCGGGAAGTTCCACATGTGATTGGCCTGGCTAGGTGGGGGTGCGCGGGAAGTTCCACACGCGATTGGCCTGGGTACGTGTATTCCGATGTGCGCAGAAGATTCACACGCGATTTCTGCAGGGTACGTGTATTTCGGTGGTGCCGGGGAATGCTACACGTGATTTGGCCATGTGGGTCCCCCCAGGTGTTCCCTCTACACCCTCCACGGCCCCTGCAGGCAGCCCACACCACAGGGTACTACCCTGCACCCCTGCTCATGTCCCACAGGCAACCCATCCACCATGGCCATGCCCACCAGCCAACCCACATGTCACCTTGCACTACTGATCACCAACACATGTCTCCCACCACCCCCACCCCCCAGCAACCAGGGGCACCCTCCACCAGGCCCCCACTCATGTCCCCTATTACCCCCACCCCCCAGCAGTGCAGGGGCAGCCTCCACCAGGCCCCCACTCATGTCTCCCACCACCCCCATCCCACAGCCACCAGGGGCAGCCTCCACCAGGCCCCCACTCATGTCTCCCACCACCCCCACCCCCCAGCCACCAGGGGCAGCCTCCACCAGGCCCCCACTCATGTCCCCTATTACCCCCACCCCCCAGCAGTGCAGGGGCAGCCTCCACCAGGCCCCCACTCATGTCTCCCAACACCCCCATCCCACAGCCACCAGGGGCAGCCTCCACCAGGCCCCCACTCATGTCTCCCACCACCCCCACCCCTCAGCAGTGCAGGGGCAGCCTCCACCAGGCCCCACTCATGTCCCCTATTACCCCCACACCCCAGCAGTGCAGGGGCAGCCTCCACCAGGCCCCCACCCATGTCTACCACCACCCCCACCCTCCAGCCACCAGGGGCACCCTCCACCAGGCCCCCACTCATGTCTCCCACCACCCCCACCCCCCAGCAGTGCAGGGGCAGCCTCCACCAGGCCCCCACCCATGTCTACCACCACCCCCACCCTCCAGCCACCAGGGGCACCCCCACCAAGCCCCCACTCATGTCCAACTCATGTCTCCCACCACCCTCACCCCCTCAGCCACCAGGGGCAGCCTCCACCAAGCCCCCACTCATGTCTCCCACCACCCCCACCCCCAGCAGTGCACAGGCAGCCTCCACCAGGCTCCCACTCATGTCTCCCACCACCCCCACTCCCCAGCAGTGCAGGGGCAGCCTCCACCAGGCCCCCACCCATATCTACCCCCACCCCCACCCCCCAGCCACCAGGGGCACCATCCACCAGGCCCCCACTCACGTCTCCCACCACCCTGACCCCCCAGCAGTGCAGGGGCAGCCTCCATCAGGCCCACACCCATGTCTACCACCACCCCCACCCCCCAGCCACCAGGGACACCCTCCACCAGGCCACCACTCATGTCCAACTCATGTCTCCCACCACCCTCACCCCCCCAGCCACCAGGGGCAGCCTCCACCAAGCCCCCACTCATGTCTCCCACCACCCCCACCCCCAGCAGTGCAGGGGCAGCCTCCACCAGGCCCCCACTCATGTCTCCCACCACCCCCACCCCCCAGAGGCAGCCTCCACCAGGCCCCCATTCATGTCTCCCACCACCCCCACCCCCCAGCAGTGCAGGGGCACCCTCCACCAGGCCCCCACACATGTCCAACTCATGTCTCCCACCACCGTCACCCCCCAGCCACCAGGGGCAGCCTCCACCAAGCCCCCACTCATGTCTCCCACCACCCCCAGCCCCCAGCAGTGCAGGGGCAGCCTCCACCAGGCCCCCTCTCATGTCTCCCACCACCCCCACCCCCAGCCACCAGGGGCAGCCTCCACCAGGCCCCCACTCATGTCTCCCACCGCCCCCACCCCCCAGCAGTGCAGGGGCAGCCTCCACCAGGCCCCCACTCATGTCTCCCACCACCCCCACCCCCCAGCAGTGCAGGGGCAGCCTCCACCAGGCCCCCACTCATGTCTACCACCACCCCCACCCCCCAGCCACCAGGGGCAGCCTCCACCCGGCCCCCACTCATGTCTCCCACCACCCCCACCCCCCAGCAGTGCAGGGGCAGCCTCCACCAGGCCCCCACTCATGTCCCCTATTACCCCCACCCCCAGCAGTGCAGGGGCAGCCTCCACCAGGCCCCCACTCATGTCTCCCACCACCCTCACCCCCCAGCCACCAGGGGCAGCCTCCACCAAGCCCCCACTCATGTCCAACTCATGTCTCCCACCACCCTCACCCCCCAGCCACCAGGGGCAGCCTCCACCAAGCCCCCACTCATGTCTCCCACCACCCCCACCCCCCAGCAGTGCAGGGGCAGCCTCCACCAGGCCCCCACTCATGTCTCCCACCACCCCCACCCCCCAGCAGTGCAGGGGCAGCCTCCACCAGGCCCCCACTCATGTCTCCCACCACCCCCACCCCCCAGCAGTGCAGGGGCAGCCGCCACCAGGCCCCCATTCATGTCTCCCACCACCCCCACCCCCCAGCAGTGCAGGGCAGCCTCCACCAGGCCCCCACCCATGTCTACCACCACCCCCACCCCCCAGCCACCAGGGGCAGCCTCCACCAGGCCCCCACTCATGTCCAACTCATGTCTCCCACCCCGCTCACCCCCCAGCCACCAGGGGCAGCCTCCACCAAGCCCCCACTCATGTCTCCCACCACCCCCACCCCCCAGCCACCAGGGGCACCCTCCACCAGTCCCCCACTCATGTCCAGCTCATGTCTCCCACCACCCTCACACCCCAACCACCAGGGGCAGCCTCCACCAAGCCCCCACTCATGTCTCCCACCACCCCCACCCCCCAACAGTGCAGGGGCAGCCTCCACCACGCCCCCACCTATGTCTACCACCACCCCCATCCCCCAGCCACCAGGGGCAGCCTCCACCAGGCCCCCACTCACGTCCAACTCATGTCTCCCACCACCCTCACCCCCCAGCCACCAGGGACAGCCTCCACCAAGCCCCCACTCATGTCTCCCACCACCCCCAGCCACCAAGGGCACCCTCCACCAGGCCCCCACTCATGTCCAACTCATGTCTCCCACCACCCTCACCCCCCAGCCACCAGGGGCAGCCTCCACCAAGCCCCCACGCATGTCCCCCACCACCCCCAGCCCCCAGCAGTGCAGGGGCAGCCTCCACCAGGCCCCCACTCATGTCTCCCACCACCCCCACCCCCCAGCAGTGCAGGGGCAGCCTCCACCAGGCCCCCACTCAGGTCTCCCACCACCCCCACCCCCCAGCAGTGCAGGGGCAGCCTCCACCAGGCCCCCACTCATGTCCCCCTGCACCCCCACCCCCCAGCAGTGCAGGGGCAGCCTCCACCAGGCCCCCACTCATGTCTCCCACCACCCCCTACCCCCAGCAGACAGGGGCACCCTCCACCAGGCCCCCACTCATGTCTCCCACCACCCCCACCCCCAGCCACCAGGGGCAGCCTCCACCAGGCCCCCACTCATGTCTCCCACCACCCCCAGCCACCAGGGGCAGCCTCCACCAGGCCCCCACTCATGTCTCCCACCACCCCCAGCCACCAGGGGCACCCTCCACCAGGCTCCCACTCATGTCCAACTCATGTCTCCCACCACCCTCACCCCCCAGCCACCAGGGGCAGCCTCCGCCAAGCCCCCACTCATGTCTCCCACCACCCCCACCCCCCAGCAGTGCAGGGGCAGCCTCCACCAGGCCCCCACTCATGTCTCCCACCACCCCCACCCCCCAGCAGTGCAGGGGCAGCCTCCACCAGGCCCCCACTCATGTCTCCCACCACCCCCACCCCCCCAGCAGTGCAGGGGCAGCCTCCACCAGGCCCTCACTCATGTCCCCCTGCACCCCCACCCCCCAGCAGTGCAGGGGCAGCCTCCACCAGGCCCCCACTCATGTCTCCCAACACCCCCTACCCCCCAGCAGTCAGGGGCACCCTCCACCAGGCCCCCACTCATGTCTCCCACCACCCCCACCCCCCAGCAGTGCAGGGGCAGCCTCCACCAGGCCCCCACTCATGTCTCCCACCACCCCCACCCCCCAGCAGTGCAGGGGCAGCCTCCACCAGGCCCCCACTCATGTCTCCCAACACCCCCTACCCCCCAGCAGTCAGGGGCACCCTCCACCAGGCCCCCACTCATGTCTCCCACCACCCCCACCCCCCAGCAGTGCAGGGGCAGCCTACACCAGGCCTCCACCCATGTCTACCACCACCCCCACCCCCCAGTCACCAGGGGCAGCCTCCACCAGGCCCTCACTCATGTCCCCCTGCACCCCCACCCCCCAGCAGTGCAGGGGCAGCCTCCACCAGGCCCCCACTCATGTCTCCCACCACCCCCACCCCCCAGCAGTGCAGGGGCAGCCTCCACCAGGCCCCCACTCATGTCTCCCACCACCCCCACCCCCCAGCAGTGCAGGGGCAGCCTCCACCAGGCCCCCACTCATGTCTACCACCACCCCACCCCCCAGCCACCAGGGGCAGCCTCCACCAGGCCCCCACTCATGTCTCCCACCACCCCCACCCCCCAGCAGTGCAGGGGCAGCCTCCACCAGGCCCCCACTCATGTCCTCTATTACCCCCACCCCCAGCAGTGCAGGGGCAGCCTCCACCAGGCCCCCACTCATGTCTCCCACCACCCTCACCCCCCAGCCACCAGGGGCAGCCTCCACCAAGCCCCCACTCATGTCCAAATCATGTCTCCCACCACCCTCACCCCCCAGCCACCAGGGGCAGCCTCCACCAAGCCCCCACTCATGTCTCCCACCACCCCATCCCCCAGCAGTGCAGGGGCAGCCTCCACCAGGCCCCCACTCATGTCTCCCACCACCCCCACCCCCCAGCAGTGCAGGGGCAGCCTCCACCAGGCCCCCACTCATGTCTCCCACCACCCCCACCCCCCAGCAGTGCAGGGGCAGCCGCCACCAGGCCCCCATTCATGTCTCCCACCACCCCCACCCCCCAGCAGTGCAGGGGCAGCCGCCACCAGGCCCCCATTCATGTCTCCCACCACCCCCACCCCCCAGCAGTGCAGGGGCAGCCGCCACCAGGCCCCCATTCATGTCTCCCACCACCCCCACCCCCCAGCAGTGCAGGGCAGCCTCCACCAGGCCCCCACCCATGTCTACCACCACCCCCACCCCCCAGCCACCAGGGGCACCCTCCACCAGTCCCCCACTCATGTCCAGCTCATGTCTCCCACCACCCTCACCCCCCAACCACCAGGGGCAGCCTCCACCAAGCCCCCACTCATGTCTCCCACCACCCCCACCCCCCAACAGTGCAGGGGCAGCCTCCACCACGCCCCCACCTATGTCTACCACCACCCCCATCCCCCAGCCACCAGGGGCAGCCTCCACCAGGCCCCCACTCATGTCCAACTCATGTCTCCCACCACCCTCACCCCCCAGCCACCAGGGACAGCCTCCACCAAGCCCCCACTCATGTCTCCCACCACCCCCAGCCACCAAGGGCACCCTCCACCAGGCCCCCACTCATGTCCAACTCATGTCTCCCACCACCCTCACCCCCCAGCCACCAGGGGCAGCCTCCACCAAGCCCCCACGCATGTCCCCCACCACCCCCACCCCCCAGCAGTGCAGGGGCAGCCTCCACCAGGCCCCCACTCATGTCTCCCACCACCCCCACCCCCCAGCAGTGCAGGGGCAGCCTCCACCAGGCCCCCACTCATGTCTCCCACCACCCCCACCCCCCAGCAGTGCAGGGGCAGCCTCCACCAGGCCCCCACTCATGTCCCCCTGCACCCCCACCCCCCAGCAGTGCAGGGGCAGCCTCCACCAGGCCCCCACTCATGTCTCCCACCACCCCCTACCCCCAGCAGACAGGGGCACCCTCCACCAGGCCCCCACTCATGTCTCCCACCACCCCCACCCCCCAGCCACCAGGGGCAGCCTCCACCAGGCCCCCACTCATGTCCAACTCATGTCTCCCACCACCCTCACCTCCCAGCCACCAGGGGCAGCCTCCACCAAGCCCCCACTCATGTCTCCCACCACCCCCAGCCACCAGGGGCACCCTCCACCAGGCTCCCACTCATGTCCAACTCATGTCTCCCACCGCCCTCACCCCCCAGCCACCAAGGGCAGCCTCTGCCAAGCCCCCACTCATGTCTCCCACCACCCCCACCCCCCAGCAGTGCAGGGGCAGCCTCCACCAGGCCCCCACTCATGTCTCCCACCACCCCCACCCCCCAGCAGTGCAGGGGCAGCCTCCACCAGTCCCCCACTCATGTCTCCCACCACCCCCACCCCCCCAGCAGTGCAGGGGCAGCCTCCACCAGGCCCTCACTCATGTCCCCCTGCACCCCCACCCCCCAGCAGTGCAGGGGCAGCCTCCACCAGGCCCCCACTCATGTCTCCCAACACCCCCTACCCCCCAGCAGTCAGGGGCACCCTCCACCAGGCCCCCACTCATGTCTCCCACCACCCCCACCCCCCAGCAGTGCAGGGGCAGCCTCCACCAGGCCTCCACCCATGTCTACCACCACCCCCACCCCCCAGCCACCAGGGGCAGCCTCCACCAGGCCCCCACTCATGTCCCCTATTACCCCCACCCCCCAGCAGTGCAGGGGCAGCCTCCACCAGGCCCCCACTCATGTCTCCCACCACCCCCATCCCACAGCCACCAGGGGCAGCCTCCACCAGGCCTCCACCAAGCCCCCACTCATGTCTCACACCACCCCCACCTCCCAGCCACCAGGGGCACCCTCCATCAGGCCCCCACCCATGTCTACCACCACCCCCACCCCCCAGCCACCAGGGGCACCATCCACCAGGCCCCCACTCATGTCTCCCTCCACCCCCACCCCCCAGCAGTGCAGGGACAGCCTCCACCAGGCCCCCACTCATGTCACCCACCAACCCCTACCCCCCAGCAGTCAGGGGCACCCTCCACCAGGCCCCCACTCATGTCCAACTCATCTCTCCCACCACCCCCACCCCCCAGCCGTGCGATTTGCCTGGGTACGCGTACTTCGGGGTGCGCGGGAAGTTCCACACGCGATTGGCCTGGGTATGTGTACCTAGGGGTGCGCGGGAAGTTCCACACGCGATTAGCCTGGGTACGTGTACTTCGGGGTGTGCGCGAACTTCCACATGCGATTTGCCTGGGTACGTGTACTATGGGGTGCGTGGGAAGTTCCACACGCGATTAGCCTGGGTACATGTACTTCGGGGTGCGCGTGAACTTCCACACGCGATTTGCCTGGGTACGTGTACTACGGGGTGCACGGGAGTTTCACACGCGATTAGCCTGGGTACGTGTACTTCGGGGTGCGCGGGAAGTCCCACACGCGATTGGCCTGGGTACGTGTACTTCGGGGTGCGCGTGAACTTCCACATGCGATTGGGCCTGTGAGAGTGGGTTACATGTATTCCAGGGGTGGGCGGGAATATTTACCCACGACTGTGCCTGTGAGAGCGTGCTACGTGTATTCCTGGGGTGGGCGGGAAGATTCACACGTTCGCCTACGACGTGCCGAAAAATGGTCCAATCCTGAGACACGTACGCCAGCATAAAGCAGGCGTACGTCGACCCACGCCGCATAAAAGTGCACGCAAACAACAAACAAGCTCATACGCCAGGATGAATATACCATTCCTAGCAGCAGTGGCCGTGAGTTACCAAAGGAGGAGGAGGATAGTGAGGGCCCGAATTTTCACTCCCAGAACCAGCCTTTTTGGGATGCCTGATGACCAGGTGTGTGGGAGGTACAGGTTTCCTCTACACATAATACTGGACCTGGTCAGTGAGTGGGAGGATGACCTCACATCACCCACCTTGTGCTCCCAAGCACTCACCCCCCTGGAGAAGGTCCTCAATGTACTGCACTTCTTGGCCACAGGATCATTTCAGCGGACAAGTGCCATAGTGGGTGGGGTGTCACAGGCCACGCAGTCACGCTGCCTACACCAGGTCTTGAACATCATCACTGCACGCCCATCAGTCCGTAGGCACATATACCTGCCCAGGACACCTGCAGAAGGCAGGCTGCCACCCTCGATTTCTACGGTGTGGCACAATTCCCAAAAGTGCTAGGTGCCATTGACTGCACCCATGTGGCACTACGTCCCCCCAGGGCATCTGAGCACATCTATAGGAACCGCAAGCACTGGCATTCCATCAACGTGCAGGTAGTATATAATGCTAAGGGAATCATCACCTCAGTATATGTCAACTATCCAGGGTCCACCCACGACAGCTTCATTTACCGAATGTCTACCCTAAGCCGGGACCTAGAAGCTGGGCGGCATGGCGATACATGACTGCTTGGTGAGTATGAATGCCACTGCACATGCATGCATGTCAGATGCAGAGTTATGTCACTACCCCACTAATGATACCCATCACCTCCTCACCAGGGGACAGTGCCTACCCTCTGAGCACCCACATGATGACGCCAATTCGGAACCCCATCACGCCTCCAGAGGTAAGATACAACACAGCCCATATTGCAACCCGGGGCATAGTGGAGCGCACATTCGGAGTGCTCAAGTCTTGCTTTTGCTTCCTTGACCGTTCTGGCGGGCAGCTGTTAGTGTGCAGGATCATAGTGGCAGCATGTGCCCTGCACAATGTTGCAACACGCCGGGGCCTGGCCGTGGACATGGTGGTGCCCCCACATCCCCAACCACATGCACGCCCGCTGCGCATGGGAGGGGAGAGGGCACGGGGTGAGGCAGCCCGTACGTAGCTGGTGGCTAATTACTTCACATAGAAATCACACCCCAGTGGAGTGCACACAGGCCTGGCACATACCATCTGATAAGCAATGATGACTCGACCTGACAATTAAGACGAACAAAGGGACTGTCAACTGTCAGAACCATAGCAGCCTGAGATTGTTCATGTGGAAGTGTCACAATGTGTGCATCCCTACCTACACAAACACCACCAATGCAGTGTCATGAAAAGACACTTCTATGCTACAGAAATGAATACCCACTTGCAAAATACTACATGAAAACAGTGCCATGTCACCCACCCCCTCCCCGGCACGGCAACACAACACACCATGGCATGTCATGCAATGTGAGAGGAAAGAAATTAATCCCCACAACATGCCCCAAGTGTTAGCAGCTACAGTGTCCCTAATGGAAACATGTCCACACATGAAATGCTCAGAGTAATGCAGGACCTACAACCCACATTACCACATACTTACCAAGAATACCAATCACCTACACAACCTCCAACCTACCTTAAACATGACATTACAGACTTAAAAATTAGCTAGCCTCACCACCTGATGATGACAGCCCTCCGAACACTTCCAAGTATACAGTGTTAGCGCCACGCAAGAGTGTAGGTGCACTGCTTACAACATGGACTCCAGTTCCAAGGTGGACCGCATTGTGAAGACATGAGGAATGGACCTGCAAATATGGAGGATGAGATGGATGCAGAGGCACATATCAATACACCACGCAGTGTACAATACAACAGCAATATGCACTATGAATGTATACACAGTATTGACTACAGACTGCCCACACAGCTCATGGGAGTCCAATGTCACCATGTACGTCAATGTCACTTGGGCACACCCTTTGCAAGCCCATGGAAACGGGAAGCAGGAGGGGTGTGTGTGACAAAAACCCAAGCATCTGAACCAAATCCATGACAAGCCTGCATGTGCCCAGCCACAATGCAGCGTATGCCCACGGGAGCCACACAAGGCAACACACTGTCCCAAAAAAAAAAAATAATAAATTAAAAAAAAAAATCAAAAATGGCCATTAATGGGCCCGGGGGGTTGGGGAGGCCACCCAGGAGGTCCGAGGACAGGGTGCACACCAAAACCCACCTGTGTGGATCTTGCGAAAAAAAAACACCTCCATGGGCTCATGGCCTACACGGCTACCCTATTGTGAGAGTATCACTGCTGTCGCTATCCTCACCCTCTGCAGCTGCATCCGGAGGTGGTGGCACTATGGGAGGCAGCCCATGCAAAGCCCTAGTCTGTTCCTCCATGGCTGCAAGCATGCGGGTGTGGTAGGTCTCGTTCTGGAGGATAAGTGTGCGGAGGTCCCTATGCAACAACTCACGGGATGCCCGGACCTCCGCCCTAGTTGCCTGCATTTCAGCTGAGAGTGTACGGGTAAGATGCTCCAGCTGCTGTTCTGTCCTTCGGTTTGTTGAAGCCTCAAGCTCAACCAGAGTCGTCCTGAGGTGAAGGAGTTCCAGCTCAGGGCTTCCCTGTGGCCCTGGGACTCTATGGAGATGGCTTCCTGCAGAGTCGCCAGTGCCGCCCGCCTGTCCCTGTCGGACGCCAACATGTCCTCCCTGTGTGACTGGCAGATGGAGTAGGTTGCCTGCTGTAGTCGCTCCATCAGCCTTTCGGGGGGGACAATGGAAGTGGCCACCCTATCCATGGCCTGAGCCATCATCTCTGATGATGCTGCCTGTTGGGCTGCCATACCGTAAATGGATTGCTCCCATGCGGTATTGCCAGGTGGCGGACGGCCACCACGTCGGCGGGCACCACACCTGTCTGAGGCAAGGCGAACTGCGCCTTGCTGTGCCGGCACTGCCTGAGGCTGCAGGACTGCATTCCCCCTCTGATCTGCTGGCCCAGGAACAGGATCAGATGTCGCGGAGTGTGACCCTGCATCCGTAACCACCAAAGGCGTACCTGCCAACACTGACATCCCCATTGAGGGTTCTAACCCTGGTGCAGGTGGGTCGGACAGAACATAATCCCTCCCAGGAACACTCACCTGCGACGGCACGTAGGTCTCATCATCCGAATCAACACCTGAGTACAGCTCGGGGGAGGTGCAGCCAGAGACACCCCTTGAGAGCACGACCTGCAGCAGTTGTGGGTTCTCACCCACCACCACACCACGTCCCTCACTGGTGGTCGGTCGGCCCTCAGACCCCTCCTGGGTCTGCACCATCTCCACAACCCCAGCAGTATCAGGTGCGTCTTCCCCTGCAAAGACATAAAAGAAAACAAATGGAAACAGGCATTAGCACTATGGCACACAATGAGGGCTGAGAGGCTACAGAAACAGTACTTGATTGACACATGTCCCACATGACTAAAACACTCCCATGCATGCACCGTCACTGCGTGTGATGGGAGACAGATGGCACACATTGATGACACCAAGATGGAAGATGAACACATTTGCTGCATGCTGCCTAGCAGTGGCATCACACATTGGCCAGTGATTGGCAAGTCAAATACACATGCCATCACACAGATGGCATGTACCCTAGCCGTGAAGAGGGAGAGGATGTCACCAATTGTTCATTCAGTCCAGTTTGTTCATATGATTGATTATTTTCATTGTAATGGTTCAACTGTTTAACATGCAGCTGCCAGTCAAAAATGGTCCTATAGCACAGGGACATGTCCAAACTAATCACGTCCACGAAACTGAGCCAGTCCACTGTACCATAGCCATGTCAGACATGTGACAATAGGACTGAGAAATCCCGATTAAAAGTGGTGGTATGCAAACAATCTGCATGAATAAACAGAGGTAAATAAGCAACAGTGTAGTGGCAATATGACACTCCAAGGGCAACTGGTGTGGTGTTGGGCTGGATGTCTAATGTTGGCCGAAGGGATGCTGCTATACCCAAATGCTGTTGCCAAGAATGTTTAGGAAGAGGCACATGGGTGAGCCGAACCACTCAGGCACACACACCCTCCCCTGGCACCCAAACAGAAGCCCTCCCACACACACCATGCACATGGATGACACACACATGCATGTGCACTCACCGGACAATGCCTCGTAATCTGCCACTTCTCCCACGCCTTGGATCTGTTCCTCCGTGACGTAGGTCCCAGCAACCTGCTCATGTCGTCTGCTGGAGACCCACCTCCAGTTACTAGAGTTGCGGCATGACTTGAGGCCAGCTTATTCTTTGCCCTGCGCTTCAGGTCATTCCAGCGCTTGTAGCAATCATTAGCTGTGCGCCTCATGATTCCAAGGGCACTTATGATGTCCGCAATGGTCTGCCAGTGTGCCTGATGTTGTGCAGGTGTGGTCTTGGATCCTGCAACAATCACAATTGCATTCAGTTCGGCCTCATTGAAGTTGGGCTTCCTTGACGGGCCGGACTGTGTAGCCGTGTCTGGGGCATCAGCCTCTACTGGACGAGCACTCTTCCTCTTCCGCTTGGAAGGTGGTGGGGATCCGGAGTGTCCTGCGCCGCTCTGGACACCAGGGGCAGGAGCGTGGGATTGCACACTCAGCATGGGAGTTGCTGCAGGCATTATCTCAAGTGTGATGGTGTCAGGGGGAATGTCAGCATGATGGACTTGGACCGACACTGTCCTGGATGGGTGTGTGAGAGGTGGGGTGGATGGAGCCGCAGCTGCCCCTGCAGCCTCCCCAGCCTGCCTACACGGGGCAGCAGATGACCTAGCTGCCCCTGATCCACGTGGCCTGATGACACCAACGTTCACCGGCGCACGTGGCCTAGACCTGCTGACCTGGAAGTCAGCCATGGAGTCACCCTGTGCCAGGTCTGGTTCCACAGTGGGCTGGTCCAACAAGGGCTGAGCATGGATGGTGTCAGCCACGGTAACCTCAACCACGGGGGGGGCATGGGTGTCCCTGACTGCTCCTCCACACATGGGTGGCTAGGGGCACCCTGCAAGACACAGCCACGTCCCCTACCGGATCCACCACGGCCACCACTTGGGGCTCGGCCACCTTTGCCACCCTTACGGCTTGTTCGCCTCCCAGCCATGGCACTGATGTTATTGTGCATATGGGAGTCGATGTGAACTATTGTCCTGGGCAATTGGGGGTCAAAGGGGTTGGGTACCAGATGGTAATCGTACCCTAGTGCTCTAGCAAGGCTGTATGTCACCCCTGGGGAAAGATGACGGGTCACGCAACGCACAGGCACCCCAAAAAAGCAAAGTAAGGTGCACGCAACCCCTCCTAGACCACGTGCGTGGAAAAATAAACCTGCACTACGCTGTGGCGCCCAGGAACACAAGAATGAATGTATGCGTGTCACACGCAGCCTAGAATGACCTCTAAAGGGGTACGCGACACACGGGGCAAGCACAGATGTTAAATACGTGCGCGACTCACCGTCCGCCAGGAACAAAAGCATGAAAAATATGCACGTGTGCGCGTTGGCAACATCCCCGCCAAAAGAAGAATTATATGCTGTCTGAGGAGACAGGACAACAGTAGTAGGGAACGCTGTTTGAGGAAACAGGCCCAGGAAAAAGAGGAAAAGAGAAAAAGCTGTCAGAGGTAACAGGGAGTACGAACTGGAAACGCCGTGAAGTAAATCGCGTGTGAACCGACAAGAAGTACAGATTTCACCCACTCGCTCTCCACGAAAAGCAAGTACAAGGAAATGGCGTTCTACACGTACCTTTTATACACACGTCACAGTCGCGCATACGCAATGAGGACATTTCCACCAATTACGCGCTTTGACACTCGGACGTGTATCTCTTCATTTTTACACGCGCCATTCTCTACGGCCATGCGCGTGATGTCACAGCTGCGCATGGTGGCCTTTGGCCCAATTAAATCGCATATGCGAGCAAACGTGGTAAAACTGCACGTCCGAGTGTCATCGCGTGTAATCGGAGGGAAGTGAGCGTACACGCGATTGGCCTGGGTTTGTGTATTTCTGGGGTGCACAGGAAGTTCCACACGCGATTGGTGGAAATCCACGTGTGCTCTGTCATCACGTGTAATCAGGGAAACACCCGCGCGCCTCACGTCACAGACGCGCTCATGCGCTAAGGGCCTTTGGTCCAATAAAATCGCATATGCGTGCTGACGTGCATACGCGCTAAGGGCCTTTCCTCGATTTACACGTAGACGTGCAGGATTTTCACGTGCCAAATCACTCCGTATCAAGCTGGCCACGCGTAAGCACACGGAAGACCACGCTCCTGCCCAAAAGGCCGAATGACTGCCCCCCAGAGCCCCGAGCAGCCTCCCACGAGCCATCTGCTGCTGCCTGCCTGCCTGCTGCCACCGTGCCCTGGCATTTGGTGCCTGCACATCAGCCATCTGCAGGGGTCCATTTGCTGTGTCCACCCCTGCTGGAACAGAAGACTTCCGACTGGGATACCATCGCTCCACAGCCCAGCCCCAGGACCCAGTTGCCCACCCACTCCTGCCTCTGGGGTTGCCATGTCGGGCACTGCAACATCTGGCAGCACTGGCAACCCCCGGCCAGAGAGGCAGAGGGGCACCAGCTTCACTGCCACCGAAGTTGGTGTCCTGGTGGAGCAAGTCCTGGGGCAGTATGATGCCCTCTTCGGAAGTAAGCGCGCCAACAAGGAAGGACGGACTCAGATCTGGACGGACATCGTGACTGCCATCAACGCGGAGGGGGTGGCAGTCTGCGACTACCAACATGTCAAGAAGCGCTGGGATGACTGCAGGTCCAGGACCCTCTTGAAGGCCCTGCGCCTCGTGGAGGGGGGCCGGGGCCGCATGAGTACCATCCAGATGAGGGTCCTGGAACGCGTAGGCCCAGCGCTCCACGGCCAAGTCCTTGAGAGGCAGACCCGTCTGGAGTTGAGCGGTAAGTGGCCAAGCATTGCTGTGTGAGACAGGGCATGTCGCAGTGTGCTGGTTGTCTGATACTTGCCTGTATGTGTGACATAGCCCATGTATGCATGTGTGTGTGCAGGGACTTCATGCATGTGAGACCAGTAATGTGTGAACCACACGGTTGGTGCATGTGTTCAAATGCAACATGGGTTGCCCTATGCGGAATGGCCACATGAAAGCATGCCAGTCTCTGTTCCTGGACATGGGTGAGGGATGGGTGCTGATGCCATGTACATGTATGCTGTCCATGTCTGTGTGTCTGACCTGCGTGTCTGTGACTTGTGAATGCCAGGGATGCATGACACATGTCTGTCGCAATGTTCCGGTTCACTGATGCAGCCTAGTCATCCTTGTATCCACTGTGTCTGTGGTGTACGAGGCCAGATGGATGAAACTAGGGTGAAGTGTGTGCATGTGATAGGCATGGCACATGATGCATGTGAGTTCCAAAACAACAGTGTATGTTTCAAGAATCACTTGGACATGTATGCTAATGTCCATAGCATGCGCCATGCCTGTTACCGCATGTGTTTTATCTGCACTGAGCCATGTGTTGTGGAGGGACATGATGGAAGTGATCTTTGACAGTGCCACTCATCTGCTATTGCTTCCTGTCAAGGGGACCATTGTACAGTACCCTGATGCTTGTGTTCTATGTCTCCCTCTACACAGCACCACGTGAAGAAGAGGGCGGAGACGGCTCTGTGGAGCAAAGCGGCGGGGATGCCCCCACGGCTGCAGCGGAAGGGGTGGGTGAGCCCCCACAGGGGCTTGCAACGGCGGAAGACGGGGTGGAGCCATCCAGGTTGGTGGTTTCCACAGAGGAGGAGGAGGCCACTACTGAGGCGCACATGGGGCCTGGTGGGGGCATCCCTGCTGGTGCAAGTGTTGCAGTCCAGGGGCAGGGGCAGGAGGCAGCACAGGTCGCCGTGGAGGGGCCTGTGCATGTCACTGTCACTGACACTGTGACTGCACCACCATGCACCAGCGGGGATGCCCCATCCCAGGCCCATCCGCAGGTAGGGGGGATGTCCATGTCATCTGACTCCCCTCCACCTGCGTACGAGGGGACCCCTGGCCGTATGGAGAAGGTCCTGATTGGTGTCGCGTTGCGCACAGGTGCAATTCGTGATGAGGTGCGTGCTTCCCGGGAGGAGCATGCACGTCATCACGGAGAGCACCGTGCCGACGTGGCCCAGTTGGGAAGTAAGCGCGCCAACAAGGAAGGACGGACTCAGATCTGGACGGACATCGTGACTGCCATCAACGCGGAGGGGGTGGCAGTCCGCGACTACCAACATGTCAAGAAGCGCTGGGATGACTGCAGGTCCAGGACCCTCTTGAAGGCCCTGCGCCTCGTGGAGGGGGGCCGGGGCCGCATGAGTACCATCCAGATGAGGGTCCTGGAACGCGTAGGCCCAGCGCTCCACGGCCAAGTCCTTGAGAGGCAGACCCGTCTGGAGTTGAGCGGTAAGTGGCCAAGCATGATGGAAGTGATCTTTGACAGTGCCACTCATCTGCTATTGCTTCCTGTCAAGGGGACCATTGTACAGTACCCTGATGCTTGTGTTCTATGTCTCCCTCTACACAGCACCACGTGAAGAAGAGGGCCGAGACGGCTCTGTGGAGCAAAGCGGCGGGGATGCCCCCACGGCTGCAGCGGAAGGGGTGGGTGAGCCCCCACAGGGGCTTGCAACGGCGGAAGACGGGGTGGAGCCATCCAGGTTGGTGGTTTCCACAGAGGAGGAGGAGGCCGCTACTGAGGCGCACATGGGGCCTGGTGGGGGCATCCCTGCTGGTGCAAGTGTTGCAGTCCAGGGGCAGGGGCAGGAGGCAGCACAGGTCACCGTGGAGGGGCCTGTGCATGTCACTGTCCCTGACACTGTGACTGCACCACCATGCACCAGCAGGGATGCCCCATCCCAGGCCCATCCGCAGGTAGGGGGGATGTCCATGTCATCTGACTCCCCTCCACCTGCGTACGAGGGGACCCCTGGCCGTATGGAGAAGGTCCTGATTGGTGTCGCGTTGCGCACAGGTGCAATTCGTGATGAGGTGCGTGCTTCCCGGGAGGAGCATGCACGTCATCACGGAGAGCACCGTGCCGACGTGGCCCAGTTGGGAACGGCCATGGTCGGGGGTTTCCTACATGTGTTGGCCAATCTGGCGACCCTCTCCTCCTCTGTGGAGACTATGCACCAGTCGTTCTCCATGCCGTCTTCCGGCCCAGATGCCACCAGGGCCCGCTGTGGACCTGCCCCAACCAATGCAGCCGCCTCGGTGGGGATCCCATCCCTGCCACAGTCGGGAGTCGGAGGTCCAGCAGGGGTGGACACACCAGCAACTGGACCCCAGCAGATGGAGGATGTGACGGCATCATCGGGCAGGGCACGTGCACGACGGCGTCGGTGGATACCATCAGCCTGGATGCCGTCGTGCTGGCACAGGCAGTTGCGTCGGAGGCAGCGGCAGGCTCGACGTGGGAGGCATCATGGCTCAGGGCCATCAACATCAGGGGTGCAGGCATCGGCCGGAGGGCAGGAGAACCCTATAATGGGAGTGGCTTCCGTGTGGGAGCGGTTGGGCCAGCGGATAGGTGCGGAGCGGCAGCGGGCAGAGGAGGAACGGCTCACAATGGTCAGGGCGGAGAACTCCATGCGGAGGGCGCTGAGGCGGGCTGAGTGCCTCGAGGGTCTTCGCAGGGAGTTGGAGCTGGACACTGCTTTATCCCTGCGAGACCTCGGGGACAGGGAACATGCTCGCCTCCAAGCCATTGAACAGGAGTTCGATGATGCCCTGGCCCATGACAACATCCAGTGAGCCGTTGGACTAGCCCGCTGCCCATATAAATAGTTATGTAGTTAGTGTTAGGTTTCCTTTGTTTTTGCATTTTCTTTGGACCTTTTGGACAATGGGCCACATTTTTGTATATAGTTATTTTTTATTAGGTAGTGTTGTTAGATAGGTTTAATTTCCTTTGTTGGGATCATGGACCCTGGCTTGTTCACCTGTACATAGTTCACTGTTGGATTTTCTTTTCTTTTTACTATTTACCCATGGAGCAATGGCTTTCAATTATAATTTCACATTGGATTTTCTTTTCTGGACTGTGACTTTGGACACCATTCCTTTGGATTCTGAATTTTGGTTTTGCATTTTTTCATGGACATGCTTCTTTTTACTTTTTTACATTCCCATTTCTGATAGTTTTTTGATTCAATTCTTGTTTTCTTTAATACATATTTTTAGATCAAACTTCAATGTGTAGTATCATCTCATTGGTTTCATGCATATCATGATATGTGTTTGGAGATTCACTGACACCCATTGGGTGTATGTGAGGGACATGTGTTCGTTTCCAAACTTGCAATTGCAGTTCTATCATGTTATTTCCATTTCTGAGTGGGTGGATGCAATACTCGGGTGGGTGTTTTGCATTTGGAGGCTGACCATAGGGACCGGGGATCTAGATTGTGATGACATGTTGGCTGGGGAACATGAGTTGGACATGAGTGGGGGCCTGCTGGCAGGTGCCCCACAGTGCTGGGGGGTGGGGGTGCAGGGGGACATGAGTTGGACATGAGTGGGGGCCTGCTGGCAGGTGCCCCACGGTGCTGGGGGGTTGGGGTGCAGGGGAACATGAGTTGGACATGAGTGGGGGCCTGCTGGCAGGTGCCCCACAGTGCTGGTGGGTGGAGGTGCAGGGGGACATGAGTTGGACATGAGTGGGGGCCTGCTGGCAGGTGTCCCCACAGTGCTGGGGAGTGGGGGTGGTGGGAGACATGAGTGGGGGCCTGGTGGAGGGTGCCCCTGGTGGCTGGGGGGTGGGGATGCAGGGGGACATGAGTGGGGGCCTGGTGGAGGGTGCCCCTGGTGGCTGGGGGGTGGGGATGCAGGGGGACATGAGTGGGGGCCTGGTGGAGGCTGCCCCTGCACTGCTGGGGGGTGGGGGTGCAGGGGGACATGAGTGGGGGCCTGGTGGAGGCTGCCCCTGTACTGCTGGGGGGTGGGGGTGCAGGGGGACATGAGTGGGGGCCTGGTGGAGGCTGCCCCTGCACTGCTGGGGGGTGGGGGTGGTGGGAGACATGAGTGGGGGCCTGGTGGTATCTGCCCCTGGTGGCTGGGGGGTGGGGGTGCAGGGGGACATGTGTGGGGGCCTGGTGGAGGCTGCCCCTGCACTGCTGGGGGGTGGGGGTGCAGGGGGACATGAGTGGGGGCCTGGTGGAGGCTGCCCCTGCACTGCTGGGGGGTGGTGGTGCAGGGGGACATGAGTGGGGGCCTGGTGGAGGCTGCCCCTGCACTGCTGGGGGGTGGGGGTGGTGGGAGACATGAGTGGGGGCCTGGTGGTATCTGCCCCTGGTGGCTGGGGGGTGGGGGTGGTGGTAGACATGGATGGGGGCCTGGTTGAGGCTGCCCCTGCACTGCTGGGGGGTGGGGGTGGTGGGAGACATGAGTGGGGGCCTCGTGGAGGCTGCCCCTGGTGGCTGGGGGGTGGGGGTGCAGGGGGAAATGAATGGGGGCCTGGTGGAGGCTGCCCCTGCACTGCTGGGGGGTGGGGGTGGTGGGAGACATGTGTGGGGGCCTGGTGGTATCTGCCCCTGGTGGCTGGGGGGTGGGGGTGCAGGGGGACATGAGTGGGTGCCTGGTGGAGGCTGCCCCTGCACTGCTGGGGGGTGGGGGTGCAGGGGGACATGAGTGGGGGCCTGGTGGAGGCTGCCCCTGCACTGCTGGGGGGTGGGGGTGCAGGGGGACATGAGTGGGGGCCTGGTGGTGGCTGCCCCTGCACTGCTGGGGGGTGGGGGTGCAGGGGGACATGAGTGGGGGCCTGGTGGAGGCTGCCCCTGCACTGCTGGGGGGTGGGGGTGCAGGGGGACATGAGTGGGGGCCTGGTGGAATCTGCCCCTGGGGGGTGGGGGGTGGGGGTGGTGGTAGACATGGGTGGGGGCCTGGTGGAGGCTGCCCCTGCACTGCTGGGGGGTGGGGGTGGTGGGAGACATGAGTGGGGGCCTGGTGGAGGCTGCCCCTGCACTGCTGGGGGGTGGGGTGCAGAGGGACATGAGTGAGGGCCTGGTGGAGGCTGCCCCTGCACTGCTGGGGGGTGGGGGTGGTGGGAGACATGAGTGGGGGCCTGGTGGTATCTGCCCCTGGTGGCTGGGGGGTGGGGGTGCAGGGGGACATGAGTGGGGGCCTGGTGGAGGCTGCCCCTGCATTGCTGGGGGGTGGGGGTGCAGGGGGACATGAGTGGGGGCCTGGTGGAGGCTGCCCCTGCACTGCTGGGGGGTGGGGGTGCAGGGGGACATGAGTGGGGGCCTGGTGGAATCTGCCCCTGCACTGCTGGGGGGTGGGGGTGCAGGGGGACATGAGTGGGGGCCTGGTGGAGGCTGCCCCTGCACTGCTGGGGGGTGGGGGTAATAGGGGACATGAGTGGGGGCCTGGTGGAGGCTGCCCCGTCACTGCTGGGGAGTGGGGGTAATAGGGGACATGAGTGGGGGCCTGGTGGAGGCTGCCCCTGGTGGCTGGGGGGTGGGGGTGGTGGGAGACATGAGTGGGGGCCTGGTGGAGGCTGCCCCTGCACTGCTGGGGGGTGAGGGTGGTGGGAGACATGAGTGGGGGCCTGGTGGAGGCTGCCCCTGCACTGATGGGGGGTGGGGGTGCAGGGGGACATGAGTGGGGGCCTGGTGGAATCTGACCCTGGTGGCTGGGGGGTGGGGGTAATAGGGGACATGAGTGGGGGCCTGGTGGAGGCTGCCCCTGGTGGCTGAGGGGTGGGGGTGGTGGGAGACATGAGTGGGGGCCTGGTGGAAGCTGCCCCTGCACTGCTGGGGGGTGGGGGTGGTGGGAGACATGAGTGGGGGCCTGGTAGAGGCTGCCCCTGGTGGCTGGGGGGTGGGGGTGCAGGGGGACATGAGTGGGGGCCTGGTGGAGGCTGCCCCTGCACTGCTGGGGGGTGGGGGTGCAGGGGGACATGAGTGGGGGCCTGGTGGAGGCTGCCCCTGCACTGCTGGGGGGTGGGGGGGTGGGAGACATGTGTGGGGGCCTGGTGGAGGCTGCCCCTGCACTGCTGGGGGGTGGGGGTGGTGGGAGACATGAGTGGGGGCCTGGTGGTATCTGCCCCTGGTGGCTGGGGGGAGGGGGTGCAGGGGGACATGTGTGGGGGCCTGGTGGAGGCTGCCCCTGCACTGCTGGGGGGTGGGGGTGCAGGGGGACATGAGTGGGGGCCTGGTGGAGGCTGCCCCTGCACTGCTGGGGGGTGGGGGTGCAGGGGGACATGAGTGGGGGCCTGGTGGAGGCTGCCCCTGCACTGCTGGGGGGTGGGGGTAATAGGGGACATGAGTGGGGGCCTGGTGGAAGCTGCCCCTGGTGGCTGAGGGGTGGGGGTGGTGGGAGACATGAGTGGGGGCCTGGTGGAGGCTGCCCCTGGTGGCTGGGGGGTGGGGGTGCAGGGGGACATGAGTGGGGGCCTGGTGGAGGCTGCCCCTGCACTGCTGGGGGGTGGGGGTGCAGGGGGACATGAGTGGGGGCCTGGTGGAGGCTGCCCCTGCACTGCTGGGGGGTGGGGGTGGTGGGAGACATGAGTGGGGGCCTGGTGGAGGCTGCCCCTGCACTGCTGGGGGGTGGGGGTGGTGGGAGACATCAGTGGGGGCCTGGTGGTATCTGCCCCTGGGGGGTGGGGGTGCAGGGGGACATGTGTGGGGGCCTGGTGGAGGCTGCCCCTGCACTGCTGGGGGGTGGGGGTGCAGGGGGACATGAGTGGGGGCCTGGTGGAGGCTGCCCCTGCACTGCTGGGGGGTGGGGGTGCAGGGGGACATGAGTCGGGGCCTGGTGGAGGCTGCCCCTGCACTGCTGGGGGGTGGGGGTGGTGGTAGAGATGGATGGGGGCCTGGTGGAGGCTGCCCCTGCATTGCTGGGGGGTGGGGGTGGTGGGAGACATGAGTGGGGGCCTGGTGAAGGCTGCCCCTGGTGGCTGGGGGGTGGGGGTACAGGGGGACATGAGTGGGGCCTGGTGGAGGCTGTCCCTGCACTGCTGGGGGGTGGGGGTGGTGGGAGACATGCATTGTTGATCAGTAGTGCAAGGTGACATGTGGGTTGGCTGGGGGGCATGCCCATGGTGGATGGGCTGCGTGCGGGACATGAGCAGGGGTGCAGGGTAGTCCCCCGTGGTGTGGGCTGCCTGCAGGGGCCGTGGAGGTTGTAGAGCGAACACCTGGGAGGACCCACACGGCCAATCGCGTGTGGAACTTCCCGCGCACCCCTGGAATACATGTACCTTCCTCGCACTGGGCCAATCGCGTATGGAACTTCCCACGCACCCCTGAAATACACGTACCCTGCTGAAATCGCGTGTGGAACTTCCCGTGCACCCCTGGAATACACGTACCCTGCTCGCACGGGGCCAATCGCGTGTGGAACTTCCCGCGCACCTCTGAAATACACGTACCCTGATGGAATCACGTGTGGAACTTCCCGGGCACCCCTGAAATACACGTACCCTGCTGAAATCGCATGTGGAACTTCCCGCACACCCCTGAAATACACGTACCCTGCTGTAATCGCGTGTGGAACTTCCCGCGCACCCTTGGAATACACGTACCCTGCTGAAATCGCGTGTGGAACTTCCCGCGCACCCCTGAAATACACGTATCCTGCTCGCACGGGGCCAATCGCATGTGGAACTTCCCGCGCACCCCTGAAATACACGTACCCTGCTCGCACGGGGCCTATCGGGTGTGGAACTTCCCTCGCACCCCTGAAATACACGTACCCTGCTCGAATCGCGTGTGATAATTCCCGCATACCCCTGTAATACACGTTCCCCGCTTGGCGTTTGCTGTTTCCCAGCCCTGTGAACTGGTCCAGGGTTAGCGCAGCCCTTGCGATTATTTGGGGATTTTGAAGGCTTTTCCTGCACGAGGGCGATCTTGGGGGCGTAACTGGCGCTGCTGCAGGGTCGCTGCGCCACGCTGCGCCAAGGCTGGTTTTGGATGCGAGAATCCATGAATACACTGTGCGCGGAAATCAATTTTAGCGCACGCGGCTGGCGCAGACATTCGCACGGGCATGCTGTGCGCCAGTCGCGTGCGCCACTTTTGTGCGAATTTCTATGAATTACCCTGCATGTGTCTATACCACGTAGCTCAAAACTTTGCATACAAAAATAATATAAAACCCAATGAAAGCAAAGGTAGATATAGAGTGACAGATTGTGAAGGCAGCTTACTGAAACTTACCCAACGAAGCTTAATTAATCATGTCAAATTGTCATTAAAAACTCCTCACCAGAAAGAAATATATTACATGTCCCTGCTACAACTTTTGAAACCATGGAGAAAAGAGGAAGAGATACTAGATAACTGTGACTGCTATGAAGATGCTTTCAAAGCAAATGAAAGCACTATCACCAATGTGAACTTTACGCAGTACAAAACAATGTTGCACAATGAACAGCAACACAAAGAAGAACTTCAATCCCAACTAGATAAGGACACTTCCGACAGTAGTGAACCTTCTGTAACAGGAAGTCAAGAACCACTAGGACAGCCACTAATAGCAAATGAGGGAGAATGAGCTATGACAGAAGTGGAAAACACCATGTGTCACTATAAAGAAGATATAGAAGACTTAACTGTACTACAATCAAAACTTAACAAAGAGCAGCGCTCCATTTTTGAAGAAGTAACAAAAGAAATTGCACATGGTGTACAACATGAAAATAAAGAATGTACCTGCCAAAATTACAAACCTATACTGCTGTACGTCAGTGGTGAAGCTGGGTCAGGAAAAACATTCTTAATCAAAATCATCAGCAAGTTCCTTCAACAAATGACAAACAACAAACTGTCAGCTGTTGTGACTGCCCCCACAGGTTTAGCTGCCTACAACATAGGCGGTGTCACTTTACACTGATTACTACTCCTTCCAGTTGAAACCAAAACAAATTAGACTATTACAAACGTTCTGCAGAAGCTGCAATGGAACTACGCAGAGTATTAAAACAAATGAAAATGCTACTAATAGATGAAGTGAGCATGGTCTCCAACCTAATGTTGGCTTTAATTCACCTCAGATTGCAAGAAGTACTTAAAACCAACTACGAAGAACTCTTTGCAGGGAAACACATTATCGTTTTCAGAGATCTTCTACAATTGACACCCGTGAAAGGTGAACCTATTTTTAAAACCTTAGGACACAAACTCTGCTGTAAAACTGTTGGCAGCATTGGAAATGTCAACCTTTCGCAACATTTCCAATACAGAGAATTAAAAGAAAACACGCGTCAATCTGCAGATCTCACTTACGCCAACATTTTAAAAAGTATTAGAGTTGGTGTACTATCTCAAGAAGCACAAGCAATATTGAAAAACCGGCACATCCATGCACTTTATGGCGATAACGCATGTGCTACTGATGTTATGGAACAATTAGCACACAAAAATGTCAATTGTATGGCCTTAATGCCAACTCTTGCAAGCTGTTTTAAATTCAATGAAACAATGTTAAAAAATGAAATGCAATCAATAATGGAAATTTGCTCCACAGACAAACTGGACGTACATGGTATGACACTACCCATGTGTCAGCAAGCCACAACAATACTAAATACCTTAGAAAATTCAATCTCCAACACAACTGGGTTGGAAAAAATATTAAAATTATCCTTAAATTGTAGAGTAATGCTTAAACGTAACCTTGACATGGAGCAAGAGTTAGTTAATGGGGCACTGGGTACAGTTGGTGGCTTTCAAACATACCCACGTGACAACATTCAGTTTGTCAATATTCGCTTTGACAAACTTTCAGAAGTGAAAAGGATAGGGCGCTCAACAGCTCGATTCCTTCTCTTCAAAGACATGTATGTACATAGAGAACAATTTTCTCTAACTCTTGCATATGCAGTCACCATTCATAAATCCCAAGGTCTTACCCTAGACAAAGCATTGATAGATATAGGGAACACAGTCCTTAACAAAGGCATGAGCTACGTAGCACTATCACACTTACGTACACTTGACCGTCTATTTCTAATCAACTTTGATGCAAGTAAAGTGAACGCTAATATTCCTTGCATTTTAGAATACAATAGACTGCGTTCACTGTACACCCCCCATCTGAAATCATATCCTGTTCCAGAAAAAGGAAAACGTGGTAAAATAAAACTAATTCAAACAGAAATGCAACAGAATCTGACGGCAAATCCTTCAAAGAAAACAAAAGAAGCTAAAACGTCATCAATTACCACAAGCAAAGAATAACCTATTAGGGAAAGTAAATCAGGTACTTCTTCAAAGAAGGAACAGAAACTCTGAAGAAATCACTCAGAGACAGAACTAGCTGGTCCATTCACATTTTCAAATGAAACTGGTGTAAGTTGCTACGCAAATGTAGCAATGAATATTCTATTTCAATTGCCACCAATTGTTAACAACATTTACTTACACAGTACAGACCAATTGTGTTTGCAAATGTTAGTCCTTCAGAGAAACGCAACAAACAATCCTGACAACACGTTTAGTGTTCACAGAATAAGACAAGAATTGGACTACTGTGCTGGAATGGTGAGATTCACTATAAACTCACAAGAAGATCCACAAGAATTTCTAATGTACTTACTACAAGTACTGGAAAACAAAAACATACCTATAAATGACATTTTCCAGATTTCATACATGTGGAAACATACATGCCCTCTCTGTAACAATGTGACACAGGAACAAATCCCAAATGAGCGGTTTGTGCATGTATCCATACCTAATTGTGAATCCATTCCATTTCAGCAACTTCTACAGAATGCAAACCATGGCAGATTATGTTCTATCTGCAATTCAGATAATCGCTCCACCTTACTGATACAAACACATAGTAACTACATAATACTAATGCTTCTACGTTACAATGCAGATGGTACCAAAAACAACGGCAAGCTGACTGGATTCACACACGGTCAAGTGTCACTTGGTAAGAAAACCTTTACAACAATAGGTATAATCTACCACGCAGGAGCCACAACCAATGCAGGTCACTACACTGTATATATTAAAAAGATATGTGGATGGTCCGAATGTAATGATAGTACCATTACTCTAAAGCAGAGATTGCCAGCAAATCTTACAAACGCGTATTTAATCTTCTTAAAGCCAAAATTTAATAACTAATGTGTACTTCAACATTAACAAAAATTCAAGTAAAACACTATAAACAGTTAGAATACGCCAACAGGTATCTTACTGCCCAAGAGTGTATAACAACCACACAGATAAATGAATACCACTGATCCATAACAAAAAATACACAGTTAGAATACACCAACAGGTATCTAACTGTTTAAAAAATCTGCAACAAGCCAACATACATAACATTAATCGGAAACAACAAGTGAACACTCAAAGGAAACAAAGAAATAGTTTGTAGCATATCAAAGAAAGGGTTTTTTAATCCGACAAGGATCTTTTTTCCCCCAGACCCAAGGATTTGAAAAACAAACACAGAAACTGAACAAAATGCACAGTACACTGGTTTGTAACCTAAATATGAGGGTAAAAAAAAAAGCTAAAATGTCGATTGTACAATGTAATAAGTCTTTATAAAACACTCTAGGCCCTCTCCACAACCACCTGATCGAAATGCGATACTACGGGTGTATCTATTGCTATGATATGCTGCGATGTTGTGGCCAGGGCCTAGAGTCTTGGGAGTATGGCCTACGGCCTACGGCCAAGCACCCAAGACTCTAGGCCCTGGCCACAACCACTGCAGCATATCACACACATAGTGGCTTATAAATCAATAGAACACCCATAGAATGACACATTTTAACTGCACCATACACTCAATTTGCACCCAGGACTGTAGGCCCTACCCACACCTACCATATAGATATTTGATTGTATGGGTGTGATGTGTGAATTTGATATGCTACAGTGGTTGTGGGCAGGGCCTAGAGTCTTGGGTGTGTGGCCTACGGCCTGTGGCCTGCGGCCATGCACCCAAGACTCCAGTCCCTCCCCACAACCACCTGATCGATGTTCAATACTACGGGTGTATCTATAGCTGTGATGTGCTGCAGTGGTTGTAGCCAGGGCCTAGAGTCTTGGGTGTGTAGGCATAGATAATTGAACCTGTAGGCGTCCAGTATATGAAACCCATGTTGGTTTATAAGTTCAGTGCTTATAACTTTGTCCAAGACTCTGGGTTCAGGCCACAACCACCACAGCATATCACACCCATTGTGGCTTATAACTTCACTTCATATAAATTGGGGCTTGGGTGCATGGCCTTCGGCTATGCACCCAACACTCTAGGCCCTCCCCACAACCACCTGATAGATGTTCGATACTACGGGTGTAGCTATTGCGGTGATATGCTGCGGTAGTTGTGGCCAGGGCCTGGAGTCTTGGATGTATGGCCATAGATATTCGAATCAATAAGTGTGCAGTATATAAAAACCAAGTTGGCTTATAACTTCAGTGCTTATAACTTTGTTCTTGGGTGCATGCACCCAAGACTCTAGGCCCTCCCCACAACCACCTGATTGATGTTTGATACTATGGGTGTATCTATAGCTGTGATATGCTGCAGTGGGTGTGGCCAGAGGCTAGAGTCTTGGGTGTAAGGCCATAGATATTTGAATGTATGGGTGTGCAGTATATAAAAACCATAGTGGCTTATAACTCCAGTGCTTATAACTTTGTTCTTGGGTGCATGGCCTTTGGCCATTGTGGTTGTGGCCAGGGCCTAGCGTCTTGGGAGTATGGCCTATGGCCTATGGCCATGCACCCAAGACTCTAGGCCCTGGCCACAACCACTGCAGCATATCACACCCATGGCAGCATATAAATCAGGAGCACACCCATAGAAACAAAAATTTAAACTACGGCATGTACTCAATTTTAATATTCGCTAACACCACGCGTGTCCTTACAACAGTTTCAAGTTGCCTGCGCACAGCACGGACTGAAGTACTATCCTTATGAGACCCCTCATTTTCAGTACTTACAAACATCCCGGACAAGGCGGGCATAGGGTATACATCATTAACACCTGCCGCCTAAACAAATACACTATTTCACCTATCTCTTACTCTCTGACCCTCCCCAAGCACTCTGATACACCAAAACAGTTACCGAAACAGCAGTTCGCCTCTGGTCGCCGCCGTGCTGTCAGCGGATCCAAGATGTCGGGCACATCCAAACAATCTGACGCACATCACGGCTCACTGCAGCCAATCGGTGGAGATGTTGCGTGTCCGCGATCATGATGCTGGGCCCTTAGCCAATCGGTATCTTGTCCGTGGAGCGAACCGGGAAGTGTGACCCCAGAGCGGACATAGATATCACTAATTTTTTGAGACATACTTTTTGGTCATTTTAAAGGAAACTACTGGACGGATTGTCACCAAATTTACAAAAGCATGCTTTCGGGACCAAGCCCCTGCCGCAAATTTGGTGAAAATCCGTCCAGCGGTTTGGCCTGTAGGCGTGCGCAAAATTTTTCCCCATTCAGTCTATGGGGAAAAAAAGATGTTTCGGGACCCCCCTATAACTTTTCCTCCCCTGGACCAAACATCACCAACCTTAGCAAAAACATTCAGAGTAGCCCATATACTTTCTGTGCAAAGTTTGGTGAGGATCCGTCCAGGGGGAGCGGAGTTATAAACCGCCCAAAAAAGTGCTCTTCCTATGGAAACAGCAGGTTAACCATAACTACAGGGCCACTAACGTGGCCGTGTAATATATTATACACATATATATATATACATAATATATTATACACACATATATATATATATATATAAATATATATATATGTATATATATATATATATATATATATATATATATATATATATATATATATCAGAATTAATCTCTGACACCAAATTTAGCTACACGCAATTTAAAATAACAATCTATTTCATTATCCCAAAAATAGTAAACTGAATATTTGGCAGAGATTACTCCCTTTAGTCTTTATTACATTACCACTATTTTTGAAGAAGTCTAAATTAGACTTCTTCAAAAATAGTGTTAATGTACTAATCCAAACAGGCAAACATCCCTAGTATCTGTAAGGATCAATGCTTCTTCACAAAAATTTACTTCATCCTTCTTGGATTGATTTTCTTCACCAGTGCCTATCAGAAGGAGAAATGCACCTGTGGTCACAACCCATGGTGTAACTAAATCAGTAAAGGATATACTAAGAACCAGTGAAGATCCATCCTACAAATGTAATGACTTTGGGGAGGTAAGTCAAAAATCCAAAAAACTAAGATTGTTCTTACCATCCTTAACTCGCATCCCCATGGAGCTAGCACTAATCCTGCTGGGCAGTCGATGCGAACTGCATATTAGGGCTGATATATGTACAGATATCTTTTTTTTACAACACTGAAAGAGCTTTATACGGATAACAATTCAACCATAAAAGCAAGCCAAAAACAACATAATCAGACACATCATCATAGAATAACATATTTCTTCAAAGCATCAACAATCTGAGAAATTCTAAAAAATCTCTTAGAGAACAAAACAGTTAAAAAGACTTAGATGAAGCTTGTTTTCATAAAAGTGTTACCTTTGAACCAGGCAGCATCAAGGACTTTTGCTAGAGATAAAATCACATCAGAATTAGACAATGTTTTTAAAAACGCAATAGCTTCCCGCACATTCTTAATATTACTAAAGACAATGTGGGGTATCAGAAATATTAACCTTATATTTTTGAACAAAGAGCAATAAAACAGGAAATGATTGAAGGATTCTACTGTTGTTTTACCGTGTGAACATAGTGGCAGTTTTATTTGTACCGATTACATTGTAAGAAGAGCTCTTTTCCTAGGAGAGGTTATCAAGTTTAGAAACAATTCACAGCCCCAAGAAACTTTGTGACATCATTAATAGCCATAAGTCCCAGGTCTGACCTAGGCAAAAAATATGCTAATGACCCCACCTAAAAAGCTTCCTTAATCTTAGGTAAATCCTGTGTGATAAATGTGCCATTCATTTCCCATAGGTTCAACAGATCTAGATCCAGTAACAGTTTTTTCACAAGGGTGATCCATTTCCATTCTCGCCCTTTTTTTAGATTGCAGAATTCCCAGAGTGCGGATTTTTGTGCACTCAGCTCGGGCCTCGCATTAATATGGAATCATAACTGGAGAACTCTTAACTTAATTGCCTACTGGATGGGAATCAATCCTATTTCCAGACTGGGACATTAGGAGCACTTTAAGGGAGTTAATGAAGATTCTTTTAAAAACGACTTTCTCCTAATTCAAAATCATATGAACTTGGTTCCTAAATTTCTTTCCAAGAAGTGTCCACTAAATGGATGGAATAAGGAGCTATCAGAGTTAGTGCATGTGGATTCCCTCATGCAAAATTTCTTCGAAAAGCCATCAATGGTGGCAGAGGACATGGCCTCAAGAACCCAAGTGGACCACAATAGATAATCTGCTTTGAAAAGAACCTAGGCAGGCTCCAATGTGTCCCTCTGGTCTGTGGTGTATGAGGTGTACCTCACGCATTCGATGCTTAATGATCCCCAGCTCTTAAATACTGCCATCAATGAAGGAACTGACTGTGGGAAGGTGTGTCAGAGTATGGAAGCTCAAGTACAGTTAATGTCAGATACCACCATGGTTAGTATTGTGGTGATGGACCTAAGATAGGACAATGGTGACAGCTCACTGGAATATATAAGTCTGGGATTGGAAGACTGATAGTAGCCAGAAGAGCATTTTATTACACATGTCATTCACAGGAGGAAGGCAGTGTGAAGTCAAACTACACTCCTTAGTGAGAAGTACTATGAGTATATCCAGTGTTGTACCCCTCTCCAGGGTTCTTCCGGGAGCACTTCAAGAGGTTCATTCCTTTCAAGTTGGGTTCTCACCCTTGTACGTAGCCTGGCTTCACAAAGCCTAGGTGACACCCCTCAGCCCTTATGCCAGCAGGAAAAGATCCTAACAGCCTTGGTTCTCACCGAACCTCAGCAATCCAGACTATCTTTACCCCCACCCCCCACCCCAGTGGATGTTGGAAAGTAGGAAGAAGGCTAGGGGCATTAAAGTCAACTTGGATGCAATGTACAAAGGTCCCATGGATATGCAGAGGTGCTGCATAGGGGAATGAGCTGAAATCCACTGCAATCCCCTCTAAACAGGGACCGTTGGTACTAGGGGTGTACCGAACTTCGTCTTCGAGTAAGTTTTCGGCTGAATTCCAGCTGAAAACCAACTGTTCAGCATTCGACCGAATACTTACTTGAATGGTACTCGAAGCCGAATGTTTCACCCTTAGTTACTTTCTTTGCTGCACAGAGAGGCCAGGCCCCTGCCCTTGCTTGTCATGAACATCTGGTGTGCACTGTGATTCAGGCTACAGCCACTTGACTGCCTGCATGGCCTCACAAAATTGTCTCAAGAAAAGCAACTGCCATGGGGTGCCAGGCACTGTGTTTCACTTCATTAAGGAGTCCCAGTACAAAGGCAGCGTGTGTTGCCCAATCGGCAGCAGTCACTGCTGCCTCTGCCAATAGTCTGGTCGGAGTGCGGTTACCATGATGGCTGCCATCTGCTCCCTCCCTCCAGGAAAGCGTTGTGAGAAGCGTAGGCCCGGGGACGCCGTCCGCAGAGGAGCGTGCGCGTGCCAGCCTTCCCAAGTTCTCTGACTGAGGGGACCCTGCCACTTGTGCCGCCTGGGCTGTCAGGGGGAGGGTGCAGCTTCTGCGAGGTTAGTGCCACTCGAAATGAGATCTGCTGTGTGTGGCCTCCAGCTAGGAGCAGACAAGGGATGTGTGCTGCACACATGGGTCTGTTTCTTGTACCCTGTAGCTGTCATTTGCTCTGTCCCACCGCTGCCAATGCTGCTTCTGTGATTGCAGTGCACACAGAGATCTACTTAATGCAGAGCAATAGTCCCTTTCACACCGCTGAAGACACTGAGTGCTGAGAGGCAGGCTAATATCACACCGGGGCTGCTTGCCCCCAAGCATGAGCTCACAGAAGAGCCATTGGATTAGTTTGCACTGCTGCAGGCTCCCGGTCAGGAACCCACAGAGGGTGGCGTTTCTGCAGGATTAGAGACAGGATCTGGAATCTATGGTGTTCAGGGCTGGTGGTGGCAGCAGAGTGTTCTGTGGGTGGCAGGCACTGCTTGGAAACACAAAGGCCATCTTTGTGAGGGTATGCTCGTAGGCGCTACTCTGCTACTCTGAAAACATGCATGGGAATCACTCCACCTCAAATATTAAGGCTAGACCCTTTCTGTAGGCCAAAAGCAAAGTTCTCTGTTGCTGAAGCAGGTTTGGAAACGTGAAATTCTCTCGCCCCTCTGAACCCACTCACTGTAAAATGTAAAAATAAAAACAGCAAACAGACATAGTAGACTTTGTTTCCAGAGCAAAGCCCTCCGATTTGCCTAGTAAAGGGCACAAATCGCAGGTGATTTTGTTGTTATGGCATCCTGGGCTTAACAAACAAAAATAGAGCAGAAGATTTATTTTCAAGTGAAGCTGCCTTGCCAGCCAGAAGGCCTTGAGATGGCCTGGAGATGGAGGCTGCATTCCCTTGAGGCTGCAGAGACCCCATATCAGGTTGTGGTAGTACCCCTGAGGCATTTGCATGCGGGTGTGCCATAAATCTTACATATAGGGGTTAATTGCCAACTATTCGGCTGCGTATTTGGCTGTGGCTGAATACTTGTAGAACTATTCGGCCGAATAATTAAAACTACGTTTTCGGTACACCCCTAGTTGGTACCAGCTGACCCAGTAACCTGGAAAGAAGGCAAGCTCTTCTGCATAACATTCAGAACCTACTCTCTAAGAGGGCAATACAGAGGGTCTGAAAGTCAGAACGAGGGCAGGGTTTCTATTCCTGGGTCTTCCTGGTGGACAAAACATCAAGAGTTTACAACTTAATTCTTAATTCAAAGTCACTCAACATTTGGCTTACAGGTATAACATGCAAGATGGAGGCAATCCATCAGATCATCCAGTTCATCCCAGTGGAGCCTCATATGACAAACACAGATCTGCAAGATGAGTCCTCCACATACCGATACAGAGGATGAACTGGAAATATCTCTATGGTTCGCCATATCCAGCCTTTCATTTCAGTTCATGGTGCTCCCCGTTGGCCTCACGTCAGCGTGCACAATTTTCACCAGAATGATGGCAATAGTTGTTGGCTTGTTACATCTTTTTCATGCCCAGACAAAGGAGGGGGCTCTTTCCCACACCCGTCTGGCTTTTGTGGTACTGAGAAAACTGGGACTATTGATCAAGCTAAAGACGTCTGTCTAGTTACATCACACAGCATGTTCAGTGGAACACCTTTCCAGACAGACGTTGTGAGATTTTCCTTTCAACATCATGAACGGTCAAATGGAGTAACTGCCAATGAGCCCTTGTGTCTTCCGCCTATGCACTGGCAAGGGATTGGTTCTCCATCCAGTAGGCTCTGCCTGTTTAGGTCTTTCAGGTTCCCTTGGCCATGACTCACATCTAACCCTCAGTTGCTCATCTGGAAAACACTGGGACCAGGTGTCAAGGGATTACAATTGCCAAGTTTCTGTCTCAGCAGACATTCAGTTAAGCCTAGACTGGTGGTTAAAGAGGGAGTCCCTAGAAAGTGAGGGTGCCACTCCATCCTCTATGTGCTTTAATATTGACAAAGATTGCACGCAGACTATGATGGGGTGCTAGTCTGGGCACTCTCTCGACTGAAGGCAGATGAGAAGCCAGACAGCGATAACATATTTCTGAATGGAAGTAGCTCAGTGAAATGTTCAAGGCCATGCTTCATTTTCAGCGTGAAGTATCTGCCTGCAGTGCATTGATGATGACTCAAGTACTGTGGGCCAGATGTACGTGAACAGGTAGGAGGGTGCCATAATTAATTTGCTGGCAACTCTAGGAACACGGCCAAAGTGGTAAGCCAAATTACAAGTCCTGTTCTTACAGACAGTTCATGTCATGTTCAGGGAGTTACATAACAACTCAGATGGTCCTTTCTCACTTCCCTGGAAACAGGTTCCCCAGGAGAAGTGTGGGAGGTTTGGAGTCCCTCATAAGGAACTTTGTATGGTTAGAACCATCAGGTCCCCCCATACTGCACTCAGTATCAGGAGCCTTTGACGTGGGGAGAAGATTCCCTGCCTCTGGTATGGTCCAACGTTCTTCTACATGCCTTAACTCCCATCTCGTTGATCCCCAGGGTGTTGGTCATGAGCTGACTGCTGAGGATAGACATCATCGTTGTAGCCCCCCACTAGCCTAGGCATCCTTAGTTCCTTCTCCTTCAGAAGAAGGAAAAGGCACCAATTTCGTTCCTATAGATTTCTCCCTCTCCCCCAGTTTACTTGCAAATTCCTCTCCAGACCCTAGTAAAGCTGACATTGGGGATTGTAATTGGTTATTTATAACGCGCTATTAGGCAAACTTTGTATGCAATACCTTTTGGGACCACTACACACAACTAGGACTACAGGTGTAAGCAAAATCAACCTTTGGTATAAGTCTGTACCACACAGTTTTTGGTAGCAAGCTTAGTAGTAGTAGAGGGAATGTGAGCTTGTAACGAGGTTACACAGAGGTCTACAATTACCAGTATTCAAATAGACACTTACACCCAAGGTTTCTTGGTAAAACACTTATTAATTTATTACACAGTCATTTAGAAAACATTCACTAAAAGGAGGCAATCAATATCACACTAAAATATACTACAATACTTCACACTAACCAGTTCTAAAACATTTAAACTACTTTGAAGTAGGAGCAAAATGGCATTCAGAGCATTTGAAATAGGAGCAAAAAGGCATACGTTAATAAAACGAATAGTAGAGTTACTTTAAAACAGTGCAAATAGTTTGAGTTCACCAGAGGAGTTGGTCCAATGCAATAGGTAGGCCAAAGTCAATGGGCTAATGTCTTGTATAGGTAAAAACGGTTCTGGTAGATAAATGGAAAAGTCTTTGCTGCGGTTCTCTGAAGTAGTTATCTAAAGAAAGAGTTATATGTCGGGTCACAAGCTGACTAGGCCTGCAAGTTGCCAAAGTTCCATGAACATTCGCAGTGAGAGGTAAGTTCTCTGGGTCAGGTTTTCACAGTACCTTATATTGAAGAAAAAGATGGAGCTGAAGACTTCTGTTCCTAGCAGTTCCTGCAGATCTCGCTGTTCATGAGCCTCAGTCGTGGAGACAAGAGGGAGGACGTCGGGGGACTCCTGCACTGGACGCGGACTGGTCACAAAGCTGGCAAACTGGCAATTCTTCGATTCCGGTAGCTGTCTTCAAGCAAACAAAATGGTGTCCTCTCCCTGGCTATTCGGTTTCCTGCAGCACTGTGAAGAAAATACAACCAGCTCTGAAAATGGTGTCCAGGTGGCTTACGAGTTGGTTGGTCCTACCAAGACAAAGGAAGAAGTTGTCCTTGAAAGGCTTCTCTGTCGAGGTGAACTTGGCGATTCGGACCTGCAGCAGGGCTCCACCTGGCAAACCAACGGTCCAGTAGTTGCAGCAGCCGTCCTCTTCCAACTCCTCTTCGTTTCTTTCGTTCCAGTGGTCGACTCTGCCTTCCAAGCCAAGAGACTCACCTTTTAAACAGTTTTCTCCCATTCATTCCAGCCTAGATGCCACTCACCCAGCAGGGTGGCTGTCCTTGCCGGACAGTCAACCAGCCAATCACGCCAGAGTGCATTTGGGTCAACTAGAAGACTAAGCACAGGGGGTTTCGGGCACCTCCCTCACTCCCTGCCCACCCCAGACACTCAAGCACCAGAGGCGGTCTTCAGTCCTGAAGCCCGCCAAAAACATAGAAACAAAGGGACCAAACCTAGTTTGGCGCGCAGAGACAAACTCTCGAAGGACCTTTCCAAAAAGAAATGGCGAAAAAAAGAAGACAGGGACCCGTTTAAACAAAGAAGGCTCAGACGCCATCTTGAAAAACATGGCTCCCGTGATTTAACGCTATCGGTGTTCGCGGTTGGGAAAAATTATGGTAGTTTGTTGTAAATCCACTGCCACCAGCCATTTTGATAGGAAATGGTAGCATTTGACTGCTACATGAGTTTCAAGACACAGGGAATACTAGGTAACCCCTCCAGCACTCTATTGTAGGATAGTGTGTGCTGGTCTAGGAATTTTAAAAGCCTAGTAAAGTCAATTTAACTTTACATTCTCTGGGAAACAGTAGTTTATCCCAGAGAAGGTATTTATACCTTGAGAAAGCCTGTAAGGCTTCCCTGTGCCAATGCACTGAGGCTGCTATCTGACACAAATAAAAAGGTGATGCCTATGAAGTTGTCTAAAACTTCATAACCAAACAAAACACAAGAGTGAAACACACAGATTTAAAAAGTTCAAAGTCCCAAAGTTTAGCAAAAGAGCTAAGGTGGGAGGAATTGGCACATTTATGAGAATTCTCCCTAACATGCGCTTAATACCCAGAGGTTTCTAAGCGCAGACCCGGGGATCGAATCTGTGTTGCTCTGTGTCATCTTGCTCCCGAGACGATGGGAGATTGAGAAGGAGGGACTCCTGAGACTAGGGTTATGCTATGCCATGCTATGTTAATTTATACAGTGTACCACAGGCACTCTTCTGGATCTGAAAGTGAAAGCGGGAGTAGGTTGTTTAGGGGAGAAAGGGGAAAAGACAAGGCGTTATGCTTAGCCTTTGGTGTGTATAGGACCAGGAGTAACTTGTGCCTGGGCAAGTGTTTTCTGGGTGGGTTTTGATGTGCATACAGGTCGTGTAAGGGTGTTGAGTCAGTTGGTGAAGTTTGCGGGATAATTCGAGAGATGAGGGTTTTGGAGTGTTTGGGGAATTTGTTTTATATTTAGCCTTTTATGTTGGAATGGTGTGTGAGGGTGGTTGAGTAAGGAACTTGTTTGTGGGTTTGGTGGGATACCCATTTGTGAGACACTGCAGAACCCATAGTGTGATTTCCCTTCCCTGAGATTCCTTCATGAAAACACAATAGTTCACATTTCAGAGACAATGCAAAGGATCCCAGATATACCCAGATGTGAAATGGTATGCAAAATGCAATAGTGCAAGGCCTCCTGTTAGGCCCGTCCTGGTGTGATGCCCACGCATACCGATTTAGGGTAATGCACCCACAAAGGTGGACCCAGGAATGAAAACAAACCAGGATACATTTATGAACGACTCAATGCGCCATCAGACACACCCATGTTCCAGTTACTTGGGGGCCCCTTTGACGCACAGTATTGGCCAGCCTAATGTGCCCATAAGGGTACACGGACGTGATATACAACTAGTGCGCAGTACAGCGGAAATGCAATGTGCTTCTCTGGGGCTACCCAGCTGGGAAACTGCAATCACAGTGCACCATGGAGGACAAATGCAGTGTGCTTTTGACGTGATACCCAGATGGCAGACAAGAGAATAGAGCACGGAGATACATTCTTGTGGAGGCCTAGATGGTATGTTACACTGAGTGAGGTACCATGTGTGATAGTATTGGGGCAAAGGACGCGTCCCTATGTAATGGTGGTTGATTACCATACATACATTCATGTAATGTATGCATTAAGAAGGGGCCTCCCCTCTGACATGATAAGCTCCCTTCGGATATCAGGCCCACTGACTGAGGTATAGTGCAACCTCTTAGCTTTCTCGCTCCTCTCTCACCTTACCCCTCTTGCCTCCATTCTCTCTCTGCCCCCCTCTCCCGAGTTCAGGGCTGGAGCACCTTGAAACGCGTTCAGCGGCGAGGCGCGCAGGTTGCCAGCTCAGACCTGGGAAGTTTGACAGGCCGAAGTTTGTTAACATTTAACCTTGCGTCTCTCGGTGAACGTCGTCTCCTCACGGCTGCCCTGGAAGGTGACGGATAGCGGCCTCGGATGGCGCAGCTCTCGTTTTGGCGGCAGTAGAACATTGCTCAGCGTTTCACTGGCGCAGATGGCGCCGGCCTTTAGAGTGTCAGCTCCAATACAGCGCCCTGACATCAGCAACGGCTTAAAACAATCGCATGTATTGCTCCTTGAACGCGTTACATTGTGTGAGATTATGGCCAAGATCTAAGCGCATGCATGGCCATTATTCTAGTTGAAACCATACAGAAATGTATTTTCATTTTTAGGTTGCGTTGGTTAGGCATATGTTTTCATTTATCCAAATCTCTCCGTCTGAAATGGAAAAACACTTATGATACATTAAAACGTTACTTGTACCAAAACATATATTTTGTTATTTATTTTCTGAGTCTATGTTTCAAACAGATCCATGTGGTTATTGGAGCACCTGGGTTTGTGGTTGGAGACTACCTTTTTTTAAAAAAAATAAAAAAAACAGCCACGAAACTGCTTTCGAACAGGAACCATGTCCGGGTCATATGTCTCCCGGAAATCCCCTGAGAAGGGGGAGGGGGTTGGGCATACTGGCCTAAAATGGCATGATCGTATATCAGGGGATGAATAATAACGTGTAAAAACATGTTCCGTTGAATAACACGACGACGGGGGAAGGGGCGGGAAAGGATCCCGGTTCCACAGAAAGCGATTTTTTACTGTAAAGGTGACCCCAGCAGAATAGCTCTTTTTTCCTTAAATCACCTGAAAATGTTTCAATTCCAAACCCCGCGGTTCCGTCTTTTGCTGAACTAGATGGGAGCCGGAGGGAAGGGGAAGCGAAATTAGGCCCAAATTTAGGCAACTACGCATGTACGCCAGGCGCAGCCTCTAGTCCCCCCCCTCCTCGCATGGCACGGCCAAGCAGACAGTTAACCATCTCAGCATAAGGTTGCATTTCCTTTATCATACCCCATAAAAATAGCAATTTGCTAAAGCTCTTGTAGCACAGTATGGACGGGGGTGTATTTTACTGATAATGTAGAGATGACAGATCGCCCTTAGCCGGGAGATTTCCAATGGCGTCTTTTCTGTCTGTGGCCTCATAAATTGTGCGCGAGCGGCGACAGAGGACAGGGCCCCGGCAAGCGCTCCACCCCCGGTAAACCAAATAACTCAGCCCCGGCTCAGTAATTATGCTGTGTGAAAATATGGGATTAATTAGACCGGTACACTAACACACTGTAGTCTCATTAAAGCCCGAGCAGCATTCTCATAGATACAGCCACTTGAACAGGGCCGCTGCTAATGCGAAAAGACAAAGTCGCCTCTTTTCACACTCCTTGCTTATTATCTTACTTAGGAGCACTTAAGCGGGCTCCCAGAGGCGGCCTGGCGGAGAGCCCTCGTGCGCTATCTGTTTCGTTAGGCTACCTGCACGCAAAAACAACAGCAAAACGCACAGGGAACGACTGACTTTCACCTTTAAATGCATTCCATTCTCGATGTTCTTTTAAAAAGACAAAGCAAAAAATATTTTTTTAAAAAAAGAAAACCAAGAAGGTCAGGAATGAGACTTTTCACGCCAACGTGCGCCGTTTTATTTCTGGATATGGAGTTAACCCTTTCCACGCCGCCGGGGACCCGCTGGCAGATTAATTGGGCGAGAGAAAATCCAGCATTAGCGCCAGCGTCAAATTAAGGCACGCTAAATCAGGTGATATATCTTCCGAGCCAGGTTCTGATTAATAAAGGACGACAGAGATAGACGATGGCCAGCAAAGCTCAGGATGTCGTAATGATTTAACACACTGAAAATGATGCTCTTAAAAAAAAAGAAATCCCACATTTCCATACGTATTATCTGGGTGCCTGGCTCTGTCTACACAAGCAGACATCTATGCTTTTGCAAGGCAAATGTATATGGTAATGTTAAATGCAATGCAAACATATATGTATGCGTGTGTGTCTGTACCTGTGTGTCACATGGCATGAAATAATACATGCCATATAATAATAACATGACAAACAAACCACTGTTATTTGTGGATTGTTTGTTTATTTATTTATTTGATTTGTTCACAGCGCCCAGAGCCGGAGGTATCACAGTTATGGTCCTTAATGCCACCACGGGGTTCTAGAGACTCTTACAAACCACTCGAAATTCGGCATTGTGGTCTTATGGCTCGATAGTACACAAGCATTAACTGTTGCAAACCCCTCGGCATAACTCTGTGATTTTGCAAACTGCAAGTGCTGCTGGGGAACCCCATTTCTTGCTCGCCTCCCTTTATAGCTCACCCTATGTCTTTTACCTCTTCCTACAGAAGTATACATGGGTCTATACATGATAAAAGTGTACCCTATTGGTGAACCTTGTACTAAGGACCTCTAATGCTATAATGCCATCTGGGGATCTGGTGACATTTGCAGGTCACTTTTCATTTGGGTCTGCAGTTTACATAGTCGTCTGATGCTTTTGCGTGTATTATAGGGGTACAAAACATAATTTTATGGACAAACCCTCTGTATGAGGGTTAAAGCACTATACCTTTATGCATGTTTGTGAACACCTCTCCATACTCAAAAGCATTGTGGCACAGAATAAACCCCGTGTTTTTAAACTGTGTCTGTGTATACCTATTACAGAATATGTATCTAAACACACGTGTATGTGTATAGATAGGCACTCCGTACATGTATTCTCATGGCTGGGAAGGCGGTATTGCATGGCCATAATAGAAAAGTTATCTCCTTCATTTAAATCCATTTCCGCAAGGAAATCTCTTATTGCGTTTTAATGAGGCCTCGGTAGCGCATGAGGCCCGGAGAGCGTCCTCATTGTGCGCTCACAGACGTTCCGCTAGGTATTGCCCTGGGATTCCGCCAGCGGCGCCAGGGCTTCTGTCGGCTCATGGATCATCATGACACCTGGTCAGTATCAGAACGATGGCGCCTGACACCGGTGCATTGTTCCTTGGTCATAGGAGCCCAGAAAGGCTGGCGCAATCCCGCCCTGACAGCTCGCGCTGCCTTATCGCCTCCCAGTAGCTTTGCAGCCCATTGGCTGGCTCCGCTCTTTTTGCGTTCGGTTCTGGGCGTTAATTTGGGCTCAGAGGACTAGTTAGGGAGCTTAGGAATTGCCTGCATTATTATGTTGCTCCCGGCGCCACAAAAAGGGTACTGATGTCATACTTATGTGTCCCTTTCCGGATAAGCTATGGGATACATTTGAGTTATCCACTGACGAAGGGTAAGGAAGCCCAAGGGGATGAATAGGTAGAGCTTGTCCTCTAAAATTAACAGGCCTCGCAGGAGGCCTGCTTCACCCAACTCTCCCGGGGGCTATTAGAGCCCAGGTCTCGCGGCAAGCAGTGGCAGGAGCGCAGGTGGCAATGGGAATAGACCGTTCTGAAGACAATGGCAACGTAAAGGTACCTGGCAGGGACTCAGGTAAGAAATGCCTTTGAGGCAATGTGGACGACAACAAACGGTAGATGATCGCACAATTAACAAGACCCCGGTTGTGTCTGTACACTGGGACGTGTGAGGAAACGAAGGATGAGAAGAAAGAGAGGCGTGAGGAGAGGGAAAGAGAGTGCATGACAGAGAAAAGCATGGAGAGAATCTAAATAGTGAGTGTGGTCAGTCCGTCATTGTGTTGATCAGTCAATCATTTAACCAATCAGTCCATTGTTCGACCAGTTGGTCATCCAGCATGGCTACTGACTCACTACTGGACACATCTTGTTTTAGAATTCTGTGAGTGGGCGCAGCACACCTTAAACATAACACTCATTTAAGAGCACTCAGGATGATAGTGGCCCTCAGCTCCGGAGAGCGCTTCAAGGTCCTGGTGTTTAATACAACTTTCCAATAGTACGCATGGGGGGGATGTAGACAGCATTGATTTCTTTATTGAAGTAAATAAAAGGGAAACGTTTAGATGAACATGGCCGCCATGTTTAGGGGTGCTTCACTGCTGGGGCACTCTATATATTAAATCACTTTGTGAAACAGCACATCATCAGAAAGGCTCTGCTAATTTCATCTTTGCCAAATGTCACACAGAGCTCAAAAAGTTAAATAGTGGTCAATGTTCAGCATGCTTTTACTTAATTTCCTGTGTGTCACCAATATGTACCATTCAAGAGCTATTTGTTATTACAAAATGTGTTTTACGATTGATTTCATTTATGCAATGTGCACGTGTTTTGCTTTGCCATCCATACTGATGAATATTGCATGCAGCATTTCATTTTTTCTGTCAATATTATGTTTCCTGCCCATCGATGTACTAGCTCCTGTATTTTATTTATTTATTTATTTACTTATTTATTGAATTTGTTACACGCCCAGACCCTGAGGTATCACCACGAGGTTACAGATATCTTGGCAGTGTTGAATTATATGCAATAGCAATTCAGTTATCTACTCTTATGTGCTATTGAAGCAGATGGGAGCCTTGGAAAAGCCTATGGCATTGGACCAAGATCAGGCTCCTATCCAGTCATCTCAACAATTAAGCAATTTGCCAGGCCTGAGGTCTCTTCAGTGTAGCCCCTGTCTACCAGTAACACTGTGAAGAGGAGATGTTAAATATAATAATGTTTAATATGATCATTACTTCTTAGTAGGAAAAACTACAAGACTTGGCCCAATTTCATGGGTTAATCTCGAAGATCAGAGTGAGGATGTTCCACCGATCTAAAAGAGGCAAGAAATATGTGGTGAATCGTACAGCAATAAGTATTGCTTCATCCCCATGTGCTGCTCTAAAGTAATTCTGTTCTATGGCGTATCACTAAGTGGGAGTCAGTAAAGAACAGTAAACTCTGAAGGAGTCTCAAACGCCAACGTGTGACATGAGTGACGCGTCTCTTGATTCTCAATTCATTTTGGAGGTGGGTAAATTCCCCATGTTAAAAAAATGAGCTAAAATGGTCAAAATGTTTTTAAAAAATGTACTTCAATCATTGCCCCCCAACTTAAGAAATTTAGGAGAAATAATGGTGGATAGGTTTCTGCTGGATCAGGCTCCCTAGGTTTCATCTGGACCAAATCACTACGTTGGACCAGGCTTTGCTCTAATTTAGATCATGTGTTAACCGTGATGCATTGCTTGAATCTCACAGCCCGATAGGTCTATTTACCTGAAAGAGCTGTATGTAGGTCATTCATATCCATACCTCCTGTAATTCTGTGTCTCTGTCATCACAGCTTCTAGAATTGATCCTGTAGATCTGAAAAATAACACTAACAACAAGAGCTTCGCAATTTACTTCTCAATGGTTGCAAAGTGCGCACACTGTTCCCGACTCACTGGAACTATGTGCTCTCCTTTTGAGGGTATACATCTCTTCTGCTTTTTTCCCATGCCCAGCTGGTCATTGGTTCTCTAGATGCAAACTTCCCATAGTGTGCAGACCAACTCTGAGTCTGGAATAGAAAAAAGTAGCCATCCTTTGGTCACTGATGTTTCTTGTTTGGCACGATAAATGGTAGTTTCTACTTTTGTTGTAGGTCTGTGGGCACCTGTTCACCTGAAGGCAGCAGTCAGACCCGTTTTTATACAATGCCACGGCCAACCTCTTTACTAGTACTGCAATATATAATAATAGTAATCTGCTGATTTATACAGCGCTTCATTTTATAAGGCTAGGTTCTAAAAGGTGCAATACTCCAGGTTATTCATACCCATTTGTGGAACTCGACTTAGCAACCTCTCAAGGGTGAAAGGCTCAGTTGGGCGTTCAGGAGGCAGAATGTTGCGCACGAGGAAGCCAGCCTCGAAAATATGTCTATATTCTAATTGTTGCTGGTGTGTATGCACCTGACTTTGCACACAACCCTGTCCAGTCTGGTCTTTGCTCCCCTTTATTGTCAAGGTATCCTCCTATATCCACCTTGCTGTGTTGCTGCAGTTTCCGTGCCACACTGGAATGCTTTTTAACGCTATGCAATAGTCGGCGATGAAGTCATTTTCAAAAATTACTGAGCTGTAATAGAAGAACTGTTGCATTCGACAATAGCACATCCTGGAGTTCTCCTTGTGCCGTACAGTCATCTTTCCAACTCAACCCTATAGACCCCAAGCAATGTAGAGTAATCAGAATTAAATACATCAAAGATAAATAAAACAAAACAGGCTGTGAATAAGATGTTCAAGGGGCTGTAAAACCATAATTATGCTGCTCACAACATTTTTCTAAGGAGCTAAATCTTAAATTTGATTTTAAGAGTGAGGGCAACAGTAAAAGTTGGTCACTGGCAACCCCACCTGCTGCTCCGTAAGGAAACCCGAACTCAGGTTCCTAACAAATCATTTGTGGGACTTAAAGTTAGTATGTGAATGTTTACTCATATTTGATAAAAGTGCATTGAACCAGTAACTTCCGCAAAACATGAGGGAGTTTGAAGAGATAAAATAATGTCAGTTGGTGTTTTTTATTGCACATCGGTCAGTAGTATTCATAACACATGTAAAACATATGGGCCTTTTTATTGGAGCATTTGGGGGTTCTTCCCCCTAGGCAAAGTTGTACAAAATGTAGCAACATTTTGATCTTTAAAGCTCTTTGACCAGATAATATTGACCAACATTCGAAGGGATAAAAAAAAAGCCTAAAAAATACAAAATACAATGAAAATAAATCTATTTACAGGGGTTGGAAATTGGTAACAGTGTGATAAGATTCAAAGATAACTTTAAACTTGTCATTCAGGACTCTCAAAACTTTACAACTGAGGCAGATACTGGTTATTTTAATTTGTGTATGTGATTTATGTAAACAGCGGGATAGAAATGACATACATGGTGAACAGTAACAGAGGGTTGAGGCATTCCCTTTGTAGCATGCATTAACAATAAGCTTTGCAGGACTGCATGAGTTAGAAGATGACTGGGTAGTGTGGGAACATATATCTGGGACATGTACAGGAGTACAAAACATACATAGTCTTGCATCAAAGATCCTAGGACAAGTAGTTATATTGTGCCAATTTACATATGGCTGTCGCTGAGGGACGAATGCTTGATCAGTGGGTTAGATTGTCCATTAAAGTGTGATGGTGGAGTGGAGAGGTGTAGCTTGAGTCTAGTTTTGAGTAGTTCCACTGAGCAATGGCTTTGATGTGAAGGGAAGGTCATTCCAGTGGAGTCATGCTAGTAAGGAGAAGGAGTGGAAGGAGGTGCATGGAAGGCAGGGGACATATCTGTTGTAGAGGGACTAGAAACAGCGATTTCATGCAGATAATATAGAGGGAGTCTGTCGTCGAGGTAGTGGGGGATGAAACCATGGATGGAGTTAAAGACAAGGAGAAGGAATTTAAATATAGAGCCATTTTTCATGGAGGCTGGTCCATTTGCGGTGTCTGTGTGTAGAGCTGAATAGTGTTTGTGTGGCAAAGCAGAGACGTTTGTTAAGGGCAGTAGTGGAGAAGACCAAAGATTAGGCTTGCGCAGTAATCAAGTTTGATAAGAACTACAGTAGAGATTAGAATTTTAGAAGAGGGGTGGGTGAGATGCTGGCATATTTTTCTGATGTTAAGGAGGTTGAGCCTAGCCATGATGGCTGTGCTTGTGTTGAACTGGAAGAGTTTCAGATTGCTATCGAAGTTAACCTATGCAAGCAATGAGTGAAAAAGCGAGCAATTGGTGAGAAAGTGATAGGAAAAGGAGACAGAGAGGGGTCAGTGTGGTTGGCATTGAAGGCTGAAAGAAAGATGACTCCAGTCTTAGAAGAGTAAAGAAAACGGCAGTGCAGAGCCATTAAGTAGCAGATGGCAGTTAGGCAGATTGTTACCCATTTGGAAATTGCAGGAGTGAGGGAGAAGGAAGAGAAGATCTGGGTATCATCAGCAAAGAAGTAGTAGCTAAAGCCATAGGGACAGATGAGTTTACCCAGGGAGGAGGTGTACAAGTTAAAAAGGAGAGGGGCCAGTAATAATCGCCACCAGGAGGCACATGAGGGAGGAGGTGTTAGAGTTTCAAGAGATGGAAAAGGAGCAGTCAGAAATATACAAGTAGATCCATTTAGATGTGGTGTTTGAGAAGCCAATGAGGAAAATGTTTGAAGGCTAGAAAGATGATCAGCAGTGTCAAAGAACGCAAAAAGCTCTAATAGTATGAGGATGGAGGAGGAGAGGAAAGGGGAAAATAAGAAGTTTAAGATGTGGGTGAGAGCGTTAACAATGGAATTTTTGGACCAGAATCCAGATTGGATGAATCCAGATTGAATCGTGTAGCAGAGTGAGTGTACATGAAAAAAAGTTGACCTTTTGATTGAAGACAACTATCTTGAGGATTTTGAGTGGTGGGGTAGGAGAAAGGCAGGTCTGTAGAATGAAGGTTTTTTGGGTGGGGCCAGTAGCAGGTTTCTTAGTGGAGGTATGCCTGTTACTGTTTTGTAAAAGGCTGGGAAGATACCAGTAGAGAGAGCAGTTTAATAGGGCACATAGGTGGGTGGAGGTGACAGGCTCAAGTTCCTTGATAGTTTGAGGTGCAAAGGGTTCAAATGGGGGCAGGATGGTTTAGCAGATCAAATGATGGATAGGGGTTTGCCTGAGGAAATGGGTGAGAAGGGGCATAGTGAGAAGAAGAAATTGATATGGGAGATGGAGAGAAGGAGGAAGGGGGAGATAGAACAGCTGAGACATTGTTCCATAGTTTGGAGATTTTAGAGTATAAGTAGGAGGTATATTCATCATTGCTATGGGGGAGAATGCATGGTCTGGAGGGTCATGGATAGTTTACGTGGGTGTGATCTGAGAGAGAAAATATGCTGGCTACTGTTGGAGGTGGGAGAAGATAAAGGAATGGGCTGGGTAGTGATCATTAAAGGGGGTGGGGGGTGCTAGAGAGCCCGAGACCAAGATGGCCGCACTTCTCTAGGCTCCGCGTAGTGCCAGCGGAGTGGGGAGATCATATATGCATCCATCGAGCACGAACCTGCTGAGAAACAGCATGACACCCAGCTAACAGTGTCGGCTCCACTCGGCCAGAGTTTGGAAGCTGCTGAAGCCCTAGAAGTGGTTGAGAACGACTTTGAGGCTCGATTGCAGAGTGGACCTGGTGATGGGCCTCCACCACGGGCCAGCAGGTGAGCAACAGTTGAAAGCGGGTGGCCGGTGGTGGGAACTCTGTGGAACTCCACCACGACGGGAGAGAGGTGTCCTCAGGACAATCCCGAAAAGTGCTGGGAGAGAGCTGAAATCCCCCCTCGGTGAGAAGTAGCAGTCCAACACCAGATGTCCAGCAGCCGTGTTGAGGCCTGCAGGCGAGAGGCATCCTTGGTGTCAGGGACACCCCAACACCGGCAGAGAGGGCCTTGTCCTGATGCCTTGTGCGATGTGAGCGGACACTGCAGGGAACAACGGAGGAGCCCCCCTGCGCTGCTGTAACTTCCGAACCGGGTTGGAAAGCCTGTGAGCCCAGTAAGACAGGATCCACGCTCCCACAGCAGAGATCACCACACTAGAGGGCACCCCACTGCAATTTGGGATAATACCCCCCCCCCCCCACGAGGAGCGGCACACAATGGACATGCTGGGGCTCTGGGGCTCCAACCACCTAGCAACGGATCTCTGATAACGACCAAGACACAGCCTGGCCACCGGCTGTATATAAACTGGCTCATCTCCCTCATAGTAACATGCAGAGGAGAGCACCGGAGGACCCTTAAAACAGATGGAGAAGAAGAACTTGGCCACCAGCCCTGAGACATCGCTCCCACAGGGACACCAGCAGTGGGAGACTGAATGCAGAGACATGGCTGTGAGAGGAACGCAGTGGGGCGCACCCTGGGAGGTATTGACAATTAAAGTACTGCTGAGTAGGGATAAGGCCCAATCCGAGTCTGACTATACATGCGGACCGACAGCTGTAAGCGAGTGCGCTGCTCGCTTCCTCTGGAACCCCCGCCGGGACACGTTAGTAGGTGGGCCAATCTGGTGACCTGACCAGGCGGACGGCATCCTCTGCCCAACCTTCAATGCGGAGTGCTGCTGGGAGTACAAGCAGACCCACAAGGGCGAGGGAAGTATAAACGCTAAAACGCAGGGAATATCAAAGCCTGATAAATAGATATGAAAGGTGGACCCGCCTGAAGACACTAGCTGACAACACAAGGCGCCAGAACCAACTGGGGTGTGACAACAGGACACGAGCATACGTTCTCCCAGAAAGAAGGCCTGAACAAAAATAGAGGATGTCGAGCCCCCAGGAACGCACGGCCAAGGAAACCCCCTTGGGTGGAGAGGAGCCCCCCGAAAGCTCTAATGGCAGCTCCTAATGATCTGAACTGAGCCTAGTGCTTGCCGAGATGAGGTCTGGTTTTGCTTCGGTCAACACCAAGCTGGACAGACTAGCGTACAAGGTAGACAGGATGCAAGAGCACATCGATAAGGAAAGCGGGAGGATATCGGAAGCTGAACACCGAATGGGTGCACTGGAAGATACTAGTGGAGAGACGGTACAAGCGATCCAGGAACTACAAAGGGACGTCAGATTAATTAAGGAAAAGAATGAGGACCTTGAAGGCAGATCCCGAAGAAATAACATTTGTGTGGTAGGTGTACCCAAGTCAGTTCCCCAGCGAAACATGGAGACCTTCATGGAGAACTTTATTAAGGAGGTCTTGCAGGTTCCCCAGCTTTCAACTCAGTTCCTGGTGGAAAGGGCGCACCGAGTATCACAAATAGCTCCCAGACCAGGGTCAGAACCCCGGACCGATCATAACATGCCTATTAAACTACAGGGACCATTATACAATTCTGCGCAGAGCCAGGGAGCTGGGAGACCTAATGTATGAGAAAACCAGGGTCTCCTCCTACCCAGACTTTACTCCATCATTCCAGAGAGCTTGCCTCTCCTTCTTAGCAGCGAAGAGAGCCCTATGTGGCCGGGGAATACAGTATGCCATGCTGTACCCATCTAAGCTGTGGGTCCAACACGGAGGCTAAGCCCACTTTTTCACCGAACCAAGGGCGATGCACAAATTTATCGAGTCCCTCCTGAAGAACCATTGTGACCCATGAACTAGGGGCAGCAACAAGTGAGAGGTGATGGAGGGAAATACCGAATCATGGACATACTGGTCAGGGTGGACTTCTGCCTTGATGGAGCCATAGAAGCTGGCATGAACAAGCATTTCCAGATGGAGATTATCTATGTAAATTTATGGAAATGTAATGAAACAGTCCAGCAGCGTTATGAGAGTAATACTAATGTGATCTCCCCCCCCCCCTGTGGGCTGGGGAGTTAAGTGGTCACTTGGACTGAGGTGTCTGGTGCCCCTGGGCGGTGCACCATGGAGACCTGTTTGTTGGGTGAAAGAAGGGCGGGGGACAAGTCACTGCGAATTAGGGGCGGGCAGTGTGAGTGAGGGAGGGTGGAGCGGAGGAAGTTGGGGGCTTGGGGGTAGGGTGACATGAGCAGGTGGGGGGAATGTTGCATATTTAAAATTGAAAATGATTCACATCTCATGGTTACGGGACTTGGCAGCAACATATCTCACGCCACACTTGAGAAGCAACAGCTGCTTGTACACGAGACACAAAAACATAATAACAGTCAAGGTAATTAGCTTGAACGTGCAGGCCTGAATAAAGCCTGCAAGGTACTTCAATTCTGTGAACGACATGGAACCAAGGTGGTCCTTCTGAAAGAAACACACCTAGTGGGTAGTGTGAATGAGGGTGTCGCCAGGTCATGGGGTGCGTGCAAATACTACATACTCTACGTACTCATCTGGGGTTATGACTCTGGTGCACAAGTCACTGGGTTTCTGCTTTGCCGAGGTGATAGTTGATCCAAATGGTAGATTTGTTATTGTGTCTGGTTGTCTTGGCACCATGATGGTCACATGTGTCAATGTTTACAGACCCAACGTGGACAATCCCAGTTTTTTTGTGTCGCTGGTGAACAAATGCCAAGGGTTCATTCATACTTGCCTAGTTTGGGCAGGAGATATTAATATAGTCCTGGACCCGATAAAAGATAGATCCACAGAGGGGGATCGCCCTCGATCCAAGGCAGTGGTGGAGGTACTGGGAGGTATGTGGAACCTTGAGCTAGGAGATGTGTGGAGGTTGCTGCACCCAGTGGGAAGGGAGTACTCATTCAACTCGTCAGTCCATGGCACTTCCTCGCGACTGGACTATATACTTGCCGGACCAATGTTGGTTCATAGGACGTCCAAATGCATCCTTCTCCCCAGAACACTATCGGATCACTCCCCAGTCCTCCGGTCAGTGAGCCCGGATGGGGAAAGGGTGCAACGCCCCCACTGGAGATATACATCTGCAGCACTATTAGACTTAGTGTTCAGGAACGAAGTGCACGAGTTAATTAAATCATATTTCAATTTGAATCTTGGAACTGGGGGTATTAAAAACGATCCGCAGACAGCTTTCAGATTCTGAGGTGAAAATCAAGAAACTTGAAAGGCAGGTAGACGAGGGAAGGGGGCTCGGACCTATGGCCGACCTGCGGGAAGAGCTGGGGAATTTTAATGACCTGGCGGAAAGAGAGATTAAGTATTTCGCTCGCCCGTCCATGGCCCGCAGATACGGGGAGGAGGGTAGGCCATGTAAATTGCTAGCAATGATGGTCCCCCACGAGAGAGGTAGTGCAGACACAGCAGCAGTAAGGACGCCGGAGGGAACAGTGGTGGTGGAGCAAGATACCTTCCTCCAGTACTATGAGAATCTGTATGCCTCTAAAGGGTCGCCCTCAGGGGAGGAACTGGAGCGCTACATTGTGGAGGCCGCCCTCCCTGTTCTGAGTGAGGGAGCGATTCTAGCACCGGGTTCCCCCATCACAGTAGATGAAGTCCTCGAAGCAATCCACGCACTGCCTCCCTCTAAAGCGCCAGTCATGGATGGTATCCCAGCAAGTTCTATAAGGAATGGGGACCGGAGGTGGACCGACACATGTTTAAGGTGTGGGAGGAGGGTATGAAAGAAGGGTGTCTTCCCCCAAGTATGATTGAAGCTGTGATAACCTTAATCCTAAAGCCAGATAAAGATCCCTTAAACTGTGCATCGTACCACCCAATATCATTACTGAATTTGGATGCAAAAATCTTTGCCAAGATCCTAGCGAATTGGCTTCTCCTGCTCATTTCTCAGATAATCCACGTAGACCAATTGGGCTTCATAACCGGCAGATCAACCTCATCTAATCTGCGTAGGCTTTTTGCTATACTAGCTCCAATTGATCCCAACACTCAGGCGACGGCAATATTATTGGACATGGAGAAAGCTTTTGACTCCGTGGAATGGGACTACTTGTTTGAGGTGCTGCGTCAGCTGGGGACCCCTCCTTATTACCTGTCAACTGTGAAGCTGCTATACGCAGGATCAAACACCTGCATTAGGGTTGGTCGTATGAGGTCTAAACCCTTTGCGCTGTGCCGGGGCACCAGACAAGGCCGCCCCCTCTCACCCCTGCTCTTTGCTGCATAAGTCTAGGTGATGGCGGCCAGACTGCGGATAAATTACGGGACCCGTGGCCTCGCCATGGGGGATCCCGGGAACTGGTGTCTCTGTATGCTGATGATGCAATCCTATACCTCAAGGACCCAGTGACCAATCTGGCTCTGGTGTCACGGGAGGTGGAGAGATTTGAGAAGTCTCGGGCCTCAGGTTGAATAAGGGGAAATCAACCCTACTCCCTCTGAACGGGAATACGGCAAGCACGCCAAACACTGAGGGATACAGATGGGAATGTCGAGCTGTCACATATTTGAGAGTAAGGGTAAGCAGAGATGCTTGTACACTTCTGGCGGATAATCACCTACATTATTTGCAGGCCCTGAAAGAGAAAATAGAGAGGTGGTGTAGGCTTCCCCTTTCATTGCTGGGCAGAATAGCTGTAGCCAAGATGGTCGTGACCTCTAAACTATTATATATGTTCCAGAATTTCCCTGTGTGGCCGGGGGTGGGTTTCTTTGCCGGCGTGAAGACACAATTGCTTAAACTTGCTTGGCACCCACGAAGCCCCCAAATTAGTTGGAAAACTCTGACCTTACCCAGGGATAGGGGCAGGGTTGGGGCTTCAGATGTAGAATTATACTTCTTATCATTCCAGCTGTACTTCGCCTCAAAATGGATGCCAGGGGCCCAGGCCTCTCCTCATGTTCACATTGAAAAATGCTCGTCCGCCCGTTCTCTCTCCAGGGATCATGTTGTCCTGCAGTGTAGCGGATAAATGCAAGTTTGACCCCGTAGCGTGTACGCTCCATGCGTGAAAGAGAACCCTAAAAAGATTGAGGGCGGATGTCCTCTTTGACCCGGGCATTCAGTTGTTTAATGTGGAAATGATAGCAAAACCTGTGACAAAGCCATTATTCGGGACTGGCGGGGGCAGGGATACACCGTATGGAGGATATGTACCCAAATGATTCCTTTGCCACCCAGGAACTCTTTCCAGAAAGGATGGGGGGGGTCTTCACTGTAGCTTACAGTATCTAAGAATGAGGGCCACCTTCAGGGAGTGGTCCCTGTGTTTCCGGAGCAGCCACCCACTATTCTGCTCCTGAGGTACATTGTGAACTTACCGGACTGTAGAGGGGTGGTCTCTGCACTATACACGCAAATTCAACATGATACTCCACAAGTACACTTAAAGTGCAGACAGTGGTGGGAGGAGTATGCCGGGACCCCCTTCTCAGATAAGCAGTGGGCAGAGATGTGCAGAAATACGCATATGGGGGCTTTCAACACGCGTTTACAGTTGATTCAGCTAAAAACTCTACACCGCGCATATATGTCACCAGACCGTATTCACCAGTTTGATAGAACCAGGACAGCCCGCTGCCAGCGCTGTAGCCATGACCCGGCTTACTTCTTACAGATGATGGGCATGCACCAAGCTGTGACCATTCTGGGAGGGGGTGGTAGAGTGTTGCTCTGCAATTCTAGGACAGGCCATCCCTTGTGAACTACTACACTGTGGGGCTGATTCATGGAATTTTTGTGCTGAAAAACTGGGATTTGTGCGCCATTCTGGCCACAAATCCCCTTTTGTTAAACAGGGATTTGCGGGCAGAATGGCCCACAAATCTCAGTTTTTCGGCGCAAATAATTTCATGAATCAGCCCCTGTATGTTTGGGTGGGCCCCAGAGCTCCATAGGCAGCAACAAAAATTGATTACGACCTGCATCATACTCGGCAGGCGATGTATTCTATTGCACTGGACCAGTTCACCCCCCCGGGGATAAAGTTGTGGCGTAGGGATTTAACGTGGCATAGTGACACGGATAAGGAATATGGGAGCCTGTGCGGACAGAAAAACAGACCGAAGGATATTTGGGGCACCCTCACTGCCTACGTATTATCCCAAAACCCTGATTCAGCAGAATAAACAGAATGTGCTAGGGGAGCACCTGCACTTGAAGTAAACCTTACATACAAGCAAGCTTTGGGGAACTGCCCCCTTGTGTCAACGGAACAATGGAAAGTGGCGTATTCTGGTGTCTTGTTAATGTAATGTGATGATTCAATGTATGGTTATCGATACTATGTGATGTGAATCTCCAATAAAGAAAGTAAAAAAAAAATGAATGGGGTTGGGCCGTGCATAGATGAATTCAATGAAGGTGAGTTCAGTGGGGTGTGCAAGGGGAGGAGATAGAGCTTGAAGCAAGAACTTTATGTTGTCGAGGTAGGGGATCATGGAGCTTGACTTGAATTTATATTTGGTGAAGGGTGAGAGAGGGGATGTGAGAGTGGAGGGGAAACAGATTGTGACTTGAGTGGTGAGAGTGGGAGGTATTGATTGTGAGAGCAGAGCAGACCACAGTGCAACATATACATGTGAAATCCAGGGAGTTACATTGGGTATGAGATGAACGGTTATGTAGATTGAATAGTCAGAAAGAGTGAAGTCTAGTTGGAGATGATGCAACTTGGTCAAATTCACAATTTAGCCACGCCTGATAAGAACTATGGAATGTTTTCTTATTGTCCAGCAACATTTATGTCAGATCTCCATATACACATCAACAGGTATGGCTGTTCTGGTCATGCCCAGTAAAAACTATAGCCAGTCTGAGCATACTAAGTAACCGTTATTGCCAGCCTTCACATGCCCACTACATAAATAGACATTCCCAAGAAGCCCAGTAACATATTTGGCTATACACCACATGCCAAGCAATGAGTATGACCAGTTTCCACATACCTACAACCATCTATGGCAAGGCACCACATATGAATTGACAGATTATGCATTGCAGTATCCATATTACCAATAACACAAATGTTCATTCTACACATGTCTTGCAACAGATGACGCCATCCTTCACATTTCCTACAATTTAGCATTGCTTTGCCCAGCAACTCCTCATGTTTTGCAGGATTTGATTCAAGATTGCCTACAACCATGTCCAGAGGCTAGTTCTGTTTTAATAAAGATCACATGCCAAGAAACCACTGCTATCATTACAAATATTAAACCTACAAACCGTCCAGATGACCCTTGCCCTTCAAAACTCATAAAAGATAGTGTGGATATTTTTAACCCAATATTAACCACATTTATAAATTCATGTTTCAAGAAGGAAATACTACCATGTGCCTTAAAAAAGGCATGGGTCACGCCTATCCTAAAGAAACAAAATCTAGGTACATTTTTCGGTGTGCTAGGTATCATCCAATAACAAACATGTAATTCTTTAAAAAAAATACTAGACAAGGTATCTACTAACCAACTAATCCAGTATGTTGAACTTTTCTATTTGGTTGGTGACTGTCAACAAGGGCTTAGAATAGCTCGAAGCACAGAACTTGCTCTTATAGATATTAAAGATTCTCTATGAAATATCATTGACATTAGGGAGGTAGGCCTTATGCTGCTGGACCTGTCCACAGCCTTTGATACATTGGACTATAATATCTTAATCAATCGTATCAAAGAGGTAGCTCATGTATCTGAGAATTCCGTTGGGGACTCACCTCATTCATAACTAGTGGATCATGAAGACTTAAAAAGGACCCTTCCAATCTTTTGAAGAGATTGTTGATTGGGGTGTACTGCAAAGCTTTTGCTTTTCACCATTGTTATTGAATATATATCTAAAAACCATTGCATGATCTATTAATGGACTTTGGCATTACAGTTCAAAAGTTTTCTGATGAAACCCAGCTTGTTTTCAGGCTTGGGAAGCACCAAACTCCCAGTATTACAAAAATACAACACATTTTATGGTAGGATGCATGTCAGCCAATCATCTGGGACTTAACCTCAATAAGACAGAATTTTATTTGGTGACCTATGGAATAAAACAAGACCGCTGCCCTGACAGATGTGCCTGATATCACTCTTTAAGATTGTATCAAACCCATACAAAAAAAATTAAAACCGTAGGCATCTTATTTGAGACTTGCCTTTCAATGATTCCGGAGATCAACTAAGTGGTGAGTGCCACTAACTACCATCTAATGTTGTTGAAACAAACCTTGTCCATAGGCTCCAAGTTATATAATTGCAATCTGCTTTATGCAGGATCTCCCAATTTTGCCATCCAATCCCTTCAGGTCCTACAGAATACAACATTTTGCATTATCTCTAACACTTCTCATCACATATGTATATCTTCCCTTAAGGGCACGCTTAATTGGTTACCCATTAAAGCCAGGTTCAGCTTTAAACGTACAACAGTTGCACATAAAACATATCATGACAACTTCCCCGGGTATATAACAAAGCATATGTCAAAACATATTCCATCACGCTGTCTCTGATCAGGATCCTCTTTACTGTTTCATACCCCTTGGTATAAAAAATGGCTTTGGGGTTGTCCTATCCATGCAATAAACCATTGGAATTCTTTGCCATTTGATCTTAGAATTGTGGCGGATCTTCTAGTTTTTCGCAAGAAGATCAAACATTTCTTATTCTAAACTTTCCGAGATGGCTTTATAAGATACACTGTCCATGCACTTAGACACTGATAAGGCCATAGCACAAAGAAAAAAACATACAAGGCCAGCTTCAAAATGCCCAGCATCAGGTGTGGCCGGCCTCCACATTCCAAAAGTACCAGCTAGCATACATATACATAGTAATATACATGGCCAGCCACAATATGCCCAGCAATGGGTATTGCTGGTTTGCAAATTTCTAGCAACAGGGATTGTCATCATCCATATGCCAGACATAAGGTTTGGCTAGCCCCTACGTGTACAGCAACAGTTATGGGCACTGGTCCACACAGGTGTTACATACACTAGTACTGACAGGTTGCCGTACATTCTTCTGGAATTTCATATTATTATTATTACTATTATTATTGTTATTATTGTATTTATTGGGCACAGACATAGCTTTGGGAAGCAACAGAGCAATTTACATTCATAGGCAGAAGAACACGTGAGGGAAGCAGAGAAAAAAAGGAGCGGGGAGCTAACAGGGGAGGGTGGTGTAAGAAAGGCATGGTTATCAGAAGTACAACAGACACAAGGAGTACAAGGGTGTTTATTGAACAGTATATGGGTGAGAGAAATGCCTAATCTAAACCTAAACCTAAGATGGGAGCAAGCTACCACCAGCAAAGCAAAGAAAATGCTGTCCTAGTGGTGTCGTGTCAAGACAAAATAATAAACCTATTGCCAAATTCTTACTCTAGATAACAAAAGGGTGTGGGACAATGATATGTATAACAAAAGAGTGTAGTGCAAACTGAAATGTCCAAAATGGTTTTGGTAGTTCAGGACTGCTGAACTAATGCACTCCCTACCCCACATTACATCACGGGATAAGGCGGAACAGTGACATGACTGTGAGCACCCCTTGAATCTATAGGCATCAGGAAGCAGTTTCTTCAGAAAAGGCAGGACCCTCTATTCAATGTCTTAGAAATGGCCTCACAAGACCTTTCCCAAGCTCTCACAATGCAGGATTCCCCTCCTCCGTGGCTTTCTTGTGATACCCCTTCATTGGGTTCCCCTTCATCTTTACACCACTGTTCAGTCACTTTATCAAAATGCGAGATTCACTTTCCGTTGCTTTCACTTGGCATCCCTCCGTTGGGTTCACTGTAGCCTTTGAATCACAGCTCAGTTAACTTTACCAATTCAATGAGTTTATACCACTCAGGAGCTCTGAATGTCTTTTTAAACAAATATTTGGTTCACTTTCACTGATTCACTCAGGTCCCCCTCTTTTGGGCTCAGACCTTCCTCTGTAGGCAATACTGGCTTCCCTCGATCGGGCGCGATCCTTAAAACCACAAGCATCACACTTGTTACTTTGCAATCTTTCCCGCTTTCACTTCAAAGTACTTGCCAGTTCAATGCAGAGACCTCCTTTAGGCGATCGCATCTCGCCGGGTCACTCTGTTATATTGTAGCAAGTGTGTTTACCTTCAACAACTAGGCTTCTCTTTCTCATGGCTGCCGTCCTACGCGCAACCCACAATACTGGATACAGTTCAAAGGTTTGTACTGGCCTCCTCTCCCGAGGCCTTCTGTTATCTGAGTTTTTAGTTAGCATCACAGGGCTAATAATTACTTAGGTTAGCTTTATACTTTTATAGTTTTGCCTTTTTGTCAAAGACTTTCGACTGTACGAGGAGGGCTTTTACCCTTGACTTTACCCTTGTATGACCACTTTGACTATTTGCCTCCTTTCTCTGGTTCTTTTGCGGCTTCTCTCACACAGTCTCAGCATTCTTCATTCTGACTACAATGTTCTTTCGCTCACGGTTTCTCGACAACCCAACAAGCACTTCAAACGTTAATGTCCTTTTCATTTATCAACACAAGCGGGTCTCCCATTTCACTCACCGGCAGCGGCTGATACAGTTTATCAAGGCTCGTGTAGTCAAGGTTTTTGGCCCAGTGCGGCTAGCTTCCTTTCAAGTCCTCACACAGCACATGAAGGAGGTACTGTTGTGACCTTCTACAGTAGCAGGGAGTTGCCCTTTTGGGATTCTGCAGCAACCTTCGCCTCACCACTGGTAGGACCACAGCCTTTCATTCGCTGCCTGGTCCCGTCTGCTCTGCTTCCCTGGTCGCGTCGTCTTCCTGGGTTTTCCTGCCCTTTCATTTTGCTGGTCTTGCTCGCTTCGGTTCCCCTTCTCGCCTTGCTCTCTGGGTGCTCTCATGATCCACCTTTTATCCCAGTGGGGAAAGGTAACAGGATTCAGGCGCAAGTCATTAAGGTTAAGTGCCTGACTCTGCCTGACTCTGATGTTGGGACATGTCAAACGGACTAACTGTGTGCGAGTCTGTCTTTTCCTGAAATGCTTTGTCTGTACTGCAGAGTGTGTGTAGGAAAGGGGGTGTAAAGTTCCTAAACAGTACATGGAATGAGGAAAATGGGGACAGGGATACCGCATCTCACCCCGGGGTGCCCCACTCCCAATCCCCAGGGACCCCTCATCCAGGTGATCCTCCTACACTGGTCCACCCCCGGGGCCTGGCTCCAATAGCAATGGCTGTGCCCCGGCCACCTGGATGACATATCCCAAGGGACTGGCCAGTGTGTCACAGTGGACAATTGGCAGCATGGGGGAAGACAGTGGAGAGCAGATCACTGAGTCTCAGGTAAGGTGAGGAGTACAGGGTGTGTGGACCGAGTTGTTAAGGAGGAGCGAATCCTTGAAGAGGAAGGTATTGTGCTCTTTCCTGAACTGTAGAAGTGATGGGGCAGGTCTGATGTTGACAGGGAGAAGGTTCCAGACTCTTGAAACATAGACAGGGAAGGGCTGTCTTCTGGTTCTTTCCTGCCTGCACTGTCATAATGCAAGTCTGCATATTTCATTCTGGTGGATCGCAGGCCTCCAGAGATGCTGAATCTAACAGCAAGGTAGCTTGGGGACTTCAGGATGACAGTCTTGTAGATGATGAAATATATCTGGGAGATGATACACACTTGCAGTTGGAGCCAGTGCTGTTCGATGGAGGTGGGTGATGTGGTTGAATTTGCAGAGTTCTTTAATGGGCTTTGCTGCACGGGTGCCCGGGTAGTCGCTAGAGGGCCTTTCAAAAGTGTATTGCCATCATCCAGGTGGCAGAGGACCAAGGCTTGGAAAGCAGATCTGAAGTTGTTTTCTGGGGTGGACTATATTCCTTCCCAGGTTCGCACTACCTACGGTTCTTCTTCGACAAGTAGTTTTCCTTCTGTGTCATTAGGGGCAACTAATATAAGACATGTCAGAGAACTCAGACTCACTACCAGACAGCTTTGTGGTTGAACTCGGCTTCTTCTGTTCCTGCGGTCTAGTCTGCATCCTGCTTTTCTTTTCTGTCCACGTTTTTGCCTCTTCGCTCAAGTTGCATGTTTATTATGCTGCTCTGACCCCTTCATCTTTTCCCTGTGGAACTCTTTACTTCTGGTTAAATCGCTCAGGGGCTCCTCACTAGTCAGATTGTAGGTGGTACTAATTCCTCTGTAGAACTGATTGGTGTGTGTGTTTTACATATGATTCTAATTTGTGAAGGCTTTAACAGGATTCTGTTTGCCAGGGTGTTTTGTGAGTATTTTCCCCCTGCCTTTTTGCTAACATCCTATGCAGAGTAACTGTGAGCTTCTTACAGCATTGTTGGCAAGAGTATTTAGAAATTAAACATGATCATTTTCACGTGTCCAGTTTCATGTGTCCAAGTGGCTGCGTTCGCACCACAGTACCACATAATTGACCCCGGTGCCGATATTTGGCCCTCAGCAGAAGAACTGACCTCAGGTCACATCTTCCTCTTACCTGCAGTCTTTTTCCCACTTCTCAGTCTTCTCTCCACAGTGTCGGAGACTTCTACCTTCCTGTTGCTTCCATTCCTGCCAGGTGCAGGTAGATTAATGGCTGGCATTCCAAGATGGCTGCCTTGAGATGTTTGTTGATATGTCGCTCTTTTTACTAAGTCGCAATTCCTGATCTATTATTTCTTGATGTAAAATCCCACCTCACAATTGTGGGACAAGAAACAAGCTGTGTTTTAAATTAAAACTCAGATCTATATAAGAAAAAAGAAAATCAAAGGTGGTCCCCTTACTTTATTCAAGAGAAATCACCACTTTAGAACACACAGGATATTGAATTACCCACCCAATATAGGAAAATGTTTTTATGATTTCCTAATACAGGGATGGGTACCCCACCCACTTCACTTTGTGACATCAGGTCCCACAGGTGCAGAGCTCTTCCTTAACTGTACGATGTCAAGGGAAAGGAGAGGATATCATTTATATTGGTATCATTTTCAATGGGATGGAAATAGCATAGCTAAACTCCCTTTCACCTCCCCTTTTACTTGTTAATTATCTGTGGCTTTCACAGGTCTCACATTATCAAGCAATTCCCCATTGGGCTATGGACCATTGCACGGTTGTCTACACCTGTGTAAATATAATGGGTAAAATGTGATTGGATTTATGTTACAAAGAAGTACAGTCTACCTGCTCAGGAGTGCTATGACTTTTATAATGGGTGCACAGCTCAGAAACATGGCATTACATTACATCTCACTTGCCACTGAATACAGTGAAAAAGCAATGTCCACTCCACACTATAATATTAAATTATTCTATTGGAAATAGGTGCTTCCATTAGTGGCATCACCTTCCAAGTTCCCTCCCACTCCATGGACTTAGTAGGGCAATGATTCTAGGGGACTTACCTAATTATATTTTGGGGAATTGTAATACTCACTTTGGAATAATTATTTATGGGCCAGAGCCTCAAGTGTCCCCAGGGGCATCTCCTGGTCCCTTCATCACTTTTTAAGGAAAACAGATCTAACTCAGATTAATCTGGTTCAGGCTCCCTTAGGGACGAGGCACAACCCTCCAGGTAATATCCAGGCTGAGATCTCATCAATCTGGAACAGTTATCCGCCATGCAGCTTGTAATTCCAGAGAGAGAGAGAGAGAGAGAGAGAGAGAGAGAGATCCCTATTGCCTGAGTGTTCCCTTTTTTCTGATGGGTGAAATTCCAAAACTTTGTGATGATATTGTCACACTTATGATTGGTCAAATCTTTCCATTGGCTTTCTCAATAGTCAGACACCCCCAGAAAATACAGCATCCCCCAAATTTCATAGGTTAATCACATTTCAATTGTGACAAAGATGGGGGTGGCCTGCACTCATACTTTTTAATGCAAAATAAACTATGTTCCATATCTCCTCATCGCAACATACAGATCAATCAAATATTGATTTCTGCAATCCCTGTTCTCATGGATGTTGGGACATGTGACACAAGTATGTACAATTGATTTAAAGTTATGAATATTCATAATTTGAAAACATATTTTAAAAGTATGCAATTTGGTGTTTTGACCCATGCGTTAGAGGAACATACAACAGTCCTAACACACTTTCTCATTTGTTCCTAGGTCATTTAGTTGTGAAGTCAGATCAAACACTGTTGTAATGTGACTTTACTTACAAAGCCCTCTGATGTCACATAGAATCTTCTATGCTAACAATTCTGTTGATGAAGTTAGAGCTATTTGTTTTCATGTAAGGTTCTAATTGTGTCAGTTAAGAGTTGGTTTGTGTTGCTTCAGGATCACCATTTGCTTGGGGGTCCTTTTATATGTTTATCTCAAATAAATTACCTTATAATCTAATAAGGTGTGCAGCATCTCACTTCCCAACAATGGCGAAGAGGATGGGATAGTGTGGGACCCCCAGCAAACGTGCAGCAAGCTCCGCTCCGCTCTGCAGAGTGTCGCATCGGTCTCCGTGGGACAGCGATCCTGAGCGTTAGTCTTACCTGGCCTGGGTAAGAATATATGCCGCTCCACCTCTCCGGGCGTTGCAGTGGCCGCCGTGGGATTGAAACTCAGGTGTCCCTTCACCCGTGTCAAGTAAGTGGCTTTGGCCCCTCCCTCCCCCTCCATATACCTCTGAGTGCCCTCCAGCGTTCGCGAGCCATCAGTGAGGCCTGTGGACAGCGGCTGACACTGTGTCACTGCGTCACGCTGCTCGGGAGAATAGTCTGGGCTTTACCGTGTATCACGGTACATAAGCACATCAGCGGGGGCTGTGGACAGCGGCTGACACCGTATTACTGCGACACGCTGATTGGGAGAAGAGGCTGGGCTTTACCGTATAGCACAGTGTATAAGCGCACCAGCAAGCAGATCTGCAGCCATTCTACGGTGTGAAATTTTGGGCCGCCATCAAAGACTTTGCCTACACAGCAGCCTACAGACTGGGTGAAGGGGAGGGGCAAGGTATTCTGAAGAGGTGTACCCTTTTGGATCACTCGCAACATCTTCAAGTATTTTTGGAGCTACGCTGCGATTTACAAGTATTGGAACTGTGGGATTTGATCTTCTCAAGAAAGGAGCTGCAACATTACAGTGGTTTTTACAGAAAATAAGAGATAGTAGGAAAGAAGAGAGAAAAGTGGTACACAAGCAAAGCTAGTGTGACTAGTGGCTGTCAAATAAAAAAAAAAAAGAGGGGAGAAAAGAGGGAAGCAAGCTTGCCAAAAACAGTGGTCCCGAGCTGAGTAAACCAGCAAGTTTGTGTTTCTTGTCGGTGAACAGAGCTGCAATTATATTCATCACCCAAGCAGACAGGATAACAGCTGCATACGTTCTTGGGTATTCTTACCTTTATAACAAAGCCTAGGTAATCAGCATCCTCTCAGGAATCTAGTGATAACCAGATGGCTCTACCTGGCATAGCGGGGCCCCCGATATTTATGCCCACACCTGGTTCCGAATAAATAGTATGGGCTCAGTGGCGCAAGGGCTTTATGCACTACCTTAAGGCGACAGGTGAAAATTCATATTCCAGTGAAAGGAAACTAGCTCTGCTCTTACACTTCGTAGGATTCAAGGGACAAAGTATTTTTGAAACACTTCCTCAGCCATCAGGTGATGGTAGTGTAGATAAACTGAATGAATTTGATGCTGCACTACTCAAATTAGACTTACATTTCAATCCTAAAACAAGCACGATTTTGGAGAGGTTCAATTTTCGCACTCGCGTCCAAGATCAACGGGAGTCTGTGGAGCAATATGTGACAGCATTGCAGCATTTGGCTTCGACATGCAAGTTTCAAGGGTCGTTCGACAAGCATATTCGTGATCAATTCATGACGCACTGCTATTCCAAGAAAAATTTGTGAAGAGCTGCGGCTGAGGGATGATCCCAACCTTAGTGAAGTATTGGACATTGCGAAATGTGTAGAACATTCCCTAGCTTGTGTGGATAAAATACCCGAAGGAGCATCTAATGAGGTGAAAGAGAGCAAAGCAGACATACTAAATGTAGTTGATGCAAAGAACAAAAGAAAGGGAAGGAACAAACAGTCAAATCGCGGTGTGGTAGAAGACAAAAGAAGACAAGGAGGACAGCAAAAAGCAGATAGGAAGGATGAAAGACTTTGTTTTCATTGCGCAAGTAGTGCTCACTTTGCGTCATCAGTGGTGTGCCCAGGTCGAAGATCCATTTGTGCAAAATGCAAAAGAAGAATTGCGAATTGTTGTAAAAACTATCAGATGGGGCAATTTAACAGTAAAAAGATGTTGTATGTCAATGACAATGAAGAAGAGGAGAGCTCGTTGGATAAAGACGCGCCACCAATGTTGCAGAATGTCATTGTTAATACTATAAACTATGTGGTGAATGCAGAGAATGAGGATGAGTGTGATCACCCATATGCCAATGTGATGGTGAATGAACATGTGGTGCGTATGATGGCGGATTCTGGTCCTAGAATTACCTTAGTGTCAAGACAAGTGTTTGAGAAGGAATTGAAGGGAGAGACACTGAAATTGTTGAAACCGGACATCAATCTTGGGGGTTACAATCAGGACAAAATTCAGTTATTAGGATATACAATGGGAAGATTTGGGTTTAAAGGGCGTGTTTGTGATGGAAAGATGTTGTCATGATTCCTGCCCCTCATGTCCCCAGCCCTCCAAGATGTCAGGCTGGAGCCAGGCCACGATCACCTACATGGCCCTCAAGGGCCTCTCCATCCCTCCAAAGACCCACTTGGAGTCAGACTTCGCGCTTGTGGCGCCAGACTCACTCACTCCCATAGGATAACATTGGAGATTGAACTTGTAGTGCATTGATGGGGACAAGATGGATGCCCCCACATATTTCGGTTCCCAGAACTGCATGTGCGGTCTAGTCTTTTGGGTATGGTTCAGCCCAGAGACACCTGGGATACCCAGAGACTATTTAAGCCACAACCAGGCTGAGAAACATGCTTTGTGTTTTCTGCACCTGCAACGTGACACTCACTGTGTTTGGATCGGTCTCCAGTAGGCCTGCATCTTTCTTCTGCGCTCAGCTCCTGCAAGAACAAGAACACCGTTAGGAACAGCCTTGCCTTGCGGTGCTTCTGCCCATCATTCATCGCGCCTTCTGTTCTGCGGGCATCTTCAGGGTGTCATTCCCATCCCGGCCGCCGGTTCCTAAGGAAAAGGGAAAAGAACAGAAAAAAGGCATTAGTAAGCATTCTGCAAATCTTCGCTTATTTTTAAATACTGTACGAGCTTCAAACGCTTACCTGAATCCCAGCCGCTCTGGGGGAACTCTGTCTCTGGAACTTCTCATCCATCTGCAAGAGGGAAAAGACACTCCAGGTTAGCCTGGAAACATCTAGAGGCGCTACATACTGTGCTTACCCACCGCATTTGTTCTTCATAACCGGCATCCACGCTGAAAACGTTGCGGCACCTAAAAGACACAGAAAAAGAACTCAGTTCAATACAAATGTGAAAGGGGTGCATCGCGCATCGCGCTCTCACTCACCTTCAGCGCTACTCATCTCAGCAGCATGCCGCCATCCCCGGACGCCGGCCATCATCTAAGGAAGGAAAGGAACGAAGTTAGAGAACTGTCTGAAAGACTCATTATACTTAGCTGTCAGACTTTTGCCAGCGAAGTAACTAGGCAGCAACGAGCCTGCATCAATCAACGCGCCCCTGCACTGAAAGCAGGACAGAGAGCACACTATCCTAGAAAACAAGGTGAGCTGTGGATCAAAGGGAAGGATTGGACCCGTGGAAGAAGGAGTTCAAGCACACAGAGACAATAGGGAGTTAAACTCTACCAATCCTGTGTTTCAGGCCCAGTCTCCAGTCGAATAGCCTCCAGGGAAGAGTTTGAGGTTGTAAGAGGTCAGAACAGGCTCAGTGACGTCCCCGCGGATACCAGGTGAGAGTTACAGATGTATGTCACCAAGAAGGGACAAACATTGCTTGGGTGGAGAGAGCAAAAGAATTTGTGTATCAAACTTGATCCCAATGGTGAAGAGCAGGTCATGATGGTTTCAGGTACTCCTGTTACGGAACATTCCAAGGTGTTCAGTAAAACTCTTGGAAAAATTAAAGGAATGCAACATCAGATAATGTTAAAAAAGGGGAGTGTCCCTGTGGTGGCAAAAAATTAGATCCGTTCCGTTTGCATTGCAGGGTGGTGTCAAGGATGAGTTGCAGAAGTTATTGAGAATGGGTGTGATAGAAAAGGCAGGAGGTGTGGAGTGGATTTCTCCACTAGTGGTTGTAAAGAAAGGGTCTGGTGAACTGAGGCTCTGCATTGATTTGCGTGAGTTGAATAAATGTATCCTAATTGATAGGCATCTGTTGCTTAATATGGGTGGGATGTTGTCAAGTGTGGGACGTGGAAAAGCTTTCACCAAACTCGATATGGCCTCAGCCTATCATCAGGTTTAGTTGGAGGAGGGGTGCAGGAAGATGTCTGCTTTTATCACACATTAGGGTGTCTACCAATTTAAAAGAATGCCATTTGGAGTAGCATCAGCTTCATCTGTTTTTCAAAAGGTGATGGATCGGTTGTTACAGAATGTGAAAGGTGTCTTCTGTTTTCAAGATGATGTACTGATATATGGTGAGACAAGAGAGGAACATGACAACATTTTGGACACTGTGTGTCATGACCCTCACCCAAAACCCCCTCTGGCAAACCCATTGGCCAGGTGGAGTCAGGACTTGGGCCTCTAGAGCCTGGCATCCTCTTCAAAAGCAAGCCCTCATGGGGCCAATCCTGGTGCCTATGGCGCCAGGCTCATATACCATGAACAACAATGTGCTTGGGAACTACTTTATTGTATTGTCAGCCAACATGGAGGCATCCACATAGCTTGGTTCCTAAGAACCAAGCTATGCGGTCTAGTGTTTTGGGTGTGGCAGGCCTGGAACTACTTTCCCTGGTACTACTTTACCTGGGCTATATAAACCACACCCTGACTGCAGAACATGCTTCGTGTTACTTTGCAGCTTGTAACGTGACGCTCACCGTGTCCAGCTATTCCCTCGAACCTCGGAGAAGCAGAACCTGCAAGGAGACAAAAGGAACATCATTAGCAGCAGCATCTTACCTGCAGTCTTCATCTTTAAACACTCGAAGCTACTGAGAACAGCTTCCTTGAATCTGCATGCCTCCCGGACAGAACGACCTGAACGAGGAAGATAGAGGCAACATTAAAGAAAGCTGTAGAGACATTTACAAATTACGAACTGCTCAAAAGGCTTACCTGGCTGGTCGCCTCTCGGCGTGCACCACTCCGGACATTCCATTTGTGCTGAAGAACACTGCGACCTACAAGGAAGGAAAACACAGGTTAGCAAAGGCAAGACTTCGCAGCGCTGCGCATAGCGCTCACTTACCGCATCATAGTGCTCTTAATGCGCCATCATTTACCAGCGGGGCTCAACCAAGTCAGTTCGCCGCGCTGACGCTCCGCATACCTAAGGGAGAAAAAAGAGATATTTTAAACAAAGAAAGGCATGAAGGATAGCAACAAAACTAAAGAACAGCAATAAGACCTACCTGAACAATATCAAACGGGCCAGCGTCAGTTAAGTAACTGGACCGCACTCGCCCATGAAAGACAACGCGCCTCTGCAAAGAAGGCAGGACGGAAAGCACGCCTAATTCTACCACAAGGTGAGGAGAGGGTGCCAGAGGGACTGAAAGCATGCAGGGGTGGAGGCAGGATACTTACCCCAGTCGGTCAATCTTGAACACAGTCCTCCTGTATTTTCAGGCAGAAACTTCCCCGCAGACCACATCAGGGCAAAGCTGAGAAGCATACCAGCGAGTAACCCAGCTGGGTGGCGTCCCTGTGGATACCAGGTGAGCGTAACACTGTGTTAGAAATATTTGAGAAGAAAGGAATTACATTAAGAGAAGAAAAGTGCAAATTTGCGGTGACCAAGGTTGACTATTTGGGGCGTGAAGTCTCAGGTGAGGGGGTGAAACCAAAGGAGAGTTTGGTCAACTCGATAAAGCAGGTTGAGAGACCTATTAATAAGGTTGAGCTGCGATCGTTTTTAGGTATGACGGAGTTCTACCAAAAGTTTGTTGAAACTTATGCAGACAAGTTCCTTGAGATGATGAAGCTATTGAAAAAGGGCTGTGAGTTTGTGTGGAATGAAGGATGTGAGTCAGAATTCCAAGGGATAAAGGAGGAAATAGATTTGGCTAAACCGTTGGGGTGTTTTGACACTACGAAAACCAGCATAGTTACTGTTGATGCAAGTGAAGGTGGATTAGGTGCATTTCTTTCACAAGAATGCGATGATGGCTCAGAAGTGGTGATTGCTCATGCATCCCGCGCTTTGAGAGGTGCTGAGGTGCGTCACTCGGTGTTGGAAAAAGAAACCTTAGCCTGTTATTGGGTGGTGGAACGGTTCAAGAATTTTATATGGGGAACGGAATTTGTGATACAAATGGACCACAAACCTCTAAAAGTAATTTCTGAGAGTAAAGGCTTGGACAGGGTATCTCGCAGGGTTGCAGGATGGGTCACCAGGATGCAGGGCCATAGGTTTCAGATGCAAGTGATACCAGGGAAGGAAAATATTCTGGCGGACAGCTTGTCGAGAGTTAGAGTTGTATCTGGTGAGGTCGAGGAGGAGGTCAACATGGAAATGGTGTTTGTGAATTCGGAAGGGATAGTGTCTAAGGGAGAATGGCTTGAAGAAGTGAAGAAGGATATAATTATGAGCAAGGTGATATCTTATGTGTTGTCTTCGGTGTGGCCCAGAAAGGTGGATTTGATTGAAGGTGAAAGGCCATTCTGGGAAGTGAGGAATGAATTGTCTGTGTTGGATAATATATTTTTTAGGTGGGAGAGAGCAGTAGTACCTGAAGGGATTCGACCCAAAGTGATTGATTTGGCTCTTGTTTCCAAGACTAAAGGTATGTTGAGGTCGGATTACTGGTGGCCAGGGTTCGACAGCGACTTAGAGAGGCTTCTCAGTGAGTGTCTCATGTGTACCAAATCTGGAAAGGGGTGTGAAGTTAGGAAACAACCTCTTGTGGATGTAGGTGTTCCTTCAAAAGTATGGAGCGATTTGTCAATGGATATTTTAGGTCCCGTTGATTTGGGATACGGTAGAGGCAAGTTCATAGTTCTAGTAGTTGATTTGTATTCCCGATGGTGTGACTTAAGAGTGGTGAGGGAAATTTCTGGAGAGAGTATGGTGGATGTTTTGCAAGAAATGTTTGCCAGTGAAGGTATCCCGGAAAGTATCCTCACTGATAACGGTACACAATTTACTGGTGGATGTTTTCCCATGTATCTTAAAAAATGTGGTGTAAAGCGTAAGAAATCTGCTTTGTACCATCCTGAGACCAATGGTGTTTCCGAGAGATTAAACAGGTGCGTAATGGAAAGTATTCGCATGGGGCAGGTATGTGGCTATTACAAAATGGTGGTACGTCAAAGGAGGATGTGGGCTTTGAGGATGGCACCCCATGTGACCACAGGGTTGTGTCCTTTTGAGTTGATGCGAGGACGCAAGCCATATTCCATGGTGAGCCTCCATGGTTGGGAAGTAGTAGAGAATCTGATTTGGTAATAGATGAAGTGAGGAACATGTTGAAAAAGAAGAAGGAGAAATGGGTGGTTCATGAAAATGAGAGAAGAGGTATGAAGGAGTTACGTGTTGAATGTGGTGATTGGGTGAGGATCAAGAAGGGAATTGTAAAAAGGAAGGGAGATCCTATATATTCGTATCCTGTAAAGGTTGTAGCTGTGTTAAAGGGAGCTGTGAGGGTCACGGGTGGACAAGTTTGGAATAAGAATACAGTTGCAGTGGTTAGGAGGGGTAGTAAATGATTTTATTGTATACAAATATTCTGTGTGTTGTATTTCATAAAAAGGGGAAGATGTGTTGTAATGTGACTTTACTTACAGAGCCCTCTGATGTCACATAGAATCTTTTCTGCTAACAATTCCGATGATGAAGTCAGAGATATTTGTTTCCATGTACGTTTCTAATTGTGTCAGTTAAGAGTTGGTTTGTGTTGCTTCAGAATCACCATTTGCTTGGGGGTCCTTTTATATGTTTATCTCAAATAAATAACCTTATAATCTAATAAGGTGTGCAGCATCTCACTTCCCAACAAACACATTTTTAAATGCATGGCTAATGCTGATTGAATATACCATTATATTTCTGCAACAGAGTTCATGCCTTAAGTTTCATTTCTTAGATCTGTGAAACTGTGTTCAGCATAATGAACCATGTAAACTGCTCTCAGAGGCCCCATTGTCGCTTTTCCATTACTGGACCTCTGGTTTAGTCTTTATTGCCGAAACTGAAGTCAGGGGTGACACACTAAGCGCAGTAATGTTTTTTGAAGCCCAGCATTAAAAGGGGCTAGATTGTCATTTGAGCAATTCTGATTCTTATCAGTTTATGACCCATGGATTCAGCCTTGGTGAAATTTGAGCCTGCCGTACTTGTTATGGGCTAACTCACCTAGGTCTAGTTGGGCATTACTGTCATATTTGAAACAGGCTCTGAATAGAAGGAAATAATTTTAAGATGTGACATCCATTTATGATGAATCCTCACTGATTAGAAAGAATCTAACTACGTGCACTTTGGAGTTAATTTATTCACATTATATAAGCTACTAATGCTTATTTAACTTTTGTATAGTCATTTATAGGAAGTTTAACCAATTTATATTTTGAACCAATTTATATGTTTTGGATTAATTATTATGTTATTTCCTTTTTATTACATGGTTGAATAATGTGTTTTTGTAATGATGTTTCGGTAATTTTTTGTATTTATATTTGGGGATTTATAATGCGCACAGCACGGACCAAACCGTAGAGCGGCGCAGATGGAAACATGATTCATACAAAGCACAGCTAGGCCTACATAAAGGACCCCAGTGAAAATAAGAGAAACCCCATCTGAACAAAAATGTTGTCAGTGCTCTACAGAACTGATAGAGTGATCTGAGGGTCCTCAATTCTAGTGGTAAGGAGTTCCACAATTTTGGGACAAAGACAGAGAATCTTCTGTCTCCCTCGATTTGTACACTGAGTGGGGTATAGATAGAAGATGACAGTCGCTAGAGAGCAAATGTCTTGCAGGCTGGTATGGATGAATCAAGTCCCTCCAATATAGCGGGACAAAACCATTTACGCATTTGAAGATAAGGCAGGCTATCTTGAATATAATGCAATCTTCTATTGACAACCAGTTCAAATCATGGCGAAACAATGAAAAATGAGCAGTTCTGCCCAAGGTCAAAGCCCCATCTACAAGAAGTTCTTCACTAGGGAGCAAAGAATCAATAGAGGCAAGAGCCTTGTTAATTTCATGAACATTAATTCTATCTAGGTCTTTTGCTTTCCGAGAATAGGTAATTGGTCTATCCTTGGAACTGACCTTGTCCCCCTTAGGCCGACTCAAAGAAAAGAACTGCATGAAATGGTCAGACCATTGGATAGGCATAGTATCCTTCAAAAGGGCATAGTTACCTCTGACTATAATTACATCCAAACAATGCCCCTTTAAATGCGAAGATTGAACCTCCAGGGGAAATAAACCGTGAGTATTCAGAAGTTCACATAGTTCTTTAGAGTCTGGTTTTGTCTGATCATCCAACCAGATATTCCAGTCACCCATCAGTAATAATTCCTTGTGTTTATTCCCTCCACTACTAAGAAAGGAGTCAAGGTTCTCCAAGAAATGTTTACATAGACCCGGAGGTCTATAGGCTAAAATTATATGGATAGAGTCTTTGGGAGAAATATGAAAAGTAAATTGCCCAACCTGAGCGTCATCACCCCACTCAAGAGTGTGCAAATGTGAAATGTGCAGCACAAATTTGTGAGCTACTGCAATGCCTCCCCCTTTTTTACCTACCCTGTTAATATATTGAGTCAAGTAATCCTCTGGAACCATCTCATGAAATGAGCTCTGAGAAACCTCAGTAAACCAGGTTTGCGTGATTAACAATAGATCCAGGTCATGTTTTTAATGAGCTCTGCTATTTCTGTAGCATGGGCCCCCACTGACCTTGCATTAATGAGTGCAGCTTTACAACACTGTGTTTCCCTCAAACACTATATTAGATGATATTGTTTGTTTGATAATATCTAAGTCCCTATTTTTGTTTAAAGTTCTAATTCCTTTAAAGAGGTAACACTATAGTTAGAGCCTCCCAGCACTCTCACGTCTCTTACCACGATAATAAGGCTTCCAATGGGCAATCCGACTATTCGGGTATCACATCCAGCAGCATCTCCTGCCGACTGGCAACCCAAGCAGAAATAGGCTAAAACAGTGAACCCAACGCACAACCACTTTTAACACTAATAAAGCTAACTCAGAAATGCTATTTTGAAATAAACCTGAATTGAATTAACATTTTTAATTTATTTGTGAAAAGTTTTCACTTAATATGGCGCAACAAGGTTGGGGGGGGCTTATTGGCTCGGGGATCTTGGTGCAGATGGACCTTCGTTCCGGGCGCACGATGTTTAGGCTAACAAACCTCATTCACTCCAGATGGCCCAAACAAATCTCTTCGGACACATAAACCTCCCACCACTTGAATATGTAAGCAGGGCTGAAGTGGAGTTTAACTGTTGGTCAAGACAGCAAGGAAATAGCGTTGGATAAGCCAACTCAGAACATCTTATGATTTTATACGTCTAAAAAGACTATAAAACAAACCTTTTTCACATCTACTTTATTGATTTTTTATAAATACTTTACAATTACTTCTCTCCTTTTGTTCAACATATCCTACCCAAAAACACAATGCAATTTAAAACAGAAAGTAGTCCTTTTTTTCTTAATTTTTAAACACCGAGGAGCTCACATTAAGTTTATAAAAGGACAAGAGTTTTTTTTGCAAGTGGTATTACATATGCAGTTACATTTGTAGTCCAAACACATTTTCTTCTGTGCGTGTCAACATTTCTCACATATATCAGTGCAACAACATTTTTAAAGTTTTGTTCTATAAATCCTCTTCTTCATGTATAGCAGGGAAGCGCATCATTTAAAACATCCTCCTGATAAAAGTCAAAAGTTGTATTTATATAAGGAACTCTAAGCATACCTGGTTGTGATGTTTACAATCGCGCAGAATCATATTTGTGGGCTTGGGGAACGTTCTATCCTTACAATTCAGTAATGTTTCTGATGTGTGGCAAAAGATGCCCTTTTTATGGTGCTGTCGCCCATGGAAGCATGTAACTTCCTGCATCCCACAGGTGTACCCTTATCGTGGTATTTGGTGAGAATAGTTCATCATAACTGAAGTGAGTTATTATCCCGGCACCTGTTGCTTCAAATTGAGGCAGTCACCATGTATCTTACCTTTTCCTTACAGCTGCCACCCACTGACCTTGGCAAAGACAGAGACGATGTGCAATCAAAATGAGTAGTGGTTGTGTGCTATGCATGCACACTGGGCCCACTTTTGTCCTTTGCAGTCCTGAGAAGGTGCAAGGCACTGACACTACTCATTTTAACACCTGGGGCTATTACCATCCCTTCACATAACACCATGCTTCTGAGAAAAGTTCCTTACCCGTGAAGAAAGCTCCAGTATTCGTCAAAGTGTGTTGCCTAGAACCAGACGTGTCCTTGCCTTATGCAAATGGTACATTTGTGCTACCCCTTTTTGTTTCCTCTCTGTCTCGAGTTTTCCTTTCCAGGTGTGTGGCAATACTAATACACATTGTGAACCTCCGTATGACCAGTGACAGGCATGACCAGCCTTTACATGCCCATGCACCCTAAACCAATATTTGTTCCTCTCACTGCTTTCTTTCTTTCGTCTGTTTTCTTGACAGCTGAATTTCTTTCACTCTACATAATTCTTTTTCTCTGTTTCTTCCACTATCTCTCAGCCAATCAGATAGCCTTGGAGGTTAAGCACATTCTCTGATGAGACATGTGGTCTTCCTGAAGATATCGAGCTTAAATCTCAGTAAGGGCACCTCACCATTTAATCCTTCCACGGTCAATACATTTAGTACCAATACATTGTAAAAGAGCAGCCCTTATAATTTACAGGGCTTCCAAAAAGCAGAAATTGTGTTAGCAAAAACAATGTAGTATGGCAGTTTCTTAAAATGAAAAGGTTGGACCAATGACAATATTTAATTTATTTATTTATTTTGTTGTTTAAAGTGCTGACCTTCCCCGAGAGCAGCGGAGCGTTGTACAGGGTATGTGTAGCCAGTGTATGAGCTGCCATCCGTTAACAGTATTGCATTATTATGGTCTGTGCGCCAGTCTGTATATCGATTGGTGTTAGTCATTAGCCACGTGTTGTTGAAAAAGCCACGTTTTGAGAGATTTGTAAAATTGGTGACTTGTGGAGGCATTCCGAGCCGATACCAGGATCGAGTTCCAACGAGCGGTTGCGTGACAAGAGAAGATTGTTTGCGTCCTCTCTTTGAGGGCGAGTTGCGATTCCAGCTGTTTGGTTGATTTGCTGTGCAAGGAGTGTCTGCCAGCAGATGTGTGGAGCTTATCCACCAGGTTTGCTGGTGTGCTACTCGTGACTGCTTTCGACATAAAATATGCAGTCTTGAACCGTATTCTGGCCTGGGAAGAAAGCCAATGTAGTTTTCATAGGACTGGGGTGATTTGGTCACATTTTCACACACCTGTAATTAAACGTGCTGCAGCATGGTGGGCTGCTATTAGAGGGGCAAAGTGAGCAGCTTGGAGCCCCGTGAGATGCGCATTTCCCACATTGATGTGCAAGACCACAAAGGCCTGCACTACGGTCTGGAAGTCCAGCAGTGGGATGATGGGTTTCATTTTGCATAGGGTGGAGATTTAGAGCCAGGTCATTTGCGTCTTCTTGGCTATTTGTTTCTGAAAGAACAAGCTGCTGCCAAGGGTGAAGCCTAAGGATTTTGGTGAATCCAAGAGTTTTGGATCAAATCCTTCTAGGCACATATCATTGAACCACTGCTGGATAATAAGTTATTTAGCAGTGGCAGAGCGATGAGGACAAATTACGTTTGAGGTAAGTATTCAACATCCAGGACTGGATGATGGCTAAGTAATCGTGGAGGCAACTAATGTCCTGTTGGCTTTTTACTCTGATGTACAACTAAGTATTGTCTGCGTATTGATGGATGGCTATATTGTAATCTATGCGGAATGTGCCCACAGGAGACTGGACGTTGGTTAGAACACAACATGTTCATCTGGATGGCCTGGGGTCTGCCCGAGAGGTAGGAGGTAAATCAATTCAGAACTTTGCCTGAGAATCCAATCCTGTTGGGAGTTTGGAGAGACGAATGCGCTGGTTGAGGGTGTTAATACAGCCGGGAGGTCATGGAGAATGAAGAGGTATGAGTCACCCTTATCCATGATTCGGAGGTCATCATCTACCACCTGGATGTCGGCTGTCTCGATGCTACACTTGGGGCAGTACCCTGACTGATTGTTTTGGCTGAGGCGTACTTGTTCAATTCTGGCAGGTAGTTGTGTAGTGACTACCTTTTCCAATATTTTGCCAATAAGTGGGATGTTCTTAATGGACCTGTAGTTGGCCGGGTCATCTGGGTCTAGTGCCAGTTTTTTTCAAAAGAGGCCAAATGAGACTGGTCTTGAGGATGTCCAGGAACTACCCTTCTGCGAGTGAGGCATTAATGATGCTGAAGAGTGCGTTGAGCGCCAGGCCCATCAATTGTTAAATGATGGAGGCTGGTATATTGTCAGAGTAGGAAGTAGATTTGAAGGAGTGATTGTTTTTATGAGGTATTGGGGAGAGAGGGGAGATAATTTAATTTAGAGGGGAAATGTGATGTGCAGGCGGACAATGATGTGTGAGGTTGTTTTGATGATCTGTCAGATTTTGTCTATATTTACAAGAAGTTACTGATTCCATCATATTTCCGGTGAGTTGCTTGCACCTCAGAGTTGGGTGAGGGTTTGGTGCAATGCTTTACTGCTTCAAGTAGGGCTTTGCTCCTGGAAGATGCTGCTGCAATGGTGGTGGAGTAGTAAGCAGTTTTGAATTTTGTAATCAGAATTCTACAGTTGCCGCAGAGAGATTTGAGGTTGGTGAGATCTCCAGAGCTAGGTTTTTGCGCCACCATTTCTCTAGGGCTCTCATTGAGTGTTTGTTTGAGGAAAGCTCAGGGGTGTATTAAGGGACGGGTGGTTTGATATTAGCATGGCTAGTTTAAAGGGGGGCATGAATGTCAACAAGTTTCATAGTGGAGCTGTTGAATAATTATAGGAGGACAGAGGCATTCCCTGGGTTAGAGAACTCTGTGAAGTTTGCTTCTAGCTCTATGACCAGCAAGGATTTGAATGAGTGGTGCTGAGTCAGGGGACATTTAGCCTGACCTTTCTGGGCTGTGGTCAAGTGGGTGATTGATAGTGGGATGATAGCATAGTCAGGCCAGTCGAGTGGAAATAGGTCTGTGCATGTTATGAGATGGGGTGGCACAAAGACAAAATCTAGGTTGTTGCCTTTGTTGTGCATGGGGGAGAGCAAAATTTGCTTACGGTCCATGGATCCGATCAGCGTGAAAAGAGTGCTTTGAATATGGATGTCGATGTGGGACTCTGGGACATTAAAATTTCCAAGAAAGACCTTAATACTGTGTACTAATTTGGCAGAGAAGAGTATGTTGGAGGTGTTGGCAATGAAAGAACCACTACTGTGTGGTGGTTTGCAGATCAGGTGAAAAGTGTTCTGGGATTTAACGGAAAACAAAATAATATGAGACAGCGACAGAAGGTCTCCTGTTTATTAACCATGGGCGGGAGTGGTTTGTTCAACATCGCAGGGCTGCTACAAAGACTCAATAAAATGGATTGAAGCCTTTGAGATGGCTTGTGGAATCCATGATGTTGCTAAAAGAGATTGGGCTATGTGTTTGTTAAGCAGAGTGCCTCAGACTGGATATGACTGTATTCTGAAACTGAGTGTGGAAGAAAGGGGTCAGTATGAGTGCATGAAGTCTGCTTTGATTGCCAAGTTTGGCAAGACACCTACCCAATACCTTAAAAAGTTCAGGGAATTTAGGAAAAGAGAAAATGTGCCTTGGGTTGACTGGGTGAGGGCTGCACATATGAACATGATGGGGTGGATTGATGGATGCAAGGTGTAAACCTTTGTTGAATTGTCCCACCTTTTCTTTTTTGAGCATTTTTCTGAAGCCTGTTCACCAGAGCTGCGTCAGTATGTTGCTGACCAGAACATTTTAGATCCCTTTAAGCTAGCCAGGCTGGCTGACAAGTAGGTCTCCAAGCGGGTGTCTCCTAAGGACTCCAGGGGGAAGGACAAGGAAAAAGAAAAGGGGACCTGTCAGAAAGCTGAGGAGTCACAGAAACAATCACAGTCGAGTAAACCAAAACCATCCTCTCCTAAAACCCAAAAACCTAGTGGGGATAAGTCCTATGTGGGTGGGAGTAAGAGTAGTGGTCCACCTGCTGCAAAGCAGGCTCCTAAGTGGTTCCAGAACCGTACTCCACATTCCTGGCACTTGTTGGGAATGTGGGGCTCTGGACCACAAGAATGGTGACCCTAAGTGTAAAGGTAAGCCACTTGGAGTCCAGGCTGTCAGCCTGACCTACCCTTACCCCATGGCTGAGGTTGTGACTTGAACGGTACCCTTGGCTGAGTTCCCCCGGTGCACACGCTCTCCTCACCTGAGCTTTCCGAGTCGATGGTATCTTGCAGGCCTCGACGTGCCAGGTAGTC